>NC_135176.1:31989785-32289785 GCF_041146795.1 Maylandia zebra | reverse complement strand
TGGTTTCTTTGTAGCCGAGGACGACTCTTGATTTTCATATTTCTCTCCTCCAACGTCTTCCGTTCATGTCACGAGTTTCACAAATGCAGGATCTGATTTGTAACTGGAGCTCCGCCTCCTTTGGTGTCTGATATTAGAGCCTCAGTTCATTATAAACATCTCTCCTCCAGGATCATCAGACAGGAAGTAGATCTGTTACACAGAGGTGATTATACAGTGGGGCAAAAAAGTATTTAGTCAGCCACCGATTGTGCAAGTTCCCCCACTGAAAATGATGACAGAGGTCAGTAATTTGCACCAGAGGTACACTTCAACTGTGAGAGACAGAATGTGAAAAAGAAATCCATGAATTCACATGGTAGGATTTGTAAAGAATTTATTCGTAAATCAGGGTGGAAAATAAGTATTTGGTCACCTCAAACAAGGAAAATCTCTGGCTCTCACAGACCTGTAACGTCTTCTGTAAGAAGCTTTTCTGTCCCCCACTCGTTACCTGTATGAATGGCACCTGTTTGAACTCATCATCTGTATAAAAGACACCTGTCCACAGCCTCAAACAGTCAGACTCCAAACTCCACCATGGCCAAGACCAAAGAGCTTTCGAAGGACACCAGGAAAAGTATTGTAGACCTGCACCAGACTGGGAAGAGTGAATCTACAATAGGCAAGCAGCTTGGTGTGAAAAAATCAACTGTGGGAGCAATCATCAGAAAATGGAAGACATACAAGACCACTGATAATCTCCCTCCATCTGGGGCTCCACGCAAGATCTCATCCCGTGGGGTCAAAATGATCATGAGAACGGTGAGCAAAGATCCCAGAACCACACGGGGGGACCTGGTGAATGACCTGCAGAGAGCTGGGACCAAAGTAACAAAGGTCACCATCAGTAACACACTACAACGGCAGGGAATCAAATCCCGCAGTGCCAGACGTGTTCCGCTGCTGAAGCCAGTGCATGTCCAGGCCCGTCTGAAGTTTGCCAGAGAGCACATGGATGATACAGCAGAGGATTGGGAGAATGTCATGTGGTCAGATGAAACCAAAGTAGAACTTTTTGGTATAAACTCAACTCGTCGTGTTTGGAGGAAGAAGAATACTGAGTTGCATCCCAAGAACACCATACCTACTGTGAAGCATGGGGGTGGAAACATCATGCTATGGGGCTGTTTTTCTGCCAAGGGGACAGGACGACTGATCCGTGTTAAGGACAGAATGAATGGGGCCATGTATCGTGAGATTTTGAGCCAAAACCTCCTTCCATCAGTGAGAACTTTGAAGATGAAACGAGGCTGGGTCTTCCAACGTGACAATGATCCAAAACACACCGCCCGGGCAACAAAGGAGTGGCTCCGTAAGAAGCATTTGAAAGTCCTGGAGTGGCCTAGCCAGTCTCCAGACCTCAACCCCATAGAAAATCTGTGGCGGGAGTTGAAAGTCCGTGTTGCTCGGCGACAGCCCCAAAACATCACTGCTCTCGAGAAGATCTGCATGGAGGAATGGGCCAAAATACCAGCTACTGTGTGTGCAAACCTGGTAAAGACCTATAGTAAACGTTTGACCTCTGTTATTGCCAACAAAGGTTATGTTACAAAGTATTGAGTTGTATTTTTGTTATTGACCAAATACTTATTTTCCACCCTGATTTACCAATAAATTCTTTACAAATCCTACCATGTGGATTCATGGATTTTTTTTTTTTTTCACATTCTGTCTCTCACAGTTGAAGTGTACCTCTGGTGCAAATTACTGACCTCTGTCATCATTTTAAGTGGGGGAACTTGCACAATCGGTGGCTGACTAAATACTTTTTTGCCCCACTGTATGTAATGAGAAGGTTGTTTCTGCTAACAGACCTGCTCTGGTTCTGCAGCATGTGTGCGGGCCGTGGAGGACGTGAACATGTTGGCGGACCTACAGTGCGTAGGCAGCTGTGCTGTTCGTTACACAACTGAGGACAAAGCTGTGGGCTGGATGAAGAACACATGAAGGCTTCATGTTTGTAGATGTTGCTCCAAAGTGAGGATCAGTCCTAACCAGCGCTGGGCCACATGGGCAGAAATGATATCTTCATATATTTAGTCTGAAAGACGTCTTTGTTTCCAGGATTTCAAAAGAAATCATTTTCACTCAGTTGGGAATATTCTGTGTCAGGTTTCATGTCCTCCTGTGACCTTCTGTGGTTCTGGTTATTCGATTTTATTTGATTTATATAAGCACAACAGAGGAAGCACCAAACTGTCTGAAAAGCTCTGCAAAGTGTCCTCATGCCCTCTGCTTCCTGTCCAGGCACCGTCCTGATGATGTCGCTGTGCGAGGTGGTGCACGTGTACGAGTTCCTGCCGTCCCGGAGGAAGACGGAGCTCTGCCATTACTACCAGCGTTTCTACGACGCCGCCTGCACGCTGGGCGCCTACCACCCGCTGCTGTACGAGAAGAACCTGGTTAAGCGCATGAACCAGGGCTCCGACCGCGACATCTACACCAGCGGACGCGTCACGCTGCCCGGCTTCAGGAAGCTGAACTGCAGCCAGACTGCTGGAGGAGACCGCTGACTGCATCAACGCACAAATCTGAGTCCTGCATGAAGATGAGCCGACGCATGCAAACCTCATCCTCACTACCGAACCACAAAGAGCGCTCTATAAATATTTCATGCTGTTAACACACACTGGAGTCCGACCAGCTCATACATGTGCTGCTGTACACACATCCCTGTGAGGTCATTGACGTGTGATCACTGGATGCTTCTTAGTTGCCCAAATTTTGATGCTCATGTTGACCTTAGAGGATAATTCTGGTGGTTTTCAAGCAATCTCAGTGATTGCCTTTAACTCAGGGGTGGGGAACTCCAGGCCTCAGGGGCCGGCGTCCTGCGGGTTTTAGATCTCACCCTGGGCCAACACACCTGAATCACATGATTAGTTCATTGATAGGCCTCTGGAGAACTTCAAGACATGATGAGGTCATTTAACCACTTAGATCAGCTGTGTTGGATCAAGAACACATAACCTGCAGGACACCGGCCCTCGAGGCCTGGAGTTTCCCACCACTGCTATAACTGCGAGGTGGAGAGCGTATGAGTGAGTGACAGACCACCAAAAATGTCCTCTGATCAAAAAGTGCATATTAATATTTTCCAGGACAGATTCCCTGACATCCAGCCTGTTTTGAGGGGTCCAAAATCATTTCTTCCTGAAGTTAAAAAGCAGATAAAATCCAAAATTTAGCAAACTGGGTCATAAATATCAGTCGTGCGCAGGTCCAGCGACACCGTCTCTGCTTGTGTGTTTGTGTTCTGGTTTCTTGTTCAGGCAGCAGGAGGCCGCTGTGCCTCTGTGTGATTACATACATGATGCTTACACACCTCACTGAACCCGTTTATTGAAGAAGATACTGCCTGCAGATGCGTTTACTTCTAACTTAACCCAAAAGGTCACTTCGTAGGTTTTTTACACACTTTGTGAGTCCTGCCATTTCCAGTAATCTTTTTGTAATCCTCACGTAGTGTAAATATTATGAGAGTATTATAGGAGGAGGGTCTTTACTGTGATATCAGCATTTGATTTTTCTCCAACGTAAAAGCCCCACTCGGTTTATATGGACATGCTAACTGATATTTTATTTGCAGTATTTGTTTCTTCAGTCCGTGACACACTGAGCTCGTGGCAAAAACATGACACAAAATCCAAACTTATACAGGGTGGGCCGTTTCTATGGATACAGCGTAATAACATGGGAATGGTTGGTGATATTAAAGTCCTGTTTGTGGCACATTAGTATATGTGAGGGGGCAAACTCCTCAAGATGGGTGGTGACCATTTAGAAGTCGGCCATCTTGGATACAACTTTTGTTTTTTCAATAGGAAGAGGGCCATGTGACACATCACACTTATTGGTAATGTCACAAGAACAACAATGGTGTGCTTGGTTTCAACGTAACTTTATTCTTTCATGAGTTATTTACAAGTTTCTGACCACTTATAAAATGTGTTCAATGTGCTGCCCATTGTGTTGGATTGTCAGTGCAACCCTCTTCTCCCAGTCTTCACACACTGATAGCAACACCAAAAGTTGTATCCAAGATGGCCGACTTCTAAATGGCCACCATGGTCACCGCCCATCTTGAGGAGTTTGCCCCCTCACATATACTAATGTGCCACAAACAGGACTTTAATATCACCAACCATTCCCATGTTATTACGCTGTATCCATATCCCTGTAGTTTAACAGTGTCTGTAACGTGTTGGGGAAAAAATGCACTGTGAACAAAATGAAGTGGACATGTAGCCACGATGAGCTGGTCCTGATGCTTCTAAACAAGAAAGGGAAACTTCTCAGAAGAAGACAACAGCAGGGGGGATGTGATGGCCTGATCCAGGACTTTATCACGACCGTGGATATTTCAGGATGTTTGAGCTCTTGTTGGCAGAGTGTGGACCTCATCTCAGGGTGCAGAGAAATCATTTAACAGAGCTGATGGTCCCAGAGCAGCATGTAGCTGTGCGTCTGATGTACAACAGTTTTATTTTACTATTTGTGTATTCAGTAACAGTGCACGCTTTGAGCTACAAACGCTTGATGCAGAAGCAGAGTTCTGATTGGTCTGATCAGCTGATTTGAATCGTAAAAATTGAGCATGGCTCGAAAAAATTAATCCACTGAAATCATTGGCTCTGTGTTTTCGAAGAGCAGGTGAGTCTGGCAGTTTCCACCAAAACAGTTAGTTAGTGTGGCTGAGCCTAAACGTACACCGCTGCTTACACTGGTGTAAAACTGTGTTTCACATAAAGTACACGTATTGTTGCTGTTTGCAGACAAACACCCTCCAATTAAACAACCAGCAAACTGGCAACAAACTGAAAAACTGACATTTATGTCTTCCATAAAAAACGGTTCTTGCTGATGGTACTACCGCAAATCAGAATTGATTCAGAATTATGTGAGGCTTTAGGTTTTTTAGCTAATCTTGAAAATATAAAGTGCAGGTATAGCTAAGGTAGAAGATTACAAATATTACTTTCATATAGTTTACACACAAGCAGTTTCTACCTTATTAACAAGCAGCTAACACTACTAGCATAAAAGACAAGGGGTTGGTAGCGCTGTGTCTTTCTAGAATTATCAAAAATGTTAATTAGTTTATATATAAGGTGAGCATTCTCACTTCAGGACATTTAAGGGCATTTCATTTAATTTGCAGTTCAATATAACATTTTAAAAAGTCACTAAATGTCCAAAACGTCTTCGAGTCTTTAAGCTAATTTAAGCAATTTTAATGCAATATTGAGTATTTTATTTAACAAATTGCATTATAAGAGTTTTATGATCCATATAATGCTCCTTGTGTCATTTGCACTAATTATTGCCTGCTGGTTTGTATTTATGCTGGATTTTGTGCAGAAAATGTTTGGCTTAAATGATTTTAACTTAAGTATGTAAACCGAGTTTTTCTCACTAGCTTTAAGGCTACTGGAGAGTCTGCTGAGTGGTCATTTAGCTTAGTTATCTTACCTATGAACTGATGGCAATTTCTTCTTTACTTTTCTTTACTGTAACATCTGTATGAATGCTCCATTCTCAGTGTTATCACAGTAAAGATCAGCCTCAGATTTTGACTTAATCTCTTAATACAGATGAATGTTTAAAACCAGTTTTCCCTAAACTAGTGTTGTAACAACGAGAAAATATCAACAAAATAAATCTCTGAAAAAATAGAGAAAATATCCGCATGGCACTAACGCAGCTCCTTATTTTCAATGCTAACTACAGTTCACTGTACAACGTGTTATTCGCTAGCTTCATATTTTCGTTCTTTGATTCTCGCTACAGTAGCTATGCATGGTTCACAATCTTTATGCAGACCCCCTCCCCCCAACAGCCTACTCTTGTCTGATTGGTCAGGTGGGGTGCAGGTATTCAAACAAATAAATATATATCACATAAAATACAGAAAAGCTAATAGATCCCCTTGAAATATACGACTAGCTGGGCTAGTTAGCATTTATCAGGATGAGGTTAACCGATGGTGATTTTTCCTCTGTTATAATCAGATGTAGCTCAAATTTTATGTAGTATTTCATATACTACGATGTTATATTGTATATGTGAATACATGAAACATGCAAAAGTGGGGAAATCAGCTGTAGCAAACTTAATCGCACCAGCTAGCTTTAATTAGCCACGATGCAGACACATTTTTAGATGCTGTTATTTTATTTTTCACATAAAACACACTTCTCTGCTGTAACAAGTACAAGTTTAGTAACGTGTAATAAGTGCTTTTTAACTATGATACATGCTAACACAGCTAATTTAATCCTGAAGCAGAACGACTCGGAGCTCGAGCAAAGTCGTCAAGAACAAAAATGACTCTGCTGTTGTGTTCTGGTCACTTCCGTTTCATGCTTACCAAGACTTCATTGTTTAGTCATGAGTCACACACTTGAATAATTGATGTCATTGCATTTCAGAGCAAAGCTATGAGAACATTTCCTCCCTATGCAGTCTTGTCTCTGTGTACATTCATGTGAAGCCTTTTGATATTCTGTTATTTCAGCTTACAGATGCACTTTTTCCTCTGCTTTGCCTTCATCCTCTTCTGTTTCTGGGAGGATTGGTTAAATGTTGTGAACTTAGATTTAATTTCTTTATTTTTTTCTTTGCCGTCTTGTAACTTAATATCAGACTAAAAATGTGCAGAGTTCTAGAAGCATGCAGCTGATCTGTCTTTGAGATGATTTGATTTGTTTGATCCTTTTCTGTGATATTTTCTAATGCTCAGCTCTACCTTCTGTTCCTGTTTGAAATATTTTTTTTAATTAATTGTAAAAAAATAAATATGATAAACTGTAAATTCCAAATGTATTTATTAATTGTTCCTAAAAGATGCACAAGTCTAATTGTTGGCTGACATTTTGTCGACTTGTGAGTGAAATCTGGCTTTGACTCCAGTTCCACAGAGATTTGTACTCGAGCTGCTTTCCACAGTCCAAAGAAGTGCAGGTGAGTGTGATGGGTCAACTGTCTCTCTGTTAGCTCTGCATGTTCAGGTTTACCCCACCTTGAGAGCACATTCTCACTGGTAGAGTTCAGTACGTAATCTACGTTCAGTATAATAATTAATAAGTGCAGTTATTTTCATATCAAAGAAAAAAGTGAACATGTAGATGTTGGGTGCCAGCTCACAAAAGTATATCAAATTTAACCTCGGGTCAGTGGCCCCAGGGCAGCTGTGGCTACAATGTAGCTGCCATCACCAGTGTGTGTGAATGTGTGAATGACTGAATGTAGTGTAAAGTGCTTTGGGGTCCATAGGGACTAAGTAAAGCGCTATACAAATGCAGGCCATTCACCATTTTAACACTTACAGCGGCCTTTTTTTATGTTTGTTTTGCTTTGGTTAATTATAATGTTATAACAACACCGATGTGCTTCAAGTCTTTCAATGTAATACCCCCTCTAGCCACAGTGTGTCGCTGTCTGGTGGCAAATGTGGTTTGTTTATGAAGTGCAATGAATCCAAATGATCAAACAGTGACAGTGTTGCATATGGTCTGGTGTTGTGGTTAATCTCAGTATTGCAGTAGTATGTCATTTTAATGCCTTAGAAATTCAGTAAGAATTTACTTTTCTAATATAAGCCTCTTTCATAAAAGATAATTGTTTTACTGACAAATGAACAGGAGCAGCATGTCAGACAGGAGTTGGGCTTTTTTTAAAAGTTCAATTGGGTTTTAATGAAAAGAACCAGTTATGAAAAAGCAGAAAATATATGATTCTGTTTTTCTAACACTTTCCCAGCTTAGAGTGGATACCTGAAACTATCACATAGGATTCAGGTACACACAGGGTGACACAGACACACCAATTAAATTTAACATGCATGGAAGAAGCCGGAGCAAAACACATTTTGAACTAGGGCTCTTGTATGGGCAGAACTTTGTGCCATCCGAAACTGAATTTGAATAAGTTAAATTTGAATTTGAATTGCTCAGATTGAATCTGAATTGTAACTTGAATAAATGCTTTTTAAAACTGAATTTGAATTAGCCTAATTTGAAATTCAATGTATCGGTTTGTAAATGTTCGTCACTAAATTGAAATTGAATTTTATATTTTGAAAATGAATTCATTTGCTTTGAAACTGTATTTTATCCTTTAAAAATGTAGCTCTCAAATAATTTGTTTCACTTTTCACCATTCAGTTTCAGTCTACTCTGCGCGCCTTAGCATATGTTACCCCGGTGGAGTCAACCAAATGGATGAATCAAGCGGCGATTTACATTTCTCAAGATGTCTTAGGCATTTACCGAATATACAGTGGGATGCAAAAGTTTGGGCAACCTTGTTAATAGTCATAATTTTCCTGTATAAATCGTTGGTTGTGACAATAAAAAATGTCAGTTAAATATATCATGTAGGAGACACACAGTGATGTTTGAGGAGTGAAATGAAGTTTATTGGATTCACAGAAAGTGAAATAATTGTTTAAACAAAATCAGGCAGGTGCATAAATTTGGGCTCCACAAAAAAAGAAATGAAATCAATATTTAGCAGATCCAACTTTTGCAGAAATTCCAGCCTCTAAACGCTTCCAGTAGGTTCCAATGGGAACCTACTGGTTGAAGGTATTTTGGACCATTCCTCTTTACAAAACATCTCTAGGTCATTCAGGTTTGATGGCTTCCGAGCACGGACAGCTCTCTCACACCACAGATCTTCAGTAATATTCAGGTCTGGACTGAGATGAATGTTGCAGAACGTTGTACTTGTTCCTCTGCATGAAAGCCTTAGTGGATTTTGAGCAGTGTTTCGGGTTGTTGTCTTGTTGAAAGATCCAGCCCTGACGCAGCTTCCGCTTTGTCACTGATTCCTGGACATTGGTCTCCAGAATCTGCAGATACTGAGTGGAATCCATGTGTCCCTCAACTTTGATAAGATTCCCAGTCCCTGCACTGGCCACACAGCCCACAGCATGATGGAACCACCACCACATTTTACTGTAGGTAGCAGGTGTGTTTCTTGGAATGCTGTGTTCTTTTTCCTCCATGCACAGTAACACACGCCGTTCACACAAGCAGTATATTTCTTTGGTTTTGATGTTAGCGTACTGTCTCTGTCCTGCTGAGAATCTGTATTTCTCATGCAGACCAGGAAATCCCAATCGATCACGTCAGCCTCTGAATGTTCTCTCCATCCAATATTTCCAAAGAAACACTAGAAGCTTCCACAAGATTTTAAGCCAAAGCTCAGAACATAATCAGCTCATGACCAGTTATGTGTTCAGCAGACATTACCGTAGTAATTTAGCCAGTTTCAGCTCGGCGTAGCTCGCTAAACCACTAATCTCACTTCATAGGTCACCCCTCAGGTGTCACTTTACCTGTGATAGTAACTCCCAGCATGTGTAGGTTTGATCTCTGCTCCATGTATGAAACACACATAAAGAAATCCACAGCGTGAGTTCAAAGATGCTTTTATTTTGAAAGTAAAGAATTGAAAGAAATGAACCCGAGTAAGTTTACAGTCAGTTATCTGTCTGCATTTGGATTAACTAAATCAGCTGTTTACATTTTTATCATGATAGTCAGATTAGGTTTAACATCTGTTAAGAGTTTAAGAAAAACACCTGCATGATTATCAAAGAAGAGAAAAAGAGGAACTGTTGGATTTTGCTCAACTTAACAGGAAAGACTCCAGTTAAAAGCAAACATGTGGGCCAGCAGTCACCAAAATAACAGACTGACCAACACAGGACAGTGGAGCCAATAAAAAACGATGCCGTTTACCAACTTATAGAAAATAGTCAGGACCTAATGGAGGAGCAGCACTTTATGAAGAGCTGACTCAAAGAAAGGACAAAGAGAAGAGAATCACTGAGCATTTAACTGGATGTATTTGAATCAAAGATAACAAGAAGAAGTAAATTATCTGAGTCAGTAGAAACAAATAAACACAAAACTAGAACCCAACCAGAAAGAGAGAGAGAGAGAGCAAGAAACTGATTCCAGCAGGTGATTTACTTCCTGTTTTACTTCTAAAAATGGCTAAGCTCCGCCCACACAGGACAGGCCAAACAGGAAGTGTTGGAGCTGTCACACCTCTCACATGGTGAAGATCAGATGACCACTGAACGTGTTATGATGACTTTGACTGTCAAATATCCTTGCACTAGCCAATAGACGTACAAACACCTGATCTCCAACCTCTAGAAGCAGTGAGACTCCATTAGAGGCGCTCACTGTACCAGATGTTGGATTTTCATATGTAATAGAAATTTGCTCCCCATTCCTCAACAAGAAAGCACCTGCAACAATGTTTCCATGACCAACTATGGTCAAGTCAAAGTGGTAGGCTCCTCTCACTGGTGCAGTGAAAATACCTGTGGGACATTTGTTTTTGTTAAATGGAAAATCAGCTGTTAGAACATCTGGAACATCAGCCTGACATCAACATAGCTGAGAAGTGACATTCAGTGTTATTACCTGTGTTTTTGTTGTAGGCATTTCCAATGTTCGTGATAACATGTTTGAAGATCAGAGTAGTGTGGTCATCAAAGGGTCCAGTATCTCCTTCACCTTGATCCAGCAGAGAGGCTGAGAAAGCCACCTGTTTGACTGAGAGAGAGAGAAAATTCATTTTACACTTCCTGTTTTAGAGTTAGACTCTTCCCATAAAAGTGACCATGACAAAAACTTTAATCTCCAATGAAAGAAATGTTTGACAGCTGAAAGCGTTTCACTGCCACAGAAGAAATCAAACTCTGGATAATCCACATACTGTGTCAGCAGGTGATTAGTTTGAAGCTTTGCCCTCAGATATCATGTGGAAGAAATAAAAAATATTGTTGGTACTAAAGATTTTCAAACACAGTAGCACCACCTTGTGAACAGATTTATAGCACTGATATATGTTGATCCTCCAGAGTTTGTTGGCTTCTGTCTGAAGGTGGCGCTACAGCACAAATACAGCTTCAGATGTTCACAGAAATTGATTTGAGCAGCAGAGATGGATTACATCCTGTAAGCACGCTGTGTTACTGCGTTACTAAAACCGTGACTTTTTGCGAGAATGTCTCATGGCAGTGACGTAAGCGAGTGCGACGTTCGTGACAACAGCTGTCTGCAGATCAACAATGGATCACATATCGAGTGCGGGAGAGAGTATGAGCGTGCAGCGTTTAAAGCGTGGAAGTACTGACCTTACTTTAAGTTTGATTCCATAAAAAGTGACAAAAACATTAGTGTCCATCGTGCGTGGGAAGAAAACTTCTTTTTACAGCGAAAAAATCCCCTAAACTTCCGAGCAAGCACCTATTTGAAAGACTGAGTGTAAACACACAAAACGTTTTATTTTATGTGCTGGAATGTGCAGAAAATATGTTTAAATGGTAAACAGATTTCTTCCAGTCAGAGAATGTTGCATATACTTTAACGTTTGCTTGATGCATAAAGTTAAAAGATTAAAACTAATAAAACAAGTTTTAAAAAGATCTATCGCTTTATCACCTATTCAGGTTGTAAATCGTGTTTTTAAAAAGTAACTAAGTAATTAATTACTCTTGAAAATAAGTAATCAGTAAAGTAACGGGATTACTTTTTGGGGAAGTAATCAGTAATTAGTTACTGATTACTTTTTTCAAGTAACTTGACCAACACTGTTGAGCAGCGTTGTGTCTTTAACTGTAACACATTCCAGTCACCTTGTGATGTTGAGCTGATCAGAGCAGGTTTTAGTTTCAGTGTCTAACATTACAACATTCAAACATAAATACTAATCTGGTCAATTTAATATCAGATTTAAGATATAACATTAATTCTAAAATGTAAGAATGTATCAATTATAGAAATCTTGCAACATTTCTCTTTCAGATTCCCACACAGTACCTTGTAACTGCTGCTTCAGCTGGTCGATCTCAGTCTTCTGACTCTCCACCTTTGTTGCTAGTTCTGATAAAATATAATAGAAATAAAAAGAAAAATCTTACTGACAGCACACAGTTATTCACAGGTTTTTATTTGTAAGTAAGAAAGTAACTAAGTAAGAAAGTTGTGGTGATCCTTGGGTGGAGAATGGTTGAAGAAGCAGACTTGTTTGACTGGATCTCTGAACAAACTGATTCTCAACTCTGTGCTGTTAAACTCTGTCATCTTTATCCACACTAGGAGAGTTTCTAGGTTCTACCTTGCAAGGGATCAATAACAATTTAAAATTTATAATTTACAGTTTTTTTACACACAACCTGTCAAAAGGGGAGGGGCCGGCTGCTTCCATAGAGCACATTTCATTCATAACGTTGTAAATCCAAGACCATCATGTATTCATGATTTGTGCGAAATCCCAGAAATAAACCTTAGACAAAGCGAATCTGTGAACTAAGGTGTAGGTCTGTTAGGTTTTGTTGTGGTGATCCTCGGGTTGGGGGATGGGTGTTCATACTGGAGTGCAAAATGAAAACCAGTGGAAGATGGACAAGAAAAGGTCAAAGCCGTCAGGTGCTCAGTTTAGAAAAAAGAGAAAAGAGGAGGAGAAACGAGCAAAAGACACAGTGAAGCAGATGTGTCATTGGATAATGGCAGGCAGTGATGGGAATAACGGCGTTACTTTTTTCAGTAACGAGTAATCTAATTACTATTCCTATCGTTACAAAGCCGTTACTGTTACCAACAAGAAATTGCGCTCCGTTACTATTTTTCAACAAACAGACGGTTGAAGCTGTGTTCAGCTTACAGCATCTTATATCAGTTGCACGGAAGTAGCTGTAAGTAATCTGGACGCTACGGCTTTAAGCAGCTGCGCTCCCGCGGTAATCATGATCACTGTCTGGCACAACACCTGGATCTCAGGGGGCAAAACAATCACATGAGTGCTGCTGTTTGACTGAGGAAGAATAAAGTAGTCGTGGTAAGACAATCACATGACCACTTAAAGACAAAGCAACAAGGTGACATATACCAGTTTATAAACTGTGTTGATCGGCCACGTAAAACCAGAGTCATGATAAACAAGATATACGCAGCATTTTTTCCTCAATAGTTTCATGTTTACTGTCTAAGGACAGCGCAGCGAGCACGCTCTGCTTATGAGCAAGAAATAAAAAAACAAAACATAAAACAGCCCGTTTGTGTTGGTGGAAAAATGCACCATGTCGACCAATCAAAAAATGATTTGGCAACATGACGTTTGGTTGTTTAGGAAGAGAGAGAGCGAGACAGCAGAAAGAGAGAGAGCGAGTTTTGAGATGTGAGAGATTTGTGACGTTTAGCGTGTTTGCAGTGTGTAGTTAGTGTGTTGTGGATAGTTTTGTGTTGTGTGTCAGAACAATGATGCGACTGCTGTCTCCAGGTAGAAACAGGAGTGACACACCTGCTGCTGTCAGACCTGCAGGTATCAGGCTGTGATGTTTCCTTTATAGTGGACAGAAATGTTTGGAGTGGCACAAATAATTTGTGGCATCTTATTGAAGAACAGCTGATTGTTCTGTAAATGGTTATTTAAAAAATCAAGGTAAAAGATAAATGATACAAATAACTTTGCTGTTTGCAAAACTTGTGCATATGATTTTAAAATTGACAATTTATATTTGCATTTAAAGTTATGAAATATGATCATTAAACATGTTTGTGGTTGTTACAGTAAAACATAACTTTTTCTACTCGGATTTTGTGTTTTTTGTCTGATTTTAGATCAATTGTGTTTATACAGTAGTCAAAATGAAAACATAACTGTAAATTCAGACACGTGAGGCTGTGCTGAAAAGAACGAGACCAAACAAGGCAAATAAATCTTTTTAAAGGTGAAATGTGGAGGGAAAATCAAAAGTAGTTAAAAATGGCCAATTATACCCTGGACCCCAGAGGGTTAAACGTTTTTTTTAAACACAATTAATTACTTTTAGAATCTTGTAACTCAGTTACTAACTCAGTTACTTTTTTGAAGAAGTAACTAGTAACTATAATTTATTACTTTTTCAAAGTAACTTGCCCAACACTGATGGCAGGTCATGTATTATGAAACACTCAGAATCAGAATACTTTATTAATGCCTAAGGAAATGATTTGGGTTACATATTCTCCAAGAAGAAATTCTAAAATAGTAACAGTAACAGACTAAACTCCAGACAATACATAATGTTAGCATAAAAGTAGCACTAATATATACAGATCACTCAATTATAAATATCAAGGATTAACAGACGTGATTATAAATAAATACCAAGAAAACTGACAAGGATATCACAGCGTAGAAAGAAGCACGTGTAAAACGGGAGTAACTATTGCAAAGACCCCACACACACCCGACATGTTCACTCTTCTGCCCTCGGAGGCTCAGAAGTATGAAATCCAGAACATCCCGACTCAACAACTCCTCCTTCACTGCTATCCGACTCTTGAACAGCTGAAATATTTTGAACAGTAATAGTAATTTTTGCACATCAGGTCATCTCACATATCAAACCAGCATATTAAGCTCATAGCTCTTTTGCACATAAATCTATTTAACGCATCAATTTTTTTTGGTCTCCACTTATTTATTCCTGCTATTTGTATTTTATCTATTTGTACATATTAACCGGCATCTGTGTGTGGACAGCAGAGAAAAAATTTCATTGCGCAAAGAAATGATTTGCTTTGTACACATGACAATAAACACTTTCAATCCTTAAATCTTTGAATCAGTTAGTGAGCTTCCACTTCCAGGGGGCGCTACATCACAAACACGGACTTTAAATGATGATTAGAACGTTTGCATCAACACAGAAACTGGTGTTTAAGTAAATGTTGAAGTATTTGGTTTGAAGAGTTTGCCATGAAGAGGAGCCGTGAGCTGTTTCATTATAAACACATTCCAGTCAGTTCCTGATGCTGAGATGAAAAGAGATGTTTTTGGTTCTGTTATAAAATCTTAAGATGTTTTAAAGTTTTATACTTTTACAATCAAACATGTAAAAAAAACATTTTAATATCACACATCATTCAGAGGATATATTTACAGCTCCATGATGGTTTCACTACAATCTCTTTGGACTGCAGCTTCAGCTGATCAGTCTCAGTTTTCTGTCTCTTTAAGCTTCTTTACCGGCTCTTTAAAGCATTTTGTTTCATTGCATCATTAATCTCTGAAGACTGCTCCAATATTCCTGTGATAAAAATATTGAGTCTCATAAGAAAACACATAACCATGAATGTTGGTCATTCCTGTTTCTGATGTTCTGGATATTTCTGAAGTCACATTGATGTATGAAACTGTACCTTGATTCTCTCTCTGTAGGACAGTGATCCGCTCATTCTGCACAGCCAATGAGGCGGTCAGCTCTCTCAGCACAGCGTGGATGTCCTGTGGACAGGACTGTTGGACTGCAGTCTCAGTCTGATCTGCTGAAACAGAGCAGACCAGAAGCAAAAGTGGGAGAAACATGATGATCTTCATTCTGTCAACAGAAACCTGCTGTATAACTGTCATCTGTTAATCTGAGAGTTTTATAACGAGGGGAAAAGAGGCGTGAATGAGGAGGTTTCTGCCCCACATGTCCCCTCATCCTCCACCTCACACACTGCAGAGCTGCAGGACCAGAATCAGACTTTGACTGCAGGACTGAACATGTAAACAGAGCAGGGATGTAGAGATGTTCTCCTTTGAACTCTCTGCAGTTAACTGTGTACACAGAGTTCATGCATATATACATGCGGAGCTGGGACTTATCAGCTAACACCAGCGTTAGCGTCCATGACCCACTCTGATGTTTAACAGCATTCTGAGTTTCCTGGTGCAAAAACCAGGCTTAAAAATATTTACTGGAAGGCTGAAAGGTTGATGCCGTAGATCTTTTAGAAGAACTCACTGACTCAAGGCCTTTTCACACAGGAAGCATAAATTTATTTTAAAACAGTCATAAAAAGATGGAACTATTTTTGAATGCTGGTTTGATCGTGTCAGCTCCACAAACAGAGCAAACGTTTGTTTGTCGAGCTTGTTGAAAGAACCAAAGTACAATTAAACAATACGAAGAACTGCAACACACTGACCTCAGCACCTCTGTGGTTACAGGAAATCAGCTGCATGACTTTCTGACACAAACACACACAGAGAGGGGGGGGGTTTGTGACTCGCAGCTTCACTGTTGCAGCTATTTAAGAATATCTGGAAAGCTCAGTTACTAATGACATCTCCTGATCCTTTGGCCTTCACTATGACTCAAATGTTATTCTCTGTCACAAACACAAATCACTCAATAAAAAAAATCAGAAAAACTGAAATCTTTTTTTTTATGTTGGCTTGAACATTTTAGCTGTGAATTCATAAAGAGAGCAAACATTTGTTTGTCAAGCTCATTAATGTGATAAAAGTCGAGTTTGAAAACACTTCAAGAATAAAAGCCAGAGTACGAGCTAACTTCCTCCCCTCACCCCCAACCAGTTAGAATCAGAATCAGAATGGGTTTTATTGCCAAATGTTGAGCAGGTTTACAACATTAGGAAATTGCTGCGGTGCTTCAGTGCAAACATACTGTCATAAATTACGTTTAAATAGACATGAAAATAAAAATAAGAATAAGAATTAAAAGTGCTAAGTAGATAGATATATACATGATATATACATAAGTGCAGGTGGTGATCAGTGCCAAACATGGAATGATGCAGTGACACAGCGTAGGGTCATGTGTTAGTGGTGGGAACAGTCATACGGTTATTGTTCATGTGTCCGACAGCAGAGGGGAAGAAACTGTTCTTATGGCGAGAGGTTCTGGTGCGAATGGACCGGAGCCTCCTGCCTGAGGGGAGCAGGTCAAACAGACTGTGTCCAGGGTGAGAAGGGTCAGCTGAGATCCGAGCTGCACGCCGCAATGTCCTGGAGGTGTACAGGTCCTGCAGAGATGGGAGTCTGCAGCCAATCACCTTCTCAGCAGAGCGCACAACACGCTGCAGTCTCTGTTTGTCCCTGATAGTGGCTCCAGCGTACCACACGGTGATGGAGGAGGTGAGGATGGACTCGATGATTGCGGTGTAGAACTGCATCATCGTCCGTGTTGGCAGGTTGAATTTCTTCAGCTGCCTCAGGAAGTACATCCTCTGCTGGGCTTTCTTAATGACGGAGGTGATGGTGGGCTCCCACTTCAGGTCCTGGGTGATGGTGGTACCCAGGAAGCGGAATGAGTCCACAGAGGTGATGGGGGTGTCAGTCAGGATGATGGGGGGGAGTGGGGCTGTGTGCTTCCTGAAGTCCACAATAATCTCCACTGTCTTCTGGGCATTCAGCACCAGGTTGTTGTGGCTGCACCAGGACACCAGACGTTCAACCTCCCTCCTGTAGGCAGACTCATCCCCGTCCGCGATGAGTCCAATAACGGTGGTGTCACCTGCAAACTTGATTAGCTTGACAGACTGGTGGGTGGAGGTGCAGCAGTTGGTGTACAGGGAGAAGAGCAGGGGAGAAAGAACACAGCCCTGAGGGGAGCCGGTGCTGATGGTCCGGGAGTCTGAGACATTCAGATACTGCAGATAGATGCTCCTCACCAGTGTTGGGTAAGTTACTTTAAAAAAGTAATTAATTACTAATTACTTAATCAATATTGTATTTAAAATACTTATCTAATTACTGTGTCAGAAAAGTAACTTAATTACTAAATAAGTAATTTAACTAAATACTTCTTAAAATCCCAATAAAACCTTGAGTGGGCAAACAATAGAAATTAAACTCTTTAAATAATAAATCTTTTTTTTTAAAGACAGGGACTCTACAGCAGCGGTAGCATCTCTTCCACAGTGTCGCCTGCAGTTATTTTTAAGCTCACCTTTTTAAGCACCTTCTGTGCTGCTGAAGTAAAATCAGGTTTTGCTGCTCAGCAGGAGTTGCCGCTGTGTTATCCATGGATGATGGACAAGGATCACTCAGAAGTGTTCGTCTGTGCTCTGTGTCAGGCGCTTCAGCAGATTACTCCTGCTATTAACAGCCGCTGATAGTTTTTACATATTACTGTAATGTTCTTGTCTGCTTGTTTCAGAAAAGTGAAGAGACGGGAATATGTCCATGTCATAAAACTCGCTTCAGCGAGTCCAGCAGCTTCTGCTTTAGAATACGACTGTGCAGCAAACTGGCGCGAAATGACGAGCATCTGCACTACAGCGATGTTAAAGCGGCAGAGTTTACCTCTACGTTTAGAAGACAAATTATTGAAATTTAATAATGATATGCACATTGTAAGTCACTGTAATTAAAATACCTAAAAATGAACAGTAATCAGTTACTTTACTTTTTCAGTGGAAAAGTAATTTAATTACAGTAACGCGTTACACCCAACACTGCTCCTCACAGAGGTCTCTTATTATTAGAAGGAGTTTTTCCTTTGTCATATGACCTGGGATAGAAAGAGATTAATGACATTATCTGTTACAATGAATGTTCATGTGAAAATGTGCAAAAACAAATCTAACTGAAGTAGAATTATATAAAACTGAATGAAACATGAAGTTAATTATTTCCATATGTGATGTGAAAGTGATTTTTTTATGTTAGAATAACAAAGATAACGTGATAAAGATTTTAAAGTTTAAACTTTGTATTAAATCGAGTAAAGCAGACAGAGAAAGATAAGCGTGGGTGGACATCAGATGATGGGATGTCCAGTAGGATGGGGGAGGAAAGGGTGAGCAGGTATAAAAGTGAGGTGAAGAGGAGATGGAAAGAGTCCAGCCTGTGAACTGGTTTTGTCATTTTGGCTTTTCGCCTGTTGCCGTGTTAGATGGTTCATTCAGAAGGATTTTGACTGACATCATACATCCACTGGATGCTGCTGTCTTGTTGGGTGATGATCATCAACACAGGACTCGGGCATAACAGCATCTTTACACCTGGCTGTGCTCATCCTTCCTCCAACCTCTCCTCACCAAAGATAAGAGCAAACTCAGCTCACAGTAGGTTAGTTAGAAAGTAGAGTTCAGGTGATTTGATTATTGTTCTTTGATTTTTACTATTTAATTTTGCTTTGCTCTGCTAAATTGCTTTAAACAAATTTCCTGCAATTCCTGCAAAGTCTTTATTTATTCATCTTTATTAGTGCAAATAGCTCTCACAGCTTACCCTATCCGCAGTAATAAAATAATGTTTAATTGGAGCCTGCTGTCCAGGCTACTAAAACCATCCCAGAAATAACAAATGCCACAGTCAACAGGAAAGCTACTGTTAACATGTTGGACTGATAGGATTCGACCTGCAGGGTTACTCAGGTTTCTTCTTATCGGGGTTTGCAGGGAAGACACCTGGATGATTTCAAAGCACTGGACTGGGCGAGTCCAGAAATCTACATTATCTACTGCGTAAAACTCATAGAACAAAGTCAACTTCCTGTACAGGAGTTTCTGTCGCCCTTGATAGAGCTCAACGCCTTCCCACAGAGACCAAGTGTTTGCTTATTGGGTGGTTATATGTAGGACTGGGCGATATATCGAGTTTTTAAATATATCGATATATTTTTATATGAGATATGACAATATTGTTTATATCGATATAGTCTATGTTACATCATAATTTTACTTGTGGAGACGCTAGTTTGCCTCTCTCTTGTCCACTTTTGTCTTTTGTCAAAAAATGTTTTAGTACGACTTTGGTAAGCTACGAAGCCGCACCGCTTGATGGATTCTTGGAGCATTACGGCTACCGCAGTCTGGAGCCTCACGGAGTGATACGTACTGTGCTTCAACGTAATATTACCGTATTGTGTGTGTATAAGGACCATAAATGGCACCTGTAAGAGTCGTGGTTACGAAGAGGATTTCAAACTCCAGGCTGTCAGTCACACAGTAGAAGTTGGGAACAGAGCAGCTGTGAAACCTTTGTTATTATGCTCAGCGTCTGTTAGCTTACAGTTTGACTGCACAGTTGTGAGCTCTTTGTTATGCACAAAAACAACATTGTTTTCTTTTATTTAGGGATCATTATTATTTAATAAATGCTGATAATTTATTTTTGAGTAATTTTTCATGTGCATCTGCGCTGTATGTGAATAAAAGTGCCTGTGTGACATCTGGGACACCGCTGTGACTAAACTCTCTGTTTGTTCTTACTTTATGGCTTTAGAAAAATATCGAGATATATATCGTATATCGCCATCCAGCTAAAGAATATCGAGATATGAATTTTGGGTCATATCAACCAGTCCTAGTTATATGTTTGTTAAGGGTTTCTCTGTATTGTTGTAGGATCTTTACCTTACAGTATAAAGCACATTGAGACCCCTTAATTAAGCACAAGTTTGTTTGAAGTCTTGAACAAATGAAACAGGAATCCAGAAAAGGGGACAGAAGGTGACCCCGAGGAGGGCGGGACCGACAGGAAGTAAAGACAAGACTCATTAATAAACAAAGTAAAACAGGAAGTAACCAACAAACAACGAAGTAAAACCTGAGGAAATGAAAACATGTAACTAAGAAGATAATGAGGGAAGAGATAAGGGAGGGGAAATAAACTGAAAACATAATGTGGAGGAAATAAAACCAACAGAATGCCAAGACTATCATATTTCAGAGTTTATGAAACAACGTAATTCGCCATTAAAAGCGATTAATATAAATGAGTCATGATCTTTGTATTGCAGACATTCTGCTTTGTTGTGTTGAGAGTTGTGTCAGTCACAATTTTAAGTGAGTTTAAATGAAACCTGACAGATTAAATCTGGTGTCTTTCATAAACATGCACACAAACAATATCACAGACATTAATAACTATGTCAAAGAAACCAGCAAAGCTCTCCTCTGCAGCGCTCTGTGCTTCATACTCTATACTGTAGCATAGCAACTTTGCATTTAGGTCTTCTAACGAAAATAAGAAAATGGGAACATAAATAGTGCATCATTGCCAGACCTGCAGACACTCAGCCATGACACCAGTCAGTGAGAAGTGCCAGCTTGATGCCGGATTTCTATGAGCCTGGGCTACATAAACCAAACCATAATCGGGCATGTCATCACATAAACAGTGCCATCTACGCCAGGCCTGGCCCATATCTGGATGACATACCACCTACCATGGCAGAAGGCAGCCAGCAGTTCTGGCTTGACACCAGATCCAGGCCAGACCTTTCTTCTATGTGGGACAGGGATGGAAACTAACATCGCAGCAGAGGACTGGATACCAGCTTGTGCTGTACCTTAGATGGTGAATACAGATACTAATAACCCAGAATATTGACACAATTCTACATTCTTGCCAAGAGTGTTTACAAACAAACACAAGGTGGCACTAAGTATGTGTCAAGTTTTTATAAACTTTGGAATAAGTGTCTGTATATTTTGTGAGTTTTGTCTTTGTTGTTTATTTTTAATGATATAATGACTCATTTTGTCTGAAATCAAATCAAATATGATATAACCACACCTGGACTGGCCACCGGGCCATTTTTTGTTTTTATGGGCCCATGGTTGTTTCTTTTTGTTTTTGTTTTTTGTTTCTTTGTAACGGTATAAACAATGAAAGGTGGTGGAGTGGCCATTCGGCCACGATCGATTCTGGGCTGGACCAATTGCAGCAGAGGAGGTTGAACTTCAGTATAAAGTTTGGTATTGAGGTGAAAAGGAAAGCGATTTGTCCCCTACTTCATCTAGATTGAGAAAAAGACTCATCCTCCCCCTCCCTCTCCTGTTGCTACTTCAATCATGAAACTGATCAATGATCAGCTGATCGGCTTTTCTCTCTTGTTTATTTATCGCCCACTTTGCGCCAGAAAGAGGAAACCAGCGGATATCGCACTAAACAACAGCAGCACGTTTAAGCTTGATCAGCTGTTGTTAGAATTTATTTAATATTAATTTCTAGTATCAGCTGATGTTTGCTGGAGCCACAGCTGTAAAGCTGCTGGTCATGATATGGTTTGGTTATGTGGTGAGAGGGAAACATGAAGATGAAACCAGGAGATGTCCTTACTGGATCATCAGAGCTGTGATGGAGAAACAGGTTTACCTTTTGGGTGACATGAATGAGTTGAGGGGAAGTTATGAACTGTTTCTGAGAGACAAATAACACCAGGATCCTTTTTTAGGTAGCTGACAGCTGGTAACTGTGCAGGGGCGGGTCTAGCAAAGTGTTGCCAGGGGTCCATGTAGGGCATTAACAGGGAGAGGGGGACACAAAGAAATACTTTTCTTTCTTATTCTCATTTAAAATGTCTAGCTTTTAAAAAATAATTATCTGAGTCTTACAACAAATGATTGATAGATTGGTGCATATATACCATCAGAACAGTGAACATCACTGTCACAACAGTGTTTATTTTCATTCAAAGGCTTTATGATTTTTCCTATAATGGCGGCCGGTCTCTAGTCAAAATGCCCGGGACGATTTTCTGTCCCAGTCCAGCCCTGTATGCAGCTCATCTGCAGTCTGGTGTTACCTACATCTTCCTATTCAGAAGGCAGAATTTCAGAGTTCTGAGTACAATCGAAAGCACCACGACTGCAGTTTTTGTGTTGGATGTAAAAGGCGCACATGACACTGTGACGTAGGCTAGAATCATGGCAGCAGTCAATGACGGTCCAGGCGTGGGATTTCTCTCGTGGAAATATGCACATTATTTTTTCCTTTCTATTGGTAGGTGGCACAGTGCACTTGTGGCAAGTAAGCAAAGAAGACTGGCAAAGTTATGGAAGCAACACATTAACAAGAGAATTCTGAGTAAAACCAAAGTTACTTTCCCTAGTAACTAGTTACTCTGAAAGTAACGAGTAACTTCAAGTAACTCAGTTACTTTTGATAGAAGTAACTAGTAATGTAACTAAGTTACTAATTTAAAGTAACTTACCCAACACTGGTATTTAAGTCCTCGGACTTCCTGTGTTCAGCGTCGCGTCGTCTGTTATCGCTCAGTCATAGGTTTTTGTTTTCACTGTGTTTCATAGTCTTTTAGTTACACAGTGCTCACAGTCTTCTTTGTTTCCTTAGTTTCATGTTTTGCCACCTGCAATCAGCCAAATAAAGGCTCGCCTTTTGTTGGAATTCAAGCTCTCTTCTCCTGTGTCTGCGTTTGGGTTCACATCTGAAACGCACCGGCTGCTCAGCCGTGACACCAGCAAAACCTTTAGCCAAATACACACACCTGTACATATACACACACACACTTGCAGGGAATAGAACTACAACTGAAGCTCAATTTGACGCCTGTGACCGGAAGTGATGCGTCCGAGTACGCCAAGTTTCCGTAGTGTAGTGGTTATTACGTCCCCGGTTTGAAAACCGGGCGGAAACGTTAATTTCAATCTTTTTTTCTTTTAAGTGAATTCTGAAACAACAACGACAGCACACACCTACACCTGTAGGAGTTTCATGTTTCCTGAAACAACATTGTTTCCCTTGTTTCTGGCGTTGCTCAGTGTTCACTATCTTGATCAAAAACGACAGAACTCAGCTTTCTTCTGCAGCTCAGCTGACCACGGCTTTCCGTGTTAGTATAGTGGTTAGTATCCACGCCTGCACGCTCAATAAGTTTCAACAACTCTGTGTGATGTTTACTGATTAAACTATTCACGGCACGTCACACGAAGGTTTCCAGGGGGATTTGTCTCCTCCCAGTAAGAACTTTCTGCTTTAACAGTCTAACACACATCCCGAGTCTGTGCTGCTCACTGAAGTCCAAACACTTACTTTTATTATACTTTCTTCCCAACAGGCCTTTTATTCCTTGTGATCTTGTTGCTCGTCGTCAAAGTAATGGATGTAATTTAATTACTCGCCAGAAAGTCATTTGTTTCTCTATCATTAGGTGAAACTCGCTGTTACATAATTACCGGTTAACAGTACAAACCTGAGGCCACACACACCAAGACGAATCCTGAGGACACAAACAAAGTTTTCCTTTATTATCATCAGTGTTTGCTCACCTACGAACACAACAGCTGAACGCAGCTCTGCTCCTTCCATGCGGTAAAAACCAAAGTAACGTCCGTGTCTCCTCTCCTCAACATCTGTAAACAGCTCCACCATTTTCCTCCGCCTCCTCCAAACTGAAATCAGCTGACTGTCGCCCACAGCCAGAGAGAAACACGAGTGTCTGTTTTTCTTTCCGTCCGCAGATTATTATCTATCTATTATCTATAATTCATGAGTTTACTTTTCTTTTATTTACTCCAAAGTCTGTGAAAAAAAGATTCTTATTTAAACTAAATTTTAAGGATGAAAAAACCTCTACTACAGTTAAATGAACATTTCAGTAAAAGTGAAAAAGTAATGAATCTGAAATGTACTCAGAGTAAGAAAGTAGAAAGTAGAAAGTAGTTCCTTGAAAAACGATTCTACCACCTATTTCTATGCACAGGTAACTTCTGCTGTGTAAAAAAATAATATTAGCACACCAGAATACAAAAGTTATTCACTTCTAAGTTCTGATGAACGCTCTCAGCTTGAATCTGTTATTTAGGACACTGAGCACCAGCCCAACACAAGCTGACCTGTTTATCCTGAGCTTAACTATCAGCGTTTTCATGGGACTGAATCACACAAAGTTAGTTTGCTTAGTTTGTTTTGCAGATTTCACTAAATGAAAATACCTAATTTATCCAAACACATCATATACAGATCTAAGCTTTAAACTTTAAGTTTGCCAAGCGTCACCGAGCAGTCATTAAATCTAAGCTCTCTTCTTCCTCTCCTGTCCCCTCTTTCTTATCTTTCTCCAGTTTAAGTTTTAAGTTAGCTCTTTCTTTTCTCTCCCTGTGAAACACAGCAGCTGGACCTTTAGCTGCAACACACTGTGAGACAAACTGCACACAAACAGTTTGTGTGTTTGCTGATGTTTGTTGAGCTGATAGAAACGTTTCTCTCTTTATGTTCGATCCTCTTCTGCAGCACTTGCTAGAAGCAGATACCTCATACAGACACTGGCACTGCTCCCAGTGCCAATAAAATGGGATTTCCTTTGTTATCGGCAATGGAGGCTTTCTTCACACTGACAGCTTTACTTTGTCTCCTTGACAGGATGTGATGAGTAGCAATGAATCCCTCAGAAACTGGACCTGATATGTGTAGATGTGTCTCACAGAGAGAAAGAGGAAAAGATAACTTAGAATAGTTTAGCTTCATTATGTTTCCATTATTTTGAACCGTTAAAGCAAACATACTCAGAACATTTGTCTTCACGCATGCTCGATCAGCCTGGTAAGAAAATCCTAAAAAATGGATTTGTTAAAAATGTCACTTTGAAGATGAAAGGTTTCTCACACTGATAACACTACGTTCAAATAAACAGAATGTATTTTGGGGGATATTCAGAAAATCTGTGATCATTTTATTTTAAAGAACACAACACAACCTCAACAGTCTGTAATATATATGACTGTAGCATGTTCAGACACAAGACAAGTGGAACTTTTTGTACTGAAGGTTTTGGTGGCATTTCCTGTTTTCATTGTTCGACTTGTGCTTGAGTTTGTTCTTCAGCAGCTCGTTGTGCCCAAAAGATGTGAAAGGATTTCCTCGCCTGTTGTGGCTTTGGATGAACATATGTAGAAAACAGCAGCGGTCCTCAACCCCTGGACCACGGACCAGTACTGGTCTATGAGTGGTTTGATACCGGGCCGCGAGAGTTGAGGCTCAGCTGTGAAATTTATGGTTTTCAGGGTTTTTATCAGTTTTTAATGTTATTTTTTAACCATTTTTATCGTTAACTCAGTTTCCCTGGGTCTTTTCACGTGTCATGAATAAATCTTTTTGATACCTGTACTGGTTTTATTTTTACTTTAAGGCTGGTCCGTGAAAATATTATCAGACATAAACCAGTCTGTTGCACAAAAAAGGTTGGGGACCGCTGACCTACAGCACACACCAACTTCTACACCACACGAATTACAATTACAGGACTTTAAGTGGCTTATTGGTTGTAAGTGTGGGTGTGTTTGAAGGTGAACTTGTAGTTTATGGTAATCAGTCAGTGGGTGAGAGCTGTATAAATATCCAGGCTGTCACTCCGCTCCTCTGACACTCCAGAGTGAAGCTTTCATTTGCCAGTCTACACTCTCCTTGGTCTCATCATGGAGATTCATATAAACAGAAGAGGAAAAGAAGAACATTATAAAAATATATAAATTTAAAGCTTGATGGTTTGAAAGAGGAAGCTCGAGCTTCTGGGTTGGGGAACAGGTACCTTTACAAATATTCCTGAATACCCCAAACCAGAATTTCATGTGTGTCGTCTGAAACACGATACAGGCCGAGAAGCTTTGTATCAAATAAGCAAGGATGGAGGCTTCAAGGATCCTTTAAGTGGCTCAGAGGATCCAGACAGACTGTCCCTGGTGTGGTGGAGTCTGGCTGTGGCACCAGAGGAGATCCAATCAGCTGAGAGGAGGCTCCTGGAGGAGGCCTTCCCAAACCGGACCGAGGAGCAGGCCCGGAGGCAGCAGAGCTTCCTGGTGGACTTTGCCTCGTCTCCAGCCTTCAGTGAGAAGTCCAGGTATGGATCGTACCGCTTCACCTTCCCAGTGCAGGAGGTGCTGGAACTCACTGACTGATTAGAAAATACAAAAAACAACTGAATAGAAAACCAGTAAATTTTGTTCAAATAAGAAACTAAAACAGAAAAAGACGGTCAAGAAGCAGAGAGGACACCGAATACAATAACTAGGTGTGTTTGTTTATGTCAGCTCCTCAGGTTACTGATTTATAGATTTCTTCTAACAACACTTCTCTTTTTCTGCGCGTCATGCAGGTCTTCAAGACTTCCCTGTACAAACAGGAAGTGATGTATGCTGTGCTGATCCACAGCCAGGATGATGACGAGAACTTCAAACATTATCCCAGACTGCCCGATGATCCGAACAACGTCTGTGCTTACAGAGATGGACGCTTCATCTGGAGACCAGAGGCCATGTGTGAGACACACCGGTAGGAAAAATGATTTCCACCTGTGAGCTTTACCTGCAGCTTCAGTCTCACGTTTCTCTCTCTGAGCTGTGTCAGTGAGGTGTTTTGAAACAGTTTGAAAATCACTGAACTCAATTCTAAATTTTTGCTCTCCTCTCAGGTATGATTGAAGACGAGGAGAACGACCTGGCAGTCGTTGTTCCTGTCACGTTCGTGTCCCTGTTCATGTCGCCCTCACCCTCCATGTGAAGAGCGGAGAGGTACCTTCACTGCTCCTCCTGCAGGAACGTTATTTCATATTTAATCATCTTAAAGCTGCAGCTGTTAGTGGCCCTCAGATAACGGCTGGTTTAACTGGTGAAGAGTCCTCAGGTGCTCAGGATCAGTACAAATTCCACACATTTGAACTGGATGTAAAAGGAATCATTAAACACATTTTATTGTAAATAAACATTTTAACTCACTTTTATACTCTAAATTGTAACAAAACACATTTTCTGACCTCTTTGCAGGTTCCTGTGTTAAACTGTCGTTCACCTTTTTCTCTCTGTTCACTTTCTTGTTCAGGTGCTGAAGTTTGATCCTGATGATCTGATAAAGAACCTCTCGTTCTGTGAGCGTGATCAAAGTGTACCCCATCTGCACCTGGCTTTGATAGTTATGAGGACACTCAAAAACTGGTTACTTCTTTGAGCCACTGAAGAGGTTCCCTTTGCTCGAGCAGAGTTTTAGAAGTTCTGAATCATTTTATTGAGATTAGCTGAGAAAAAGATAGAAAAAATATCAGCAAATTTAAAATTAGCACAAATGCTAATTATTAATTAGTTTCACACTTTAAGACCATTTAAACAGGTGAGTTGTAAAAAACAAATCAACCCCTCCACACTTTTTATTCAGGAGAAAATGATCAGCAGCCAGGTGGGAAACACGTTTTTTCTCATATAAAGTCAGACATGGGACTAGGGCTGGGTTTTTATAATCGATTCATCGATTAAAATCGATTCTGGCTTGGATAAAATCGATTCATTAAAATCCTGAATCGATTTTTTAATATAAATTTATTTTGCCCGAAATGCCAGAATCTCTGGTGACATCTCACAAAATTTCAAGAACCACCAAACAGTAAATGAGAGCAGGTACAGGGATTCTGCACATAGACTTAAACACACAGTGCGACCCGCGGATCAGAATCAGTGAGATGTCGCCTTTCTCACGGTCGGGGCTGAAAGCCGACAGCTCGCTGATTCTGATCTGTCGGCGGGTCCGCGCTTTGTGTTCACGCCCTTTATGAGCCGATTCTAAAGCTGTTACTTTGATGTCTCTCCAAACAATATTGACCGAACCAGCAGCAAAAGAAGATCCAAACTACGCTTCACATAAACATCGTCATGAATTCACTCTGACTTTTGCTGTTTTGCTTCCACTGCCATGCACAGCTCTCTCTCTCTCTCTCTCTCTGTACTTCAAGA
This sequence comes from Maylandia zebra, assembly GCF_041146795.1. NCBI lineage: Eukaryota > Metazoa > Chordata > Actinopteri > Cichliformes > Cichlidae > Maylandia > Maylandia zebra. The sequence goes on along the minus strand of NC_135176.1, from coordinate 32,261,472 downwards.
ACAGTTTCCCTTTCTTCATTATTCGCTTGCTTGTTACGCACCAGTCTACCGTTGCTTACAGGCTGTCGGCCGCTGTTTTTTTCCCTTTTACATTCTTCCGAAAAGAAAACCTCATTTCTGCTGTTCAATACTGAACAAATTTAAACTTTTTAAAATTATTCAAAATGCAAAACGCTGTCTGTAATAAAACCGCTGTAACTTCAGAGGTGATGTTCATATGTTGATTAATGGTTTTCTTTCGTTTTTGATGTACTGCAGAATATTTTTATAAATCCCAGAACAGGAAAACCTTCATGTTTTTCTGTGTTTTATCTTCAGCTACTTTGACACAAAGGCATCTGCTGTGATGCTCACACCTGTGATAAAGTCTTGCGTGTGTCAGCTTCCTTTTTATAGATACAAAAATATGTAAATGTGCTGATCTGAAGTATAATATTTCTGACTGTCAAAATTTCCCAGATTCAAATCGAACCGAATCGAATTAAATCGAATCGTGGATCGAATCGATTCGGGACCTTGTGAATCGGAATTGAATCGATTCTAGAAATCAGTGACGATACCCAGCCCTACATGGGACTCACTGCTGGAGCCTCTAGTGGACATTAGAGGAACTGCAGCTTTGGTGCTTGAGCTTCATCTTTCAGTTCCTGCTCGCTGTAAACATGCCCTCATTTTTTGAAGCCAGGACAGGTGAAGCTAACAGTTTCTCCTCTGTCTTTTCCTCCTCTTCAGAACTCTAAAGTGGAGGAAAAAAGACCCTGACATGATTAAATGGAGTCTGAAGCGAGACAGCAGCTTCAGTTTGAACTCTCTGGGTTCTGCAAACTTTTCTTGTTCCTTATTTTTAAGAGACCAAACATAAAACTTCATGTTGGTGTGTTGAAAGCACTGAAAGCGTGTGAATTTCATGTTTTATATTGTAATCTTTAGTCATGCTGAGGCTGTCTGTGGGGCGATCGTACTTTTATTCTCCTTTTTCTGAGTGAGAGGAGCATCAACATGCTGCCAACAGGTGGAGGTTGTAAACAAGGATCAGTCAGGAGGAAGGAACTCAAACTGTTTGACATGATTTTAATAGTTGATTAAAGGTTAATTTAATAAACTTAATAAAGAGAGAATGACTGTCCTCCAATGCAGAGGTCAAACTTTTACCAAAATTTCCTCTGTGTGTCTGTGAGCTCGAACTCCTCCCAAACCCATCAATAGAGAGGCAGAGGCAGACTCTCGCTTCGGCCACTGAGACACAGGAGGATGGTTTTGATCCGCCCAATGAGACGAATTTACAGCCTTCTGATGAGTGAAAAGTTTGAAATCGACCAAGACAGCTTTGCAGACTTTCCAGAAATACACAAGTACTTACCAGCTGCCCTGCAACTCAGTGTTTCTGGTGCCCTCACCACATTCAGGTGTTTTCCCACTTAAAACATCACTCTTTCAGATATTTTTGATGAGCCCAAAAGCCATTCATTCCCCCCCAAAACTCAACGTAGCTCGCTAAACCACTAATCTCACTTCATAGGTCACCCCTCAGGTGTCACTTTACCTGTGATAGTAACTCCCAGCATGTGTAGGTTTGATCTCTGCTCCATGTATGAAACACACATAAAGAAATCCACAGCGTGAGTTCAATGATGCTTTTATTGTGAAACTAAAGAATAGAAAGAAATGAACCCGAGTAAGTTTACAGTCAGTTATCTGTGTCTGAATCTGGATTCAGATTCAGATGAAAAATAAGGAAACATTCCTCCACAGCACTGACACACATTTTATATCAAACTAAATCAGCTGTTTACATTTTTATCATGATAGTCAGATTAGGTTTAACATCTGTTAAGAGTTTAAGAAAAACACCTGCATGATTATCAAAGAAGAGAAAAAAAACTGTTGGATTTTGCTCAACTTAACAGGAAAGACTCCAGTTAAAAGCAAACATGTGGGCCAGCAGTCACCAAAATAACAGACTGACCAACACAGGACAGTGGAGCCAATAAAAAACGATGCCGTTTACCAACTTATAGAAAATAGTCAGGACCTAATGGAGGAGCAGCACTTTATGAAGAGCTGACTCGAAGAAAGGACAAAGAGAAGAGAATCACTGAGCATTTAACTGGATGTATTTGAATCAAAGATAACAAGAAGAAGTAAATTATCTGAGTCAGTAGAAACAAATAAACACAAAACTAGAACCCAACCAGAAAGAGAGAGAGAGAGAGAGCAAGAAACTGATTCCAGCAGGTGATTTACTTCCTGTTTTACTTCTAAAAATGGCTAAGCTCCGCCCACAGTGGACAGTCTAAACAGGAAGCGTTGGAGCTGTCACACCTCTCACATGGTGAAGATCAGATGACCACTGAAGGTGGTGTGATGATTTTGATTGTCATGTACCCTTGAATTAGCCCAGAGACGCACAAACACCTGATCTCCAACCTCTAGAAGCAGTGAGGCTCCATTAGAGGCGCTCACAGAACCAGATGTTGGTCTTTCATATGCTATAAATATGTGTTCTCCATTCCTGAATAACACACCACTTGTCTCAACGTTTCCAGATCCATATACTTTCCAGTCAAAGTGGTAGACTCCTCTCACTGGTGCAGTGAAAATACCTGTGGGACATTTGTTTTTGTTCTGTTAAATCATCTGTTAGAACATCTGGAACATCAGCCTGACATCAACATAGCTGAGAAGTGACATTCAGTGTTATTACCTGTGTGTGGGTTGTAGGCATTTCCAATGTTCGTGACAACATGTTTGAAGATCAGAGTACTCTGAGTGTTAAAGGGTCCAGTATCTGCAGCACCTTGATCCAGCAGAGAGGCTGAGAAAGCCACCTGTTTGACTGAGAGAGAGAGAAATGTCATTATTTTTAACTTTCTGTTAAAAAGTGACCATGACAAAAACTTTAATCTACAATGAAATAAATTTTTGACAGCTGAAAGCGTTTCATTGTCACAGAAGAAATCAAACTCTTTATGTTAGAATAAAATTGTTAAATGTTGCCAGGCTGTATGATCAAAGACGTTCTCCTGTTTTTAACACTCTCCCCAGCCTGTTGAATGGGTAATTAGCTATAATGTTTAACTACAGGCACATCCTATGTGAAGGTTCTGTTTCTGTCCTTATTTAGTGAGGATGTTTACTTCCTGCCATTTATGACCTCTCCTGTGTCTGTGTGTGGTGAGACCATTACAGGAATTAAGCCATATACTGGGTGAGGGAAGATGACCCTTTTGTGATCAGCAGGAAGTCACACAGAAACACCCACATTCACACATACTCACTCACGTGCACATACATACACAAACACATGCTCACACATACATACACATCCACTCAATGCCTTAAGTTTATGACGCACCATAGGGGGGTTTACAGTGGGTGCTTGTGTAAACTGTGTGTCACAGAATAAAAGGCTGCAGGGGAAGCTGGGAGGGCAGAGATCCTGTCGTCCGGCTCCCCTCGCTAGCATGTGAAAATCGATCGATCGCTGCTCTGTCTTGCATTCTTCACGGGAATAAGTCTGAACCAGTAGGCCTGCTGAAGTGCAGACCCAACACTTTATAATCCACATACTGTGTCACCAGGTGGTCAGTTAGTTTGAACTTTTACCCTCAGATGTCATGTGGAAGAAATAAAAACATTGTTGGTACTAAAGTTGCCCCTGTGAATGAACTAAAGACATTCAAACACAGTAGCGCCACCTTGTGGACAGATTTATAGCACTAACGTATGTTAAGCCACCAGAGTTGCTGACTTCTGTCTGCAGGTGGCGCTACAGCACAAAAGCAGCTTCAATTGTTCACAGAAATGAGAGTTTGAGCAGTGTTGTGTCTTCAAACACTTTGTCTTTAACTGTATCAGAGCAGGTTTTAGTTTCAGTGTCTAACATTAAGACATTCAAACATAAATACTAATCTAGTAAATGTACAATTTAAGATCAAACATTATTAATAAAAATATGTCATATATTTCAAAGTATTATTGAAATGATCAGATTCCCACACAGTACCTTGTAGTTCCTGCTTTACTTTGTTGATCTCGGTCTCCAGCTTTGCTACTTGTTCTGATAAAAATGCAAAAAATAAAGGAAATCTCACTGACAGCACACAGTGATTCACATGTTCTATCCATAAGTAAGAAAGTAACAGTGATTCTCATGCTGTTCATGCTATACTGAGCGATTGTCTCCTCCTCGTCCCCTCATCCTCCACCTCACACACTGCAGAGCTGCAGGACCACACCTCCTACAGGTGCTGTGTGCCCATAGACTGTATGTAAATGATGGATGTAACCACGCCACTGTCTGTTCACTTCCTTAAGGTGATAAACTGTATGGACTCGTACTCATGTAGCACCTTTTTACTGAGTTAAGCAACCAAAGGATGGCTGATGGCTATAACTATGCAGCTGTAGCTCTGTTGGTTGATCTGGTGACCCCTGAGCCAAATGGCTACAGGGGCGTGTGTTTGATTCCTGATTATGTAGCATAGTTCATACACACATAATTACCCAGCAGTTGAGTAGAGGTTGCTGGCTTCTGTCTTCAAATACAGATTCAAATGTTCACAGAAATCAGGCCCAGATTTGCTAAAACAGCCTGTGAGTGTAATGGTGAGACAGTTCTAATAGGTTTGGTTAGTTTTAGCTGTGTTTTCTGAACACTGGTGCAGTCAGTTCATTACCTCCACAAAGGAGGTTATATTGTTGGATGTGCTTGTGTGCATGTCATTCTTTGTGTCTGTAAACACGACAGCTCGAGAAGTTTAGATTCTGATAAAACTTTGTACTGGTGTAGAGTGGAGTCATTCACTTTAACTCAGTGTTATTTGTGTAGCGCCAAATCATTAAAAAAAGTTTCCTCAAGGTGTTTTTTTCTTGTAAATTAAAGTCACTACACTAAATGTTAAGTTTACATTAAAAGATGGTTTTAGATTTGGATATGTGTATAAGTACAGATCATCCACTCTTAGCTGGAGGTCCTAGTTGACCGATGAATACGTTTAATGGTGATCTCCAAAATCTGAACATTGAGTCTGGCTGTCAGAGAGCTGTTTGGGAGTCTGTTTTAGAAAGGGTGAATGCAGACAGTGTGAAAGAGTGCTCCACTGAAGAAATTTTAAAAAGGTGACATGATCTCAGACACACAAAGTTAATGAGACTGTTTGAGGTCCTGTGGATTAAAGACCTGTAACTGAGCAGTCGTTTGTACCTGAACAGGTAACTGTGGTCGAGGTTATTGATTCCCTGGATAAATTTGAACATGTGCCAAAAATATACACATTTTAACATTTCTATAGAGATGATCAGATTTGCACACAATACCTTCTGACTGCAGCTTCAGCTGGTCGATCTCAGTCTTCTGTCTCTCCAGCTTTGCTTCTTGTTCTGAGAAAAACACAAAACAAAGAAAATCTCACTGACAGCACACAGTGATTCACATGTTTTTATCTCTAGTGCTGCTTTGTGATTATTTGACTCTGCTAAAGGTGACTGTGTTCATCCTTCCTCCCATGGATCATGACACTGACCACACCACCAATTAAATCCTGATCATCTGGAACACCAGCAAGACACTCTGGACTTACCTAAAAGTATTTTATTCCAGAAAACATGAACTGACCCTGGGTGGTTCCCCGTAACCTTGGTTATAAAGTTTGTGGATTTGCAGATTACTGAGTTTCTGAGCTTCCTGTTACAGAAAACATGCTCCGTTTCACATGGAGGGTTTAAAAATACAGGGCTTCATCAGTTGCTTCATCAGTTGCTTCATCAGTTGCTCCCAGGATGTTTATGAATCCTGGTGTAATTCTTTATTAAAGATGCTGCTTTACTTAAACAGCACCCTTCAGCAAACAGAGACTGTTAAAAGTCCGCTTGTTTACTGTACCTGTTTAGACTACGTTACCCATGATGCACCTCGGTATTGTACTTACTTGCATTCCTGTGTGTGTGCTTACCACGTGGTTATTGTAAGATAAGAGTGATGCTTGTTTAGCTTTATCTGTGTTATTTGCTAAGTAAGAAGCTAGTCCAGTTGCTATCGCTAAGATGCGGGTTTTGGGCTACTACAGGCAGCCTTGGTTTCAGCCCATATTTCCTTTAATATATGACTTCCTGTTATATATTAAAGGAAAGCTAGTTGTAGGTGGCTTTAAGTACTTGCTATGGTTATTATCTGAACTTGAAGAGTTAACAGCAGGCAAAAGACTGTGCAAATGACCTATAACACTGAAGGGTCAAGCAGCAGCATGTATGAATACCACTGATGGAACATGAGCTTTGAATTACAAGCTGGGAACTTAACCAGTGACATGATTGTTTGAAGGCACTGGATGTGATATTTGCCATGCTGGGAGTTAACCTAAAAGAAAAGACTGAAAAGATCAACAGAGAAGAAACAGAGAAGAAGAAACAGCTGAGTGGGGCCTGTGTTTGCTGGAGATTTGAAGGCCAAACAGGAAACTGTGAGAGGAGGGACAGGGACCAGTGAGAGGTCAAGCCGGACGAGGTCGAGTGAGAGCATACAGGATATAATTGGATTGAAAATGGAGGCTGAACTGGTGGAGGGTTAGAAATGTCCAGAGCATCATAACAGAAAGGTAAAAAAAAGAGAGAGAGAGAGATAATAACTACATGAATGAATAGAAAACACACATACACAAATTGTTACATGTGAAATTATTTTTGGAGAGAATCAGAAGTGAGATAGTTTGAATCCACAGCTCCACTGCACAGACATTGATTAAACCTGGCTAATAACACACACACATGCAATGAAAATCAGCTTGCCATCTTTTATTAGTGTTAAAATAGGGTGAATTTAACACACTCAAACCCAGAAGTTGAGGAATAACTCAGGGAAGTTCCACGACAATAGAGTGATTTTTGTGAAAAGGAAAAAGTGATTAAAGCTTAAAGTAGTTTTTAGAATAGTGAATTAGAAGTGCTCTTGGACAGATTGATCAAAACAAGTGATTACTGTAGAAAGAAATAAAAATAATTCAATAATGTGGTAATGTTTAAATATGCATTTCTCTTGTCAGGGTAACTTCCTGAGATATGACTCAGTATGCAAAGTAGCTGAAATGAGTGGTGACGAAGAAGCTTGCTGTCTGGCTGTGTGTCTGAGGCTTCTTATCCGAAGTTTAGAATTTAGTGATGATAGATTGTCATAACATATTTAGAAAGGGCTTAATGAGAATACCAATGGTGTGCAAAACTCTGTGGCTTTTAAGAAGATTTTCTGTGTATTTAGAAGGTGAAATGATGTCAGTTGACTTTAGAGTGTAAGGACGCTGAAGAACCTGAGGCAAAACTTTTCTGTGTTTAAGATTTTGAGGTTGTTGTTTTAGTGATGGGTTGATTCGGTTGGTTAGGTTTGGGTAGTTTTCTTATTTTAATAGAGGGAGTTTTATTAATCATGGACATGGTTAGAACTGGGCCCTTTAAAATTGTAACAGTGCACTTAGAGAAAACCTGTCAGGTGATTATGTTTTGTGTTTTGATGAGCTACTAATCAGCTCTCTTTTTCTCATTTTTGTCCTAAGCAGGCCTGCAAGATTGAATTAACGGCGCTAAAAAATTTCCGGCAGAACAAATAGAAGGTGACCTTTTCCAGATTACAATGGGCTGAGGAGAAGGCTACCTGTGGGGACCTGATCAGGTTGTAAGTCTCTGTCTAAAAGGATTGCAGTCAATCAGTCCAAGAGCATAAAGAACCCTTTTCCTAAAAAACAAAAAACAAAATAAAACAAATGAATGAGCTCATGTTGCTGAGGGTGGAGAATCTGATTATTTGCACGGGAGTCTCCACTATCAGCAATATCTGGTGTGAATGTGTGTGAGTGAATGTGTGTGACTGGACTGTGACTGGACTGACGATGTGGACTAAAGGTTTGACTGACTTGACACTGAGACAAAGACTGGACCAAGGTTAGGATGAATAAATGTGAACAAACAATTTACCATGCCGGCAAGAGAAAGGGGATGCTTTGCTGTGCTTTGCTTTGCTTTGCTTTGCTTTTGGCCGGAGCAGGAGGAGGAGAGAGAACGGAGGGGAGACTGAAGGTTCACATAAGAGTGTGGCGCTGAAAACGTAATCTTTTGGCTGCTAATTTCGGGTTGCTGATGTTTGCTTTAAAGAAAAAAAAGAAAGAAAAAATTCTGTTTTATTGACTGGGTTTAGATTATGGTATCATATTATATTGTTGGGGAAATGCCAAATGCTAAAGGGGAGGAAATGTTTGATATAACTCAGGTTACTATTAACAAAAGCAGGCCACTGTAGAAGTCAATTAAATTTTATAGAAGGAAAACAGGTAGAACCAAAGCAAAATTTAGGAATTATATAGGGGATTGGTAGACTTGTTACATTAAAATGTAAGTTATGGAATAACAAAGACTGGTACCAGTGACCGAGGTTTTTCCATTTAAAATAGTAAATTATTAAATGAATTAAAAGGAAAACAACTGGTAAGGGTCTGTGATACTAGCTGCCACTGGACAGAAACAGGAGCAAAGTAAGGAAAGCAAACTCATTTTGGTCAGCTCTGATAAATTCAAATTAAAAGTACCATGACACTCAGAGGATCAATGTGAAGTTGAAATACGGGAAATTTTCCATGAAGCACATGACTGATAACTGTTCTGATTTAAGTTTTCTTTCTTATAACACAGATTGGATCATAAGGGGGGGAAACTGAGTATGAAATGTGAAATTCAGGTTAACACACAGGTTTTGTTTCTTGGAAGTTCCAAGGATGCAGGCTCTTGATGGAGCCAGGAGTTCAAAAGATTTGACATGGTGATTAAATTGATTTTATTCCTTAACACAGGTTTGCAGGCCCAGAGCAGATATACCTGAGAGGAGGATCGCTGAGGTGTTTTGAGAAATAATATGACTAACCTTTTTCTTTTAATTTCCTAAGCTCTGGTGAAGCATTTTCAGTTTGTGACACACAAGAGGTGTCAAAAGGGGGAATTTTAGGTTTAATTTGAGATAAGGGGCTTCATGACCATTTTATGACATTTTGGGTGTTTGATACTTTGGGTATGGTAAAACTCACGCATAAGTAATTGCTCATATGCTTAAGCTTAACTGATTGAAAATCTCTGACTTGGGTTGGATGTATTTTAGTAGAATAAGCGTTTGTAACCATTTTCTTATACATATTGCATGTTGTGCTCATTAAAAGAGTTGATGCTCAGTCTATTCAAGGTCTTAAGCTTCGTTTGGCGCGATGTCCCGACGATCTATTGTGTAAGTGACTTGGAGCAATAGAAGGTTAAACCGCACACACGCTTACAAACACAAATGATTTAAACATAGGCCAGGCCGAGGGCCTGGAATTCATTTAGCTTCTAACTGCATTTGAGCTTGCCTAGTAACAAGTGACAGAAGAAGAGTCAAGAAATTGTAAGTCCCCAGGAATCATAAGGAAGGTGAAACAAATTGCCATGTATGGAAGAATGTGATAGAAAGAGGAACGTCGCTGTCTGTTTTTATGCTGATATGCTGATGGTGTGTATCTTACCCTGGGTGTGTTTAATAAAATTAAAAGTGTTGCTCACACACATAAAGAACATTAAGATTAAGTAAAGGTTAAGTAAAGCTAATATAAAGGAGTCTTGGTCGTTGTGTCCTTGGGCAAGACACTTCACCTACTGGTGTTGGCCAGAGGGGCCGATGGCGCGATATGGCAGCCTCGCTTCTGTCAGTCTGCCCCAGGGCAGCTGTGGCTACACCTGTAGCTGCCTCCACGAGTGAATGAATAGTGGTATTGTAAAGCGCTTTGGGTGCCTTGAAAAGCGCTATATAAATCCATTATTATTATTATTATTATTATTATTATTATGGCAGCCTCGCTTCTGCCCCAGGGCTGCTGTGGCTGTGGCTGTAGCTTGCCTCCACCAGTGTGTGAATGAATAGTGGAGTTGTAAAGCGCTTTCAGGGTCTTGAAAAGCATTACATAAATGCATTCAAGTACACACCTACACAGCATGTAAACAAACCGTGAACAAAATCCACAGGATATAAAAAATAAATGATTGCTGGTAAGGGTCTCTATATATTAGTATTTACCAAGGGTATGTTGTGACGTACCTTCAAAATTACAGTGATCCGTCGCTATAACGCGGTTCACCTTTTGCGGCCGCATTGTTTCGCAGATTTTTTTTAGAGCAATTTTGCTATTTTGCTTTTTTACAGTGCATTGTGTTGTGCATCCTGATCGGCTGTAGACCGTTGTCGATCCTCCGTGCAATGTTTTGCACCGTCAAAGGCACCCAAAAGGCAGAGGAAGATAACCATCACACAACAAGTGGATTGCTGATTCACTGATGTCGAATTCTCTGGCATCTGCTGTATTCCCATGTTCTGGATCTAAAAACAGGGTTTGATCTTTGGTTTCTTTCTGTAATACTGGACCTATTTTTCTACAAAGGTTTGAACTTTGAGAGTTTAAACAAGAGAGAAAAGTGTAAAAAGTGTGTAGTGAGGGGTTTAGAGCCTTAAAACATCTATAATAATTGTAAAAAATAAAGTTGACTACTTCGCGGATTTCATCTATCGCGGGTTATTTTTAGAACGTAACGCCCGCGATAAACGAGAGACCGCTGTATACAAATACTGGGAAATATAAAATTTGAATCCTTTCTCTCTTTTGCTCTGAGGCGCGGGTGAAAAAATATCGACAAGTCGATGAAGATCATCTACAGATATATTCGGTAAATGCCCAAGACAGTTTGAGAAATGTAAATCACCGCTTGATTCATTCATTTGGTTGACTTGTTTTGGAAAACTGGACCGTAAACAATATCACACCGGAAACGAGCGCTCTACAGGAGTTTCCCCACCGGACATAACGCGCACATAGTCTATTATCCTCAAATAGTAATTATAATAATAATAATAACTTTCTAAAGCACATTTCAAGAAAACCAAGTACACTTTACAAAAGAGTTTAAATGAATGTTTGTCATTCTGAATATCGATGAAGTGACATTGATGTGTCTGTACCACAACAGTGGATCTTATTCACTACCTGACATGATACTGTACCTTGAGTCTGTTTTTCCAGGAATGCCGTCCTCACTTTCTGTTCAGCCAGTGAGGCGGTCAGCTCTCTCAGCACAGCGTGGATGTCCTGTGGACAGGGTTGTTGGTTTGAAATCTGCTGGTCAACAATTTCATTATCTGCCTCTGTCTGATTTGTGGAAACAGAGCAGACCAGAAGCAACAGCGAGAAAAACACCATGATCTCCATTCTGTCAGTGAAAACTCACCCGTATCTGTGTCATCTGCAAACCTGACTGACTTTTATATTACACAGTACAAAGGGGAGGTCACGGTATCATTCGATTCAGTAACCCTATGATAACTGAGGGCATAAAATAATTCTAGTAAATCAGCAACTAATGTAATCTTTATGACTTCAAGACAGACTACAAGGAAAATGTAACTGTCAATGATTGTTAACACTAGATTTACTGAACCTGCGCAAATATGCATAATTTCCCTGAACCTAACACCTCCTAGCACCCCGATGAGATTTTCACAGGCCTTCAGCTCCATTGATCTCCTGCTTTTGTTGTGCAAATACACCCTCCACCAACCCCAAACCAGGAGAGATTCAGAAGGTCTTTCCTTCCAATCGTTGTCACACTCTACAACCAATGTTCCCTCTAAGCTGCGCGCGTGCGCAATTGCGCACTGCTGGCACGGTCTCTGCGCACACAAAAAAGATCTAACCTGAATTGAAATTAAAATAAATACGTTAACAATTCTGTTTTGCAGTGTTAGTCAGTGACTGGCTGCTCCCATATGGGATTAGAACGATGCCACCTTATCCCACAGTCCAGCCAATGATGCGATTCACATTCGTATATACGCAGCTAATCAACGTCGCTGACAGGCTACACAGCGTCCTTATGTGCCGACGCCGGTGTTTTAGCCAGCAAAGCGGCTGATGTGGAGTGAAGCCACGTTAATGACAACGTGTACAACCATCGGAGATGTGAGCAGGACAGACGGAACAACTGACGTAAAAAGTGTGGACTTTATACCAGTTTTTAAATTGTGTTGATCGGCCACGTAAAACCAGAGTTATGATAAAAATATCTGCAATGTTTGTTTCTTCTTGAATACTGTCGTTGTTTATATTTACGTTTCTTATATTTAAGAAACGGTAAAAATGGTGTTTTATAGGGAAAACGCTCGAAAGCCTGTGAGCGAAAACAGCACCCCCCCCCCCCCCCCCCCCCCCCCCCCCCACACACACACACACACACACGCACACTTACCCCACCCTTTAAAATGTACCATGTGGACCAATCAAAACATGATATGGCAACATGGCATTTAGTTGTTTAGGAAGGGGGAAGTTTTAGGAGTGACGGCGTGTTTGAGATGTGAGAGATTTGTGACGTTTAGCGCAAATCTTGTGTAGTTAGTGTGTAGTTAGTGTGTAGTTAGTGTGTAGTTAGTGTGTAGTGTAGTCAATAGTTTTGTTGTGTGTCAGAACAATGAGGCGCCTGCTGAGTGTTACAGGTGTTATAGCAGTGACACATCTGCTGTTGTCAGGCCTGCAGGTATCAGGCTGTTGTTCTCCTTCATCTCATAGTGGACAGAAATTGTTTTTTGGAGTGTGTTACGGATTCAAATATTGGGGATGGAGACAAGAGGAAAAACCACAATAACAACACTGGTCCGGCCGGGTTGAGTCAAACGATGATTTTAATGGTCACACGCGTGGGAGATGGACACTGTACACAGACAGCATCAGATCTCAAAATGGTGGAGCATTGATCAAACTCTAATAGCCTCTAGTGGCCCCCACCTAATCATAAAAGCCTAAACATTCACATGCTTTCTCTCACACGGCGCCTAAGCTACGACCTTGGCTCCCTGTTTATCTGCTCCTGCTGAGATGGGGCAGAAAACTCCAGCATGTTCTGTTCTCTTCTAATCAGACAAATAAGGCGATGACTTTCTGCGAACAGTATTTCTTATAACTCAGCAGTATAATGCATCATAAAACAATATCATTCATTCACAATAAATCAGCAGTCTAATATAATGCAAATCAGTTTAACTAATGCAATAGTTATCACCTTCTTCTAATTCAGGAGAATACTGCAAACTAAAACTACACTGTAAGACCGAATAGTAATAGTTTGATAAATGAAATGAGTTCCAACTACTTAAAAACCTGTTATAAGTTCATACACCTTTATTTTTTTGAGTAGTTTGAACAATTTTGTTTTTTCAAGTTATCAGTACTTGAATATATTGATTAGTTTCTAGCATTGCGCTCAAATAATTTGAGTTTTAACACTGACGTCACTTACGTGCCTACGTACGTACCTACGTGCGCCACCTGTTTCTTTATGAAGTGCTGGCAACCATCTTGGATTCCTCGCTTCGAGTGCGAATGCCCGCTCATTACCCCGAAAGAAACTTGTGGAACGTTAATATCCGAACAGAAATAAAAACATTTGTCAACGGGTTTTTTGCGGCATTGCCTTTGACGCTGGATAAAGGAGGGCATGCTATGGTATGTTACGGACTTTTGAACTGGAACAGCTAACCCTCTGCACTTGGCTAGCTGCATTTACCGCCTTCGCGGCATCTTCAGGAGCGCTTTGTGGTAAGTTTTATTTTTTCTGAAACTATAGTTCTCCGTTGTAATATGGGTTTTTATCGTCATAAATGTACAACTCTAGCAGGCATTTAAGAATTACATGCATGCGTCGTTTTATCCATGTCGGCTTGGCCCCAAAGTGTTTGCATGAATTATGCTAATACGCTCATATTTAGTATAACACATTATTAGTCCCTGGGACTAATAATGTGTTAATAACTTTTCTAATCTCTTACTATTTTAAAAGAAGTCTTTAGAAGGCATTTCTGGATTTGCAGATTATAAACTGCCTTGTGGTTAAATTGTTGAATCAATATGCACTGCTGCGCTGCTTCACACTTAGCGCATACGTGGATATTGATATTGGCTAGCCCATTTGCTAACTAGTGGAACTTAAAACTTACGTTTAGTTCTCTGGAGTTGTACATATTAAAACTGGGGCAGCAAAATTGTAGGCACAGGACATACTTACAAAAGCAGTGAATAATCATTACATAATTACGCGGTAGAACTTGGTTTACATTGCAAATAGTTATGTATACCAAGTTGAAATGTAGAATCTTCTGAACTGTAAAATTGTTGTGCCTGGTCTATTTTAGGTTAGTTTAAGGGTGAATCCATCAATAATATATTTACCAAACAGTTATTTTTTCGTTTTATTTTATTCTGATGCCCAGTGTTCATTAGTGAAAGACTTAGTTTTTTATCTGTCAGGGGCTGGGTCTGTGAACCAGCATTTTGAGTTTATTTTGTAGTTTTGCTTTCTTATGTTATATTGAAATGAGGTGAAGTTCTTGTATTGTTGTTATTATTAGTTAAGGTTTAGTTGAGTTCTGGGTTGGTTATGTTTCATCTGTGTCTCCTTGGTTGTGTGTCTTTTCTGTTCTCTGTGTAGTCTGTCTTGTCTTCTGTGTTTTACTGTTATGTCCATGCCAGGGCAGAAGTAAATTTTCAGGGGTGAAGATGCTGTTTACCTTGACCAGCTAAGACTACAGATTGTAGATGAAGTCGAGAAAAGTGAAAAGAATCCTGATTACAAAGCTGATGCTCACAACTTTGGCCTTGCAATGCAAAGAGATCATCAATGATGACCTACCAGTAGGTCAGATCCTGGATTGCTGGCCTACTCTGAAATCCCAGTCCCAGGTAAGAATGTATATAGATGTATCTAACAAGATGTATTTTATATCAACCCCTGTTATCTGGCCTGTCTGAACAAATTATGCCTTTGGAGTGTAAGGATTTTGATGTATTTTGCAAAGATTTATAGACTAATTGAAACTTGTAAACACAAATGTATCCTGTGTGTTCAGATCTGTGCAGAATTCCACAGGATTACAAACCTCCACCTGAAGAACCACTTTTATGCTGTGCTGGACCAACATGCTCCCCGGCTCCAGAGCTTATTCAGAAAGAAAGCTGTTTGCACAGGGAACGTGTCTGATGTCCTGTCTCAGCTCTTCAGAAGCTATAATCTCCAGGTTAGTGAGTTTTTGTCTTGTTTTTTGAGCTTCATTTGATTTGATCAATTTTTCAATTTTAATTACCATTCTTGACTAGGTTAGCCAATAATTTAAAATAAAAATTTTCTTGTGATGTAGGAACAAGCTGATATCCATGCCCAAAGTGCTGGTGTGCTTCATGCCCTCTCTGCCTATTTGTACGAAGACACCTCTACCTTCATCAAAACATGGGATGTAAGTTTTGGACAAAGTTGTGAACAATATCTTAGTAGCATCCTTGTTTAGATTTCTCAAAACATTATGACACTTTGAGAGTTTGAGAAGCATCTCCATGCTTGGATCTGTCTACAACAGTGTCCATGTCACATAATGGAAACACTACATGTTTTTAATGTGCGTAGACCTTCTATAATGTTCCTAGCCCAACCATACATCACTGTACAAATGAAAAAAATATATAACTCCTATTGACTTTCTGTTGTTATTGCTACGAAGAGGTATGACTTTGCTTTACTAAAAGTACTATTTTTGTCAGTTTGTTTTCTCAAATCTTGGTGTGTTGTGGCTTTTTTGTTGTTCAAACAATTGATTTCTGAGCTAGTAATAATCCAGAAATGTGACTTGTATAGATGAAACTAAGAGAAATAGGAATGCACTAACATGTAGTAATTTTGTTTTCTGTAGATGATGCATTCTGATAGACCAGATATTAGTGAAGTGCCACTTGGACTCCTCCTGATCAGAGCCAATTCCAGCGATGCAACATTCTTCTGCCCTGAGAAGACTGCAGTTTTGGTCGAGGGTAACATGATCATTGTTTTCACCACCCTGGCTGATGCATTTCTAGTAATATTTGGACTGACTGACGTCCTGCACCTAAGCTACCCAAAATGTTTGGCCAACATTTTTGACTTTATTCAGAAAGT
This sequence comes from Maylandia zebra, assembly GCF_041146795.1. Classification (NCBI taxonomy): domain Eukaryota; kingdom Metazoa; phylum Chordata; class Actinopteri; order Cichliformes; family Cichlidae; genus Maylandia; species Maylandia zebra. The sequence continues at coordinate 32,245,446 of NC_135176.1, read as the reverse complement.
TTTGATGGGTCTGAAGGGTGGGAAGTTGAAGCCCAAAGTGCTGAGTCTTAAAAATGATCTTTTGGCAGCAGAATAATGTCCAGGATTCCTACACAGCCCTCAAGTGCCTGTTAAAGCAAGTAATTCAGTTTATCATGTTTCCAAGTCTGGATAAGTTTTTTATAAAAAGAGAGAATAGAATAAAGAAATCTTTGCAGACTCTGTTTCATACTTCATTATCTAAAAGCCACATCCAAAGTAAAAGGGGTGATTTTATTATTTTTATTTATTTTTTTCCCCCCATCATCACTTGTGTTTTAGTTGATTTTGATTGTGTTTTTAGTCAGATAACTGTAAATCTATAGAGAAAATGAAGGACAATCTCATTTCTGGCTTCTAGGTGGGATCTTGAATGTCACTTAAGGAACGTTCCTCCTGAACTACTCATAACTGACATAAGGCGCTAAGGAGGTTTATAACACTTTGTTTATGTCTCTAAAGAAGTATTTTTCTATTTAAAATTTTATTGCTTTGTTGTTGAGACTGTGATTGCACTCTACAAATGTGCATTTTTCATAACCACAGTACTGGCATATTAAAAAGGTTACCAATTATATTTCAGTGTATTAGCTGCACTATACTATTACTTTCATTCGGTTTTCCCACCTAATAATGCAGGATTTTCTTTTCCTTTTGTTTGTTTTTTTAATAAAAAGGCCATACTCATGTGTTAATCAAATTTGAATACTCTTAAAACATGTTGTGAAATTCTTTATTTCTAATATTGTAACCTTGTGCCAAAATTTCTGACATTATTCCCTATAAAATGTGGTGGATTTATGTCTTTGGGCTTTTTGTGTCAAAGTAACTCAATAAATCTGTAACTTGAATTTATATTTTCTGTCTTATGTTTTTACAAGTGTAATTATTTTGGGCACTTTTTTTTTTAAATCAAATTCAAAACACAGTAGATTTGGATATTACAAGCATTTGTATTTAAAATTTTTGAGTTGTATTAGCTTAAAATGGTTAACATTTTGAAACTAAAAATTAATTCCTTAAAGTTACTTGAGGTAGATTTGTACTTGAAACTCAAAATATCAAGTAGAGAGTACTAAACCAAAAATGTGGATATAACATAAAAACATTTATCAATGGTACTTAAAAATATTTATCTAAAGCTAATAAATAAAGTGTGTTTATTTAACTTTTATTTTTAAGTTTTAGTTACTTAAAATATTTTATGTAATCAGTTTCACCAAAAGTTTTGAGTAAAATTAACTTATTGGGTTTTACAGTGTACATAATAATTCACAATCTTTAATTAGGGGTATACCATGGCATAAAATAATATTATAATCCCACAAGTGGCACAAATAATCTGTGTGGCATCAGATTTGATGCAGAACAGCTGATTGTTCTGTAAATAGTTTGAAATGTTTATTTATAAAAACGCCTTGGCTGCATTTTTAGGTAAACAGCTGCAAAAAACTTTGTTACTTTTTTGGAGAAGTAACTATATAATTAATTGCCTAACATTGGTCATTATTTACTGTATGTTGCAGACAGAGTTACAGACTCTCTCCCAGACCACAGACTCCTAATACAAGTCAGAGCTTTATAGAAAAAAAAAAAAGAAAGTTGTGTTTTCAAAATTGGAGTTCAAGTTATTTTTTCTTCCAATAGTGTTAACATGCTACACAGGTCATGAACAAGATTTTTTTTTTTCATTTTCATTGTAAGTGGGCTAAAGCAGTTAATTAAAAGTAGTCTAACATAAATGCTGTAATTTGATTATTTTAATAAACATGTGACTTGGATGGATTCAATGCTGGCGTGACCACAGCGCACACGTCTGCTGTTGCTCACAGTGGTCCAAGGGTGTGTTTGCTCAGACTCATGAAAGAGGGAACATTGTCTACAACAAAGTACCTGCAGTCTACAATACACCGTAGTAGTTTCTATGTGCAATATTTCTCATATGCAATATTAGTTCTTGTCAATCCCTGTCACTACATTCCGTGCCTGTCCATAAAGATATATATACTAGGGGTGCAACGATATTCGTATCGATATTGAACCGTTCGATACAGTGCTTTCGGTTCGGTACGCATATGTACCGAACAATACAACATTTGTAATTTATTTTATCAACTTTCCTTCTGACGATGCTGTCTGTGTGGAGCGCTCAGTGAATCTGCGTTCGACTACTCCGCCTAGGCTGCACTGTCGAGCGCAGATCCACTGAGCGCTCCACACAGACAGCATAGTCAGAAGGAAGAGCGCAGTGCGGAGCAGAATGTTGGACCTTTTTCCTGTGACCTGTAAATCCCTCATCAGCTCATCTGTACAAAAGGTTCCAGTGCTTCCTGGGTCTAAGAACGCGTATGATTCAACTGTTGTGTTGCTCCTTGAACATCTGACCTTCACAGGCACAATTGAAAGTGCACAGACTGCTTCGCCAGCCCCAGTACAACCGCATGTTTCACTGCCTGCTGCTGGAGAAAAACTTGCTGCTGGTTCTCTGATACTTTTACTGTCACTATCAGGAGAAGAGTACTGCTCCTTATGCAGAATCGTGGGATGTTTCTGAGAACAAGTCTCACACGTGTGTCTTTGCTGGCAGCCTTTGCTCAGATGTCCCTGTGACAGGCAACCAAAACACAAGCTCTTTGATTTGAGGAAATCAAGCCTTTGTCTGTGAGGCTTTTGCTTGAGGAGTCTGCAGGTACTGAGGTTATGTCCTCCCTTATGACAGAAAAGACACTGTCTTCCACCTGTAGAGCCTACATTTTCCCTTTCCCTCTTTGTCTGCTCTGGACTGTTTGACACAGGTGCCGTATTAGTAGCAAAGATGCTTTCCCTCTCCTTGAATTTCAGAGCATTCTCTTTGCACACCTTTGCTTTGCCCTTGTCTCTAGACAAAGTGGTGTCCTGAATGTTACCAAACAATGGGTGAGAAGCGATCTTTGCCTGCTTCTCTACAAAACTGACCAGATCAGCGAATCTAGCTCTCATTGCTGTACGTTCTTGAATGTCACAGGCGAAACCCCTCCACCTTTCCCTTAATTTAAAAGGAAGCTTGGAGATGACTGTTCTCATATTAGTAGGGCTATCCATCTCCTCAATGTACTCCATGCTGTCTACTGTGTTACAGCAACTAGTGAGGAACATAGCAAACTCCGTCAGTGCATCACCATCCTCTGGCTTGATTACAGGCCATTTTAGAGCTCTTTCAATGTAGGCTGAGGCAATAGTATATTCATCCCCGAAATGCTTGCGCAGAAGCCTCTTAGCTTCAGCGTAGCCCCTGTCAGGATACATGTGCGAACAGCTACGAACAAGAACCTTGGGTCTCCCTTGGGTGAACTGCTCCAGGAAGCGCAACCTATCTCTATTGCTGTCTGTCCTTTCCTCAATCCCATGCTCGAACGCTTTCATAAAAAACCCAAACTCCAGTGGATCCCCACTGAATACTGGAACATCCAAAGGAGGGAGAGTGGATGCTTTCTGTTGTTTTACTAGGAGCTCTGTAATCTCGTTTTGTCGCTTCATGACATTCAACAAGTCTTTAACATCAGCCATCCTGCCTTGACTAGTAATAGACTGGCTATTATCCTTCTTATTCAATGGACGAGGAAGTCTGCTACTCCTTTCTGAGCCCTGCATTACCTCTGACTCACATCCTCGACCGACATCTTCATGTTTTGGCTGAACCAAACCAAAACTGGCCCCAATACTTTGGCCCGGAGATCTTTGGCAGGTAGCCATTTTGTTGACCAAGTCAGCAGAAGTGTTATGGGCTGGCTCCTTCACAGTCAGCACCTCAAGCTTTGCGTTAGCTGCAGCAATAGCTGTTTGCAACTCCCATTCCTCCCTTTTTGCCTTAAGAACAGCTTCTTGTCTGTCAATCTCCATCTTTTGCTTTAATGCCTCAGCACGCGCTACCAGAGCAGCCCTCTCTGCCTCAATCTTTAGCCTGACAGAATATGTGGTCGAAGACACAACAGAAGAGGTTCGACTGCTTCGATGTGCTTTACTGCGTCTGGACGATATTGCTGAAGCACAGTCTGCAGGCTCAACTTCAGCATCAACCATTCTTGCTTCAACTGCTTGCATTTCCACTCCTTTTAACCATCTCTCGACTTTCTCCACAAAACTTCTCAAATAGCTAGCCTTTGGCTCATACCACTGTGTCTGATCATGAAGAAGTTCCGACTCAGTCAAGTGATTTTTAACTGCATCGTTGTTTTCACAAAACTCAATATACATTTTTGAGAAGTCAGTGGCTAATTTAACAGACACTTCCTCAAAATTGCCATCATCTTCCATAAGCTCCTCAATCTCTTTTATCTTTCTAGTAAGATAACCCAACTTGGTTTTCCTTGTCACTTTAAGATGCTGAAGCTTTTCCTCTTGTGCTTTAAAAGTTGGCTTGGAAACTCTTTTTTCCTGCTGCTCCATATTAATTGCGCTGCCATAAACCTTTCAATGCAATTAATCCTTTACACAGGCCATGTACCACTTTACCATACAGGAATTTTCACAAACCGTAAAGCAGGCACAGCCTCATACTTTTCAGATGCGGGGTTTTCTTACTGCCGAAAGGATCCGGAAGCACGGGAAGACTGAAGCGCATCCTCTTTCACGTCCCGTTTTCCAGTTTACCCTTGCCGCGCCGCGGGCCGATTAACTCTGTGCGCCGGTGACGCGTGCGTAATCCTCTCACTTTCGGAGCAGTTTTCTGACTATTATAGCGGCAACCTTCGGTCCTTCTTTGCCGCTTCTGCAGAACGTAAAGTTTCTGACTCGTGCTCTTGTTAAGTCTCTTGGATGCCTTCCGGTAGCAAAAAACGAGGCGAAGGAAAAAAGGGGCAAAACATTTATTTTCCTTACAAATCGAAAGGTACAAAACAAATGCCTCTGGTGGGAGCTCCGTTTATATTCCCTTTGTGTTACAACAAAAAATGACATTAAAACGGCGACGGTCAGAAAACTGTTGCTCCACGTCCTGCTTGCTTACCTAACCTTTTACCCACACCCCTCCGCATGCGGGTCAAATACACACCCCCTTTACGACATCCCCCAACACTTTACAACAACAACAGACTAACAAAGCAGGATTAATTTATGGAGCACAGCATATTACATTATAACCTAAAATGATCAAGATTATAATAAAAACTTAAAAATCATGACAAATACTTAAATATGGCATGATGTAACTGAGTAAAATATTGGCCTGGACTTGGCTCCAACATAGCTTTTATTTTGAAAGAGCCATTTCTCTGTAATAAACTCTCTTTTTCCAAAGATGAGTGATTTCTCGATCAGATAGATTTATTTTTTTATTACTTTGTTGTTTCAGCAACATTAAATTTAAAAACTGTACTTTTGAGTTAAAATATATATTCATAATTTTAATAAATGACAAATTAAAAAAGCATGAACATTTTTTTGTATCGAAAAAATATCGAATCGTGACACCAAAGTATCGAACCGAACCGAACCGTGAATTTTGTGTATCGTTGCACCCCTAGTAAGCCAGTACTCCAGCCAAGAGCAGGGGTAAGGAATCATGTCTTTCTTCTTGGCAATGCAGAAGATTTTTTGCAGCAGACCGACGAAGCTCCAAGAGGTTTTTGTGATCATATATCAGTAATGAGTTGACATCACGAAAAACAGGAACAACAGCAAAAACACAATTACAATTGAGAGCAGTAGATGACTCGCCACACACAATGGCACCATGTTAGCCGATGTTACACAAGTAAACAAAAGACCAAAGTGTGAAGACCCTGCAGAGCTCAGACTGAGGCAATCGTCTCACCATGGGGACTCTTCAGCCTCCATTTCAGCATCTATTGATCAAGAAGTTTAATCAGGAGACATTTACAGCTCACGTGTCAGGAGGTAAAGCAGCAGCTTTACCTGTTGTTATTTATTTATTACCTCAGAATCTCTGCTGAAATGAAACTTCCTTCTCCAGTGGGGAGGGCCAGTTGGGCCACAAACGAGTGACCAGGTTTTGAGCATCCTCGTAAGTATAAAAGTCAGATTTAGGGACTGTCACAGCGTCACGCTCACAGAATGTGAGGTTCTTCCTCAGATCATCAGAATCAAATTTCAGCACCTGGAAAAAAATGAACAAAGAGAAAGAAGACGAGCAACATTTTTACACATGAAACCTACAAAATGAAACTATAGTACAAACACAATTGAGACACTTGTTTTATTTACAGAAAACATGTTCATTTATTCATTTTCACTGATGTCCCTGTCATGCCCGTGGGTGAGGTGTTGTTGCAAAGAGAGACACTGAGGGCCTGTATAGAGTATCATGGATTAAATGAAATCAATGTTAAAAATAAGTACACCCTGCCTTTGATTATCTCTGTCTTCAAATCACTTCATGGAGCCAGCTTACTAAGGTGGAGCTTTGAAATGCTTACCACCTCATTTGCACCCGGGAGGGTGACAAATGAAAGACAGCTTTTAACACCCTGCTTGGACACTGAGTATTTAATTATACCTTTCAGCCTCACCAACACTCCAGCTGTCTTCCAGGTCCTAGTTAATGATGTGCTTAAAGAATTTATGCATGTATTCATTTTTGTCAATCTTGACAATGTTTTGGTCTTCTCTAAGACACAGGTAGGGCATCAGGTCCACGTCTGTTGCCTTTTAAAATGACTCCTGGAGAATTGTCTCTATGTGAAGGCAGAGAAGTGTGACTTTCATACTGCTACAGTCTCTTTTCTTAGTTTTGGTTTGTCTGGAGGGCAGGTGAAGATCAATCCCACTAAGGTGTGTGCAGTCACTGAATGGCCCATCCCAGATTCACGGAAATAGCTACAACACATCTCCGCAAACTTCTACCATCAGTTATGCGGAACTACTAACAGTGGAGTCACTGGCTTGAGCAGCCGTCCATCATCTGGATGGACCCCAAGAATCTGGTTTATCTCCATTCAGCTAAGAGACTGAACACTGACTAAGCCCGCTGGTTTCTGCTTTTTGGTCGGTTCCATTTCATTCTCTCTTATCGCTCCAGGTCCAGGAATCCAAAACCTGAAGCTCTCTCCCGCCAGTATTCCCAGGATACAGACCAGTTGGAGTCAGAGCGTTCCTGTCTGCCACCTGCGCTGTTGGAAGTCTTACCTGGGATATCGAGTCTGTGATCCAGCAACACCTACAAAGGAGATCCTGATCCAAGCTCGGGATCCCCCAACCCTTGCTACATACATACAGCTGCCTTTTCTGTTTTCATCCATTGGAGAAAACCTGCATGGTTTGCCTGCCACCTGGGGGTAAGCTGAACTATTTCTCTCCTTAATTCAACTCAATTCAATTCAATTTTATTTACACAGCGCCAAATCACAACAACAGTCGCCTCAAGGCGCTTTATATTGTAAGGTAGACCCTACAATAATACATACAGAGAAAAACCCAACAATCATTTGACCCCCTATGAGCAAGCACTTTGGCGACAGTGGGAAGGAAAAACTCCCTTTTAACAGGAAGAAACCTCCGACAGAACCAGGCTCAGGGAGGGGCGGGGCCATCTGCTGCGACCGGTTGGGGTGAGAGAAGGAAGATAGGATAAAGACGTGCTGTGGAAGAGAGACAGAGGTTAATAACAGATATGATTCAATGCAGAGAGGTCTGTTAACACATAGTGAGTGAGAAAGGTGACTGGAAAGGAAAAACTCAATGCATCATGGGAATCCCCCGGCAGCCTGCGTCTATTGCAGCATAACTAAGGGAGGATTCAGGATCACCTGGTCCAGCCCTAACTATATGCTTTAGCCTGAAAACTGAAGGCTCTGCCTCCCATTCTACTTTTAAATACTCTAGGAACAACAAGTAGGCCTGCAGAGCGAGAGCGAAGTGCTCTAATAGGGTGATATGGTACTACAAGGTCATTAAGATAAGATGGGGCCTGATTATTTAAGACCTTGTATGTGAGGAGCAGGATTTTGAATTCGATTTGATTTGATTAATATGTGCATTGAAGGACATGTCCTGGTCAAAAATGACTCCAAGGTTCCTCACAGTGTTACTGGAGGCCAAGGTGATGCCATCCAGAGTAAGAATCTGGTTAGATACCATATTTTTAACATTTCCAGGGCCGAATACAATAACCTCAGTTTTATCTGAATTTAGAAGCAGAAAATTAGAGGCCATCCAGGTCTTTATGTCTTAAGACATTCCTGCAGACCCCTGGAGAGGTTGTTACATCCTTGCAGAAGTTCTCTGCTCTCTAGGAGTTCACTCTGCAGGTGGAGGGAGAGATATAAGAGAGGTGGAGAATGAATTCAGCCTGGGTGTCTATTGTCTTGTGTAGTCTGGGAGATGATTGGATGATGGGGTGGGTGAAGTTTTCTCTGCGCTGGGGCCGGGTGGGCTGCCCTGGCTTGTGTGGGGCGGGGCGGTGCTGCTGCTGTGGGCCCCGGTCCGCATGGGCTTGGGCCCCCTGACGTTGGTGGATTCCAGAGAGCGGGGGTGCCTACTGGGGTCAATGGGGGAGCTGGCCCCAGTGAGGGGCAAGTAGCCCCTCCCTTCCGCCCCTCCCCATCCTCAGCTCCCTCCCTCTTCCCGCTCCACCACAACCACCCACACATGCAGGGCCTTAGGTTGCAGGTGTGTCACTAGGGTGCAGGGGAGGGCCTTGGGGGTGGGCATGTTATACAGCGTCCAGAGTATGGACTGTGTATTCAACCTCACCTCTGGCGCCGGTGCCCACTTTTCAATTTTAAATGCATGTAGACATTGAGGATTCTCGGGAGGCGCCGTGCTAAACCTGCTGCTCTCTGGCAGCAGCACCATGCCCTTACGTGTTTTAAATGCACTTTAGAACAGCATACAGCAACACTCCATATGAGAAGGCGGAGGGAGGTTTGGGGTCTTCACACACACCCGTTCTCTGTTAGCCATTGGGGCGGGAGGAGTTGGCCGTCCAATTGGGATCTGGGATCTGGGGCCTCCGTGCTACTGCAGGGCCAGGGGCGGTCTGCTTGTCTCCACCCCAGGGAAAAGGATAACATCTCCTGGGTCTAGGTGTGGTTTCCCCTTCTGGGGGTGGTGGTGCGTGAACTTGGGGTATAACGTATGTTTGGGGAGTGTGATTGCGTGTACAGTGTCTGTTTATGTCTGTCTCCACGTTGGGTGAGTGCCAAGTATTTGTATATGTGTGCATGAGGGTGGAAATGCACGTTTGTGTCTGTGTGTGTCTTTATGTGTGTGTCTATGTGTGAGGTCGGGTCTGAGATGCCACCCCTCTGGGAACATCTCAGGCCCTCCAAGGTATGGAGGCCTATCTCCCCCCACAACCCTCCCTGTCGGTGGATGATGCCCTCAGGTGTCAGTGCGTTGGTGGTTCTTGGTGCCCGGGGCTGGGCGCTTGGGTATGTATGGGTATCCCGGTGGGGCCTGGGGGGCCCTTGGGCCTCTGGCCTCTGGGCCTGGGGTTTGGTCCACTCTGGCACAGCTGGCTGCCAGCAGAGCCTGTGGGCATGTCACTGCAGCCCCCTCTGGCTTCTGCTCCGTGACTGCTGGGTGACTCCTAGCCTGGGGCTCTACTCAGCTCTTCCCAGGAGGGTGGCATGGATACCCCTTTGTTGGTACTCCTTGGGTTCTAACACTCTAGGGCCTGTGGATGTCTGGGGCCTGGATCTCCTCCATGCCTGCTTCATGCCTTGTGGACGGGGCTATAGCTCTCCATACCCTCTAGCAAATCATTACATGGAGAAACCTTTTGAATACAAACGCGCTCACGCATACAAGTGTACACACAGGTGTACTCAAGAGTGTTCACAGACACAAACTACACCTTTCTTGGCTGCTACCTCAAAGCACATTGTGTGCTCTCGATCTTGCGTGCTGCACAATAACATGTAATATTTAGTATCTACTGTTATTTACTGTTAGCTGGTTTATTGCGATGGTGTTGTGTTTATTATATTGCTCTCTTTTTCGCTTGTTTGCTCTTCTGTTTTTTCTTCTCTCAACAGGTGATCCAGGTAGGGCTGTGCGATATGACCAAAATCTCATATCCCGATATAAGACAACTATCGTCCCGATAACGATATAAAACTTTTTTGTAAATTCTGTGAATCTCGGGCAGCTCGACTTGCGGGAAGTGTTTCCAGCTGGGCGTCGTGTAGCTGGAGTCCAGTGTTTTAACCGATGCATGAAACGATACATTTTTAGACATAAGTTGTAACGGCCGCCGTTTTCTTTGTGAGTATTTATTACACGGCGTGCTGCGGGGAAAAGCCTGTTCTAATGTTTGAGTCTAAGGTTTATTTTTTAGCACCTGACGGCTCTTTTTTTACTTCTCATCCTAAATAATCTGCTCTTTCATGTGATTCAGTTTATTTTGAAAAGTCTCAACAGGATCTTGAGCTTTATTGTGAAAGGTTTATGTGGAACATAAACAAGCGGACACGCGATGGTGTTACCGTCGTTGTTGCTAACGACAACGCATAAAAACAGTCACTTGTCCGTCTGTAGTGTGGTTAATTAAATATAAGAGAACTTTGAGAAATTAATATAACCACTACAGTGACCATCAAAACCATGAAAAAAATATTGCCGTAAACAGCTTATTTTGCGACACCACGAAACAAACGATAGCATAAAATGAAACGATAGACGTTTTTATATCGTCATCCGATATATATCGTTATATCGAACAGCCCTAGATCCAGGTGATTTTTTTAAGTGGTTTTTCTCACTGTCCCTCGTCCCCTCTGTTTTTCTTTTCCTCCCTCTCTTTCTTTCTCCCTTTTCTATCCCCCATTCATGTCTGTCCCGTCTGTAACAACTGAAAATAAAATAACAACATAATAATAATAAAGGTCAATCAAATGGACCAATATGGCAAGGCCATGATGATCCACTTAGTAACGTAAATCCATTGGGCATCTTTCTTGGCCTTCAGACAGTAATTCTGATGGCTAAAGAACCAAATGGGACAGGTGCAAAAAAAAAAGACATTCCTGCAGTTTAACTAATTGGTGTGTGTGATCTGGCTTCATGGACAGATAGAGCTGGGTGTCATCTGCATAGCAGTGAAAATGTATGCTATGTCTTCTGATGATGCTGCCTAAGGGAAGCATGTATAATGTAAATAGAACCGGTCCTAGCACTGAACCCTGTGGAACTCCATAATTAATCTTAGTGTGTGAAGAGGACTCTCCATTTACATGAACAAATTGGAGTTTATTAGATAGACATGATACAAACCACTGCACATGAGATGAGTCCACTGTCAGACGCCATAAGATATTTTTTTCCAATCCCCTTGTAGTACCATGCCTAATATATTGTCATTTGTATCATTTATAACCTTCACTAAAGCTGTTTCTGTGATGAGCTCTGAAACCTGACTAATGCTCTTCAAGTAAGCCATTCCTCTGCAGATGATCAGTTAGCTGTTTTACAACGACTCCAGATTTTTTTTAGATAATTACCTAGAAAGAAATGGAACTTACCTGCCTGCCCTCCAGTTCTCCACCATCAATCACCTCACCCCTGGAGGCCCGCAATTCTCTGACTCCCACAGAGCGCTTCCTCCCCTCTGTTGCTGCTCAAGTTCATGAACCAATATAAACTTTCCTATCATTTTACAGACTCCCTGCCTCAGTTTCCACTCCATAGCTAATTCTCCTTCTTTTAGAAGGCCCTGCCCTGTGTGACTCCCGCTGTGTTACATCCATCCTCGCACTGTTCGTGACAGTATTTACACCTCCAAACACACCCTAACACTGGCATAAACACACAAAGACAAGAAACTGAGTTTCAATTATTAATTTGTTGCCTGCGAAACTCAGAAAGAGAAAAATTCTCCTCCAGTGGAGAGAAAAGCTTCTTCCAGCTTTAAGATGATTAAACAAACAAAATATCCCTGATGTGGAAATCTTCAGGTGTGTGAGGAGTGAGGAGGACGAGCACTGAAGATACCTGTCCGCCCTCCACATGCAGGGCAATGGCGACGTAGTCCCAAACATAAAACTGAACGTTCCCAGTGACCTCCTCAGCATCCATCAGGTTCTCCTCACGTCTTTGGATCAGCTCATACCTGAGAGGAAGCAGCATCTGAATAAGTTCACAGTGTTAAAGGTCATGTGGTGGGGTCATTAGGGTCATTCCACATACACACCAATCAAGTCTGAGCTCCCAGCAGACGCCCTCAGAATCCTCAAAGTTTAACTTCAGTATTTTTAAAAGTGTCACCTTTATAGAGATGGACCGATCCGATATTACGTATCGGTATCAGTCTGATACTGACCTAAATTACTGGATCGGATATCGGAGAGAAATAAAAAATGTAATCCGATCCATTAAATATCAAAAAACCACCTCACAAAACTTGCGACATGGCGTAACTCGGCTCATAACCGTAGCACGTCGGAGCAGTGTGGTCACGTGATAGAGCGGCTGTGTGTATTTGTAGCGTCGCTACCAAACCGCATTTTATCTACGAGAAAGTTATACCAGAGAGATGTAAAACAAGTGTGTAAGTTCATCTCTGAATGTTTGTAAAGCATTCCAGCATTAAGCTTAACAACCGATATATGGAGCGACTGCCTCTCCCTCCCTCTCCTGCTGCTACTTCAATCATGAAACTGATCAATGATCAGCTGATCGGCTTTTCTCTCTTCTTTGTTTTTGGTCCACTTTGCACCCGAAAGAGGAAACCAGCGGCTGAACATCAGCAGCACGTTTAAGCTTGATAAGCTGTTGTTAGAATTTATTTACTTTCTACACCAGGATCTTTTTCTACGTAGCTGACGGCTGGTAACTGTGCAGGGGCGGATCTAGCAAAGTTTAGCCAGGGGGGCCGATAGGGCATGAAGAGGGAAAAGGGGCACAAAGACATACTTTTCTTTCTTATTCTCCTTTAAAATATCTAGCGTTTAATAAATAATTATCTGAATCTTACACCCAAAGTTTTAATCTGATGTAAAAGTCCATTACTGTATATAGTAACTATTAAGTCTAATATACCCTAGTAAGCTATACTACTTTTTCCTTTGGGAAGGTACCATCTGTGCAGTCTGCAGTTCTGTTGAAGAAATATGTTGAATCTATTTAATTATTCTTGAAAAATAATTGATTTCTGTGCATTTTTTTTCACACTGCATCAAATTAAAGTTGATTACGTCGATTAAGCATCATGAGGTGGAGGGTGGGGGTGGTTCCCTATTTTTTTTTTTTCTGGGAGTTTGCAACCCTATTAGTTAGGTTGCTTACTCTTTTTGGGTGCAGTGTATTTTTTGCATACAGGTATAACAGAATAGCTTTAGTGGGGGGGTTTTAAACGTGAGTATGAACTTATACAAAATGCAGCAAGATATTAAAAAAACAGTTTTATTGATTAAAAAACACACTATATCGGATTCATATCAGTATCAGCCGATATCCAAATTTATGATATCGGTATCGGACATAAAAAAGTGGTATCGTGCCATCTCTACACCTTTATGCTGTCAGAGTTACACGACACCAGCATACATGGGGGGATTGACCTTGGTTTTTTCCCTTGTGTCTTCATAAGATCAGGTAACATACACCAAATGTTGCCTGACTTTTGGTACATACAAAGAAACTCAGCTGATTCTGAGAGTCTGAGGAGATTTTCAGATTTTACTGGTTTTTAATAGAATGATTAGTGTGTGTGTGTGTGTGTGTGTGTGTGTGTGTGTGTGTGTGTGTGTGTGTGTGGTAACATCTGTTTTTACCAGTGTTTCTCACACATGGCTTCGGGGTTCCAGATGAAGCATCCGTCCCTATAAGCACAGATGGTGTTTGGAGCATTGGACAGGATGGGATACTCAGTGAAGAGCTTGTCATTGGCTGAGCTGTGGACCAGCACAGTATACATCACTTCCTGTCTGTACAGGGAAGTCCTGAGAACACGCACGACAGGCAGGGTGCCGGAGCAAAACTGGAAGAGGAAAAAATTGTGCTTTTCTCCGTTCTTTTGCATATTTATTTGTCACACTTAAATGTTTTGGATCATCAGTCAAATTGGTCTTTGTAGGTTCTCAGTCATCCAGGTCATGGTAGTCTAAGGAGCTTGGAAAGGCATCTGAACTTCTTTACGTTTCTTGAAGACGTTTCACCTCTCATCCGAGAAGCTTTTTCAGTTCTATGAGCAAATGATGTAGAGTCCCAGATTTTAAGACCTAGTGGGAGTGTCCCTAAGAGGGTCATGGACCCCCTATTGATCCTCTGCCTAATCACACGAGTCAAAGTGTGAAAACAGGTGTATGTCACAATCAGCCAGGGTTTCAGGTGAACCCATTGTGAGACCTTGTCACACCCTATCATGTGACTTACTGGGAACAAAGGACCCAAGATGTGAGTGGGTGTGGAAGCATCTGGGAAGGATCTCAAAAACGTAGAACTCTGAGCATTGCTCGCCGCAATGTACAGCATACACTACATTGTTGAGTTTGTGTTTGGGAGTTTTGTCCTTGGAATGAACCAGGTTTTGTCTGAGTGTGAAACATCTTCAAGAAACTCAGTGGAGTCCATTCGCTTTTCTTTCCAAGTTCTTTAGATCATCAGACAAAGAGAACCCAAAAGGCTTGAGTGACATCGATTAAGCCATTTCGAGGTTGAAGTATGAGTACCTCTTTGGTGACTCGCTCTAAAACAAACCAATAAACGATCCAGTTTCCAAACATTTTCTTGAGCATTTATTGCACAAATACACTCTCCCTATTCACCCATTCTTCATGTAACCAGCTGAATATATTTCCTACTCATTCATTAAACAGCTGACACATGACAGGAGTGCCAACCACAATCCCAGGAATAGACATGCAACACCATACACACACTACCTTTTCACCACACTCTATATGGCTCCTATAGCAAATAAATACAAAATGCAGTTTTAAATGATCATTTCATTTATTGCTATTTCATTTAAATCATTTTCTGCAGTTTTTTAATGTGATTTTCTGGTTGTTTAGTGTCTCAATCAAACACATAATACACAAAATGTTCCACTGAGGTGGTGCTGACAAACTACTGACAAAATCAAGTTTAAAAAGTTGAAACTTTATTGAACTCTTCTGTAAGTGTTAATTTACAGTGAAGGAGTCCGTACCTGCTTGCTGTAGGCCTCCAGCACCTCCTGCACCGTGAAGGTGAAGCGGTACGATCCATACCTGGACTTCTCACTGAAGGCTGGAGAGGAGGCGAACTTCCACAGGAAGCTCTGCTGCCTCCGGACCTGCTCCTCGGTCCGGTTTGGGAAGGCCTCCTCCAGGAGCCTCCTCTCAGCTGATTGGATCTCCTCTGGTGCCACAGCCAGACTCCACCACACCAGGGACAGTCTGTCTGGATCCTCTGAGCCGCTCTTTGGATCCTTGAAGCCTCCGTCATTCTTGATCTCTTCTAATCTGTATGTGTCGTGTTTCAGCCGAGACACATGAAACTCAAGTGAAACCTCTCCAGGTCCGGGGTACGGAGGGATGTCGTCTTTGTAGAGGTACTTCTTGTACAAATGAGTATCTTGAGCTTCCTGTTTCAAATCATTCAGCTTTAAATGCCTCGCTTTATAATGTTTTTGTTCTTTGATGTTTCCTTGTCTCTGCATGATCCGATTTGGATGATGTCGATCAAACAGACAGTCCAGACCGTCAGTGTCGCTCTGCTGATGTGGAGAGCAGCTCTGACAGCTCGGTATATGTCAGGCACTGGGTTTGTCTTCTGGACCCAACTGGGACAAAGCTTTCATGCTCCTATAAGTTTGATGATTAGGCTGAAGACTTTCCTCTTTGAAAAAGCTGGAAACACAGACAGTATGATCAGAAAACGAGAAGTGACCCTGTTACAGCAGCAAAAAGATGAACGACATCTCTCAATAAAACCAAATATCACAAACAAAAATAACTCGGAGAGGAGACGCAAAGGAAGGAGCTCAGTTATTAGCTGAGACCCACAGAGTCCACGCTGCTGTGCAAAGGCGAGGAGCTCTCAGTGTGTTTGATTTGATCTGAAAGGAGAAACAAGCTGTCACAGCCTGGGCCTCTGACCCAATGCTCTGAGTTCATTTTTGTATTCTTCTCATGTTAGCTTTGTGATCGTGTGTTATTCCTATTTAGTTTAGTTTAAAGGCAGCCATTATTTATTGTTTCCTTGGTTTCCATGTTTGGATTCTTGTCTAGTTTATTATGTGTTTTTAGGTCTGTAGGCTTAGTGTTGTCATGTCTAGTTTCCTGTTTTATTTTGAAATAGATTGTGAGTGTTCTGTGTTCATGTGGTTAGTTTTACTGTCCTCTGTGTTGTCATTATGTTTATTTCTAGTCAGCTGTGTCCTCATGTGTCTCCACTTCTCCTGATCACCTCATGTGTGTATTTAACAGTGTTGGGACTAACGCGTTATTAAGTAACGCGTTACAGTAACTACGTTATTATTGTGGTAACGAGCACGGTAACTAGTTATTATGCCAAAACCAGGAACGCGTTACTCGTTACTGGGATTTAGATAGGCTCGTTATTCGTTACTTCGTGTGGTGGCTATCGCGGAGCTTCCACAGATTCAATAACATTAGCAAGTGGTGGAAGCCAGCAGGTGGACGAAGGAAAAGGGAGGCAAGAGGAGAGACCCGAAGCGGCCGCTGGTCCGAGTGTCAGGTGAACTGAACTTCAGGTAAGAAGTTATAACCTGCAGTCTCTCTGGGTCAGATATGAACCAAGTTTAGGTGGAGTTTATTTTCGTTATGCTGACGTTTTCGTACTGCGTACTAGCTAGCATGACGGAGTTTCTATACAGCTGGGTGGTGCTATGAAGTTAATGATGTTGAACTTTATTTTGTTCATACGGTTAATTATTAGAGTTGCCAACCGTCCCGTAAAAAACGGAATCGTCTCGTATTCAGAGAAAATATTACGCGTTTCGTATTGAGGTGAAAAGGAACAGTTTGTCCCGAACTTCAGCTACAATGAAAAAGGCACAAAGCTGGAGTTATTCTGTGTTTACGCTGCAGCTGTCTCTTCTTCTCTCTTTCTCTTCCCTCCCTCTCCTGTTTCTACTTCAATCATGAAACTGATCAATGATCAGCTGATCGGCTTTTCTCTCTTGTCTCTCTTTGCCCCAGAAAGAGGAAACCACCTGTGATGGAGAAACAGGTTTACCTTTTAGGTGACATGAATGAGTTGAAGTTATGAACTGTTTCTGAGAGACAAATAACCCCAGGATCCTTTTCTAAGTAGCTCACAGCTCATAACTGTGCAGGTGCGGATCTAGCAAAGTGTTGCCAGAGGTCCATGTAGGGCATTAAAAGGGAGAGGGGGGCACAAAGAAATACTTTTCTTTCTTATTCTCATTTAAAATGTCTCGCTTTTAAAATAATAATTATCTGAGTCTTACAACAAACGATTGATAGATTGATACATATATACCATCAGAACAGTGAACATCACTGTCACAACAGTGTTTATTTTCATTCAAAAGCTTTATGATTTTTCCTATATTGGTGGGCCGGTCTCTAGTCAAAATGTCCGGGCCAATTTTCTGTCCCAGTCCAGCCCTGTATGCAGCTATTCTGCAGTCTGGTGTTACCTACATCTTCCTATTCAGAAGGCAGAATTTCTGAGTTCTGAGTACAATCGAAAGCACCACGACTGCAGTTTTTGTGTTGGATGTAAAAAGCTCACATGACTCTGTGACGTAGGCTAGAATCATGGCAGCAGTCAATGACGGTCCAGGCGTGGGATTTCTCTCGTGGAAATATGCACATTATTTTTTCCTTTCTATTGGTAGGTGGCACAGTGCACTGTGGCAAGTAAGCAAAGAAGACTGGCAAAGTTATGGAAGCAACACATTAACAAGAGAATTCTGAGTAAAACCAAAGTTACTTTCCCTAGTAACTAGTTACTCTGAAAGTAACGAGTAACTTCAAGTAACTCAGTTACTTTTGATAGAAGTAACTAGTAATGTAACTAAGTTACTAATTTAAAGTAACTTACCCAACACTGGTATTTAAGTCCTCGGACTTCCTGTGTTCAGCGTCGCGTCGTCTGTTATCGCTCAGTCATAGGTTTTTGTTTTCACTGTGTTTCATAGTCTTTTAGTTACACAGTGCTCAGTCTTCTTTGTTTCCTTAGTTTCATGTTTTGCCACCTGCAATCAGCCAAATAAAGGCTCGCCTTTTGTTGGAATTCAAGCTCTCTTCTCCTGTGTCTGCGTTTGGGTTCACATCTGAAACGCACCGGCTGCTCAGCCGTGACACCAGCAAAACCTTTAGCCAAATACACACACCTGTACATATACACACACACACTTGCAGGGAATAGAACTACAACTGAAGCTCAATTTGACGCCTGTGACCGGAAGTGATGCGTCCGAGTACGCCAAGTTTCCGTAGTGTAGTGGTTATTACGTCCCCGGTTTGAAAACCGGGCGGAAACGTTAATTTCAATCTTTTTTTCTTTTAAGTGAATTCTGAAACAACAACGACAGCACACACCTACACCTGTAGGAGTTTCATGTTTCCTGAAACAACATTGTTTCCCTTGTTTCTGACGCCTCAGTATCTTTATGTAACCTGTCCAATGAATATGATTTGGAAACGAGCGCAGGACGAATGAGGACAGATCACATATGAAGGCTCAGGTGTGAGTTTGTGTGAGTGTCACAGGTAAGTGGTCGTTTCATGGTAAATATCAAAGTAACAGTGAAACAGCGACAGCGTTGCTCAGTGTTCACTATCGTGATCAAAAACGACAGAACTCAGCTTTCTTCTGCAGCTCAGCTGACCACGGCTTTCCGTGTTAGTATAGTGGTTAGTATCCACGCCTGCACGTGTCACGGGGTGAAAAGGGACAAGTTATTTAGGGTTTTTTTTACTATGTATGTTTTGCTGTGTTTTACCTATTTTAATATTGTACACTGGTTTATTTGTATGAGTTTTACTGCATGTTTTTATGGTATTTATTGGTGACTTGTCCTGGAAAGACTCCACCCCTACCTGATTATAAATCTGATCACACCTGGGAGGTCCCAGAGAGGCCAATAAGAGGGCCTGGGAGACTTGAGCAGTAGGCTTGAGAGACGGCCAGGAGTGAGTGGTGCCAGGCGGCGGCGCCTGCAAGCCAAAGGGGCTGGTGGAGCTTGGCGTTCGGGGAGAACGATACAGCACCAGCGACTAGGGACGCGGAGCGAACAGTCGGACGACAGTAGCAACGAGAGCCCAGCTTGTGCACTGCGGGAGAGCAGAGGCGGCGAGACAGCTGGTGCCGATTTGCAGTTTTAAAGAAGCGGCGGGCGGAGTTGAGAGCTCTGCCCACCCGGGGTAAGTCTTCGACTTATCCCCTTTTTACGAATGAAAACTGCCTGAAAAAGAATAGTGACTGCCGCTCCCTCCCTTTCTTCAGCGTACCGGGACGCGAATGCGGGGAGGAAGGCGAGGACTCCGCTGGGTTTCCCTTTTACATCACTTCGCTGGATTTCTTAGTTATTTGTGACTTTTTTTTTTTTACCGTGGCGGATGCCACTGGACTTTTAATGTTGTGTTTTATTGATTTTTATTGTGTTACCCCTTGGCCAGGGTTGTTTTAATTGCTTTTGCATTTTTAACTGTTTGTATAATAAATTATATTTTAGTGATACAGTTTTTAATTCAGTGCATTCCCTTGGCTGCTCCACTGCTCGGTCCGTTTTTGAGGAGGGTTTCCCTTCTAGAATAACACCTGTGTTAAATCACAAATGCCTCCGTTACACACGCTCAATAAGTTTTAACAACTGTGTGATGTTTACTGAGTAAACTATTCACGGCACGTCACACGAAGGTTTCCAGGGGGATTTGTCTCCTCCCAGTAAGAACTTTCTGTTTTAACAGTCTAACACACATCCCGAGTCTGTGCTGCTCACTGAAGTCCAAACACTTACTTTTATTATACTTTCTTCCCAACAGGCCTTTTATTCCTTGTGATCTCGTTGCTCGTCGTCAAAGTAATGGATGTAATTTAATTACTCGCCAGAAAGTCATTTGTTTCTCTATCATTAGCTGAAACTCGCTGTTACATAATTACCAGTTAACAGTACAAACCTGAGGCCACACACACCAAGACGAATCCTGAGGACACAAACAAAGTTTTCCTTTATTATCATCAGTGTTTGCTCACCTACGAACACAACAGCTGAACGCAGCTCTGCTCCTTCCATGCGGTAAAAACCAAAGTAACGTCCGTGTCTCCTCTCCTTAACATCTGTAAACAGCTCCACCATTTTCCTCCGCCTCCTCCAAACTGAAATCAGCTGACTGTCGCCCACAGCCAGAGAGAAACACGAGTGTCTGTTTTTCTTTCCGTCCGCAGATTATTATCTATCTATTATCTATAATTCATGAGTTTGCTTTTCTTTTATTTACTCCAAGATCCTGAAAAAAAGATTCTTTTGTGTACTAAATTTTAAGGATGAAAAAACCTCAGTAACCGCAGACTGACCAGCAGAGGTGGCACAAGTGCACATTCTGTACGTAGAAGTACAGATACTACAGTTAAACCAACATTTCAGTAAAAGTGGAAAAAGTACTGAAATGTACTCAGAGTAAAAAAGTAGAAAGCAGCTCCTTGAAGAACTATTCTACCACCTATTTCTATGCACAGGTAACTTCTGCTGTGTAAAAAAAAAAACGAATACTAGTACATGAGAATACAAATGTTATTCACTTCTAAGTTCTGATGAACGCTCTCAGCTTGAATCTGTTATTTAGGACACTGAGCACCAGCCCAACACAAGCTGACCTGTTTATCCTGAGCTAAACTATCAGCATTTTCATGGGACTGAATCACACAAAGTTAGTTTGCTTAGTTTATTAAGATCAGTTTCTTGATTAGTAGCTTCCCCTTGTGTGTTTGTCCTCTGTGTGTCTGTTTATGTGTGTGTCCTTGTGTCTTCTTTCCCTTTTCTGTTCCTATGTTCTTCTCCTTATGTTTCCATGCCTCTCCTTCCCGTCATCTCTCTGCGTCTCGGTTCCCTTAACTGACTATTTATTTATTTCATTGAAGTCATTTCTAAGCTCTTTGTAGAAAGAGAAAGAGGAGGGAGACGAGGAACCATCATGGAAGGACAGGCCCCTGCACGGTATGTACCACCGGCAGATAGAGGAGGTGGCTGATATCCAGAAATCCTACCAGTGGCTGGACAAAGCTGGACTGAAAGACAGCACAGAGGCACTAATCATGGCAGCACAAGAACAAGCTCTGAGCACAAGATCCATAGAGGCTGGGGTCTATCACACCAGGCAAGACCCCAGGTGCAGGCTGTGTAAAGATGCCCCAGAGACAATCCAGCACATAACAGCAGGGTGCAAGATGCTAGCAGGCAAGGCATACATGGAACGCCATAACCAAGTGGCCGGCATAGTGTACAGGAACATCTGTGCCGAGTATAACCTGGAAGTCCCGAGGTCAAAATGGGAGATGCCCCCAAGGGTGGTGGAGAATGACCGAGCTAAGATCCTGTGGGACTTCCAGATACAGACGGACAAAATGGTGGTGGCTAACCAACCGGACATAGTGGTGGTAGACAAACAGAAGAAGACGGCCGTAGTGATCGATGTAGCGGTTCCGAATGACAGCAATATCAGGAAGAAGGAACACGAGAAGCTGGAGAAATACCAAGGGCTCAGAGAAGAGCTCGAGAGGATGTGGAGGGTGAAGGTAACGGTGGTCCCCGTGGTAATCGGAGCACTAGGTGCGGTGACTCCCAAACTAGGCGAGTGGCTCCAGCAGATCCCGGGAACAACATCGCAGATCTCTGTCCAGAAGAGCGCAGTCCTGGGAACAGCTAAGATACTGCGCAGGACCCTCAAGCTCCCAGGCCTCTGGTAGAGGACCCGAGCTTGAAGGATAAACCGCCCGCAGGGGCGTGCTGGGTGTTTTATATATATATATACACTGTAAAAAAAATCCGTAAAAATACAGTACAATCTACTGTATAAACGTGAAGGAATTTTCCGTATTAGTCATTTACAGGTATTTTTCTGTATTTCTCAACTACTGCAATGCATTGTGGGAAAAAGAACCTGAAAAGGAGGGAAAAGTAAGCGCAAGAGCAGCCATTAGGCTTCTTTCAGGCTTCATCTGGATTTTGGATTCTGAAGTTGGAGAAACTGCCTTCAAATTTCTGTGGTAAGTATTAAAACTCATGTTTCGTTTTATTAAAATAATGTTTTTCAAAAGACTCCGTGTTCTTATTTAGAAAGAATTGTTAATTTATTTGTTAACTGGTTTCGGCTGTCTCCAGACAAGTCAGGAATATTTTGCTGACTCATTTTTTAAAATAATTGTTATTTAGGTTTAACATGACTTAAGCTTTATTTTAGTTAATGTTAAAATAATTTTTACTGTGATACCACCAGTTTTGCCCTTCAGTGGCTGAACCAGTTTTCATAAATATTATAGTTAGCTGTCTGTGTCTCTCTGGGTATTACACAGCTGTGACTGCTAACTAGCTAATTAGCGAAAGTCAGCGATGTGGATAACTGGGAAAGTGAGAACTTCATGGTTCTAGAAATTATTCTAGGACTTGAAGGATATAAAAAAACAACAACAGCAATAGAATAATATTAAACACAAAGTGAACCGTCTTCCTTCATTAAATAGGTTCTTTTAGATGTTAAGGAGGAATTGACTTAACCAGGCTGGCGGAGAATGAAGACAACCGGACACCTGCAGCAGATGGGGAATCAGTGAACTTTTATTGAGACAGAGACAACTTCTCAACACAGCTCACATCAAGAGATTCCTAATATTTGCTGTGAGGATGGGTATATATTCTCTAAAACTTACAGGAGGGGGTTGTGAGGAAAGTGCTGCATTAGCAGAAAAACAACTCCATAAAAGGAAAGCGGCCTTGGGTGTTCTAGTCTCTTCGCTTGCAGATATCTTTCACCTGCAGGATGAGGCGATCGCTTCTTATCGCTCTCAAGGCCAAAGTCGTGAGCACATTTTTATTACACAGTTGCACAGTAACTTTAAAGCTGAACAATATTTAAAGCTGAATAATGTTTGATCAGATTATATTTTCTTCAAATCCCCCTTTTGACCCATCTTAAATGGGTCAACACACAAAAATAAGTAACATTCAAAGGAACACAGAGACGTGTCGAAGCCTGGCTCGAAAAACTCCTCGGGTCTTATCATTTGTCTTTATCTGTCATTGCAGATGAGGAGAAAAGAGTCCAGGCACCACCCTGCCCAGGGGTCGGCTGCAAGCAGTCTCGGTTCCCGACGAAAGCAGTAACAGCTGTCCTGCACACACGGATACAACGAGTTAGTGCAACCAGGGTAGTGACACAAAATTAACAGTTCCTGTAACCCAGCAACCAAAAAACATAAGTAATGATAAAAATGTGGAGAGTACAGAGTATACTATAATAATGAGAGATATAAACGTGAAAATGTGAAAGAATAAATCAACCGTAAAATAAACTCAGAACGGTAACTGCTAAGGACATTCAAAAGTGAATATGGTAAAACGTGAGGAAGGGGTGTGGAAAAAAACAATTTATATCCAGTGGTGGGAGTACACATTCGCTCAGGCTTAAGTCCGGAGACCCTGAGAACATCGCTTAACCCTCACAACCCGACCAGACACAGTTCAACCAGATATATCCTTCAAGAGGAAGTGGGTGAGGGAAACAATTAATAACAAGCCTAATACAAAACACCACAGAGAAACAACCATTCTAGAAGAATTTAAACAAGAGAAAGACGATAATGTTCGTCACCCTCACGATCAGAGTTTTCATCATCCGTTGGCGAGGAGGTAACCGTGTCTCGTTTCTTTCTAAATGGATCGGGCGTGGGCAAAACTGGAGAGGAAGTGGTGGGCAAGACCCTAGGGGCTACATTTGTCAGATTGGGACTGTCAGAAGGGGGCGAAGCTTTTGAACTTGAAGGTGTCAGAAGTGTCGGGGGCCCTTCACAGATCAGGATTATGCCAATGGGAATGAGACCCAGGGCCAGGAAGCAAACAAAGACGCAACATCTTTGCCTGCCTGTCATTTCAGGGGGAAAGGGCCAAGACATGTTTACTTAGCTTGGATGTCGTCTAATAGAGGATGATGAAGCACAGAAAGGTGGTCCAGTTCCCCCCACCTCGCCAAGGGCGTGTTCTAGGAGTTAAAGAGCAACAACCTGCAATCTGTACCAAAAAATCTTCATAGTCCCACCGGAAAATCATAAGAGTAATAAACGATTCAGCTCAACAGACAAGTATCATGTTCAGGTTTCTCCAATCATTAAATCACTATTATTGCCACAATTTGCTTTATTCACCCTTTGGGCAATGTTATTCCTAGAGAGAGAGAGAGAGAGAGAGAGAGAGAGAGAGCGAGAGAGAGAGAGAGCGAGAGCCCCTAATGGCCAGTTAGTGGGCTCTAGGTCAAACTGTCCCCAAATTTGTTATTTGTTATTATTACTTGTTTTCATGTCACTTGTCTGTTTTCTACTGCACCCCTCTCCCCAAAGCAAAGCAAACATTAGCAGCACATTGACCGTAGTCAGGCATCCTCATTCCATAGGTGCTATAAAACATTTCCTGTAAAAGAATCACAGTTTTCAAGACAGGGTGTGTCTCCCCCAACACTCTCACCAGAATACAGTGTAATAGCATCCCCAACTCCTAACCCATAAACACCGTTTCTTCACACATCCGCCCAGAAATCCTGTAATAGAAAAACATTAAAACTGTAACCCTGTAGGGAAGAAAATGTAAATGGTAACGCTGCGCAGTTACCTCTGTAAGCAACACAAGACACAAAAATGGCATTTACAGGTTCACTCATCCTCGAATATTTTGTCATCCTTCTACTCCTGTAAAAGAAACCCACATAAATTCATCCACCCTTTTATCCTATCTAGGTGGAGGTGGTTAACCTTGAGTCATGGTCAAGTCTTGTCATCTTTTACCAGTCAGTCCGTTTGTTTTTATTCCCAGTCTTTCATCCATTCATCCGTTCTTTGCTGATAGTGGAACCTGTCGTCGCATCTAGTTTCCACACTCAGCAAAATGACGTCATCTCAAAAAGAAACAAGAACTTGAGTTTGGATTACCTCGCTGAATCCGTTTTTAAACAGGGACTCTCGTTTCTAATTGTCCCCACAAGTGTTTCCTCCAGAACCCATTTCAATGCGGAGAAACTCACTTACAACAATTTTCTCGCCGACGTGTAATGCTTGTAATTTCCGATGTGCAGATCTGCTTAAAGAAAAGATTCACAAACAAAAATCAGTAAATATAAAACAAAATAAAATGAAAAATAACAAAAACAGAATGCAGACGCCCGGGTCTTAGGACTTGTCACTGAATATTCTTCCCATCAATAAAAATACCAACCTAAACCTACACAGAGTCAAATCAACACCACCTCAACCTTTTCATATTCATAAACCTATATGTTTTGCGTTCGTGAAACAAAATTGAACCATTAAGTAAGTTGAGCTCTTGAAATGTTTTAATTCTCTTAATTCTGCCAGTTTATTTCAACACTTATTCAATGACTTTTATTCAACTGCTACTTGGTCACTCGACTTTTACCTGTTCAAATTGCCTAGGGTTCAACAAAGTCTAGATCCCCGTTATCATGAAACTTGAACGGTGTACGATGATTTACTTACAGTAATTTAGAATCATCACTCAACCTAGCTCTACTACTGGCACTGCGTGACTTTTCTCACACTGGAAACCAGAATTTAGTACAGAACTTTAATGCCTCAGGCAATCGCGTTCAAGGGCTGCCCCCCCTTCTCTTCTTCTTTGTCCGTGTGTTCCTCCTTTATTAAATCTCCATCACAATGACGTGGCGCTCTGAAATAAAACTCACACTGTTAATTCCTCGTTTTCACTCTGCACCACTGCTCAGAGTGTTTTCTTTTCTTTTTAGTGTAGAGTAAACAATTAAGTCGAGGCCTTAAGCCCCAGATATCTCGCACGGGCATCATTTTCATAACCAAACCGCTCCGGACTCTGCTCCCCAGACCACACAAATGCCCTCTGGGCTTATTATTATAGCAAATTCTGTATTTGACTTTGTTGTGTGCAGCATTGAGCCTTTGTCAGTAAAGCATTCTTCATTGCAGCAGCTGGAGCATTGTGTGTCACTTCTTAGTAAATTAAATCAACATTTTGATTTTAGTGCATGGGTATGTATCAGTTTTTACTCCCTCAACAAGTGCATAAGTGTTCATGTGTGTGTTTCCCTTCATTCTAAGTAGGCGCATGCAGAAGTGTGTGTTCGTGTGTTGGTATATGTTTGTGTTCATCACCTTCCTGTTCTGTAGTTTAGGTAAACCAGCGGCCTGACGCATGGCCTAGGGTCCTCCCCTCCTCTTTGGGTCTGTTTATGTTGTCCTTACTTTGCTCCACGGCCCTCTGCAGCTCTGCTGTTCGGCTCTTCTCAGAGGTCAGCATCCTTCTGCTCACCGTCCCTTTTCCTCCGGGCTTAATGCGCGTCTCGTCACAGCTCTGTCAGCTGACGCAGCCTGGGAATTTCCCCCGTGTAGTGAAACGGGCTTTAGGTTTAGTGCTCTCCGTCTCTGCTGCATGAGATCACTCTTTTGCAGCACTGTTGACATCCTCAAGTTGTTGTTGTGAGTCCAGCTGCTGTGGCCTTCAGGGGTCAAAGGGTCAAAGATGGTCGCGGAGAGGGCAACGATGGTAGAGGGGAGGGTAGGAGTCCAGGTCAGCTTCGGCTCTCAGAAAAAACAAAAACAAAACAAAACAGGCGAACAGGAAAATGATGTTGTGTTGGCTGTGCTGTGTTGGCTGTGTTATCCCGAGAGGGGAGAAACAACGAGATCTCGTCTCCCCCCTTTTTTGTTTTTGTTTTTTTTTTTTTTTTCCATATAATCAACTCATAACCCCTCAAGTTGACAGGACAACACAGGTACGTGTTAAAATTCTTAAGATCCTGTTTAGAAACCTAAAAAGGAATTTCCTATCATTCAGTAGTCATTTGTCTTAAACAATCAACAAAAACATGTCCCAAGTCGACCCTTTTAACCACTAAATTTGTCGTGTCCTCACTTAATCCTCAGACCAGTGTCTTTGTCTTTTGACGTTACGTTGTTGTCCTGCAACCCAAAGCGTTTAATTGTCAGTAATGTATAAACTATATCATTTAAAAACAGGTGTATGTTAAGTGTCGCTACTTTAACCTTGCATGTACGTGCACATGTATGTAAGCTGTTTCTTCATTGCATGTATGGGTGCGTCTGTATATGGGTTACTTTAACTTTTTCTCAAACGAGGTATTTCTCTAACACGCACATGTGTCTGTTCCTCACCCTTCTCATATCTTTCTCTGGTTGTGTGTGGTTTTATTTGTTTCAGTGATTTACCAGGAACATCTTTTCCTTTTCTCCATGTCTTCCGCCAGAGGTTAACACTGGTGAGATTCAGGGACACAGCACCCAGAGCAGTTCAGCGAGAAAAACCCGCCTCAAACTACATTCTCTCTTTTTTGTTTTACCGGGAGGGGTGAGGACAACTCTGGTGTCCAGCCGTGAATTTTAGCCAAAGCTTGGCCTGTCTTCTGCTGCCGTACTCAGGCTTCCAGGTTAAGAAAAAACACCTGTATGAAGACACTAAACATACATTTAGTATTTGTATAAACATAACTGCCTAAATCATTGAACTCTTGAGGAGGGTGTATTTCAGAATCAGAATCAAAATCAAAAACTTTATTGTCATTGTCATGAGACCGACGACATTAAGAATGGTCCCCGATCATTGCATCATCCCTAGTAATATCAAATATAAAAAAAAACAATAAAATTCAATCAATAAAATAGATAGAATACTTAAAATACTAAGTATTCCCACCGTCATGCTTCAGACCGTGCATAGATTAACACAAGAGTGGCATGGTGGACATTTTTGTAGTATTCAGATGTGTTATTGCAGTTGGATAACAGCTGTGTTTGAGTCTATTAGTCTTTGCTCTGATTGCCCTGTACCGTCTGCCTTAGGGCAACAGTTCGAACAGGGAGTGGCCAGGATGTGAGGTGTCTTTTATGATGTTTTGGGCCTTTTTTAAAACAGTGGGCGTTGTTTGACTCTTTACTAACTTTAAAACCCCACCATAACAATTTCTCACTGACAAACTTCTATGCATCCATTTAAACATGCGAAGCCAGCACAAAATCACACACATACCCCTACAGCAAAGCTTTAACATAACCACAATGCAACTCCTCCCTTAAACGGGAGAAATCACCCTGAATCAACCAACTCTATATAAAACGTCAAACAAAGATAAACCACAAACATTTCTACACTTCTGTGTCTTCCACGCAGCACAATAGGCAGAAAAACACCGATTACTCACAGTCTACAACAAAAGAAAAACCTGCTCTTTTCACAACTCTCACAGCTAAAGTCAAAACTCTTACCCAGTGCCTCTGAAATAATAAAAAAAAATCACCAAATACTCGATTACTCTTTTCACTCGCTCCCTCTCACTCCCTTCTTCCTCATACAGCATACACGCTCGCTCCCGCGGACCCGCTCGGCCCCGCGGGCTCACTCGGCCCCCACCTTTTTCCTCTCACAGAGACAGAGAGAGAGACCCTTTTCCTTTTTTTTTATTTCTCCAGCACACATACACACACAGAATCCCAACTGAGAGAAAGAGGGAGAGAAGAGAAAAGAGTTGTAGAGAGGAAGTTTTTTAGCAGGAGTTTCAGATCTAACAGATTTATACAACTTATTTACACACACCGGTAATTTATGTTCTATTTATTGATTTTAAAGGAGAATTTGGGCCAGCTGGGTTTCTGCCTCTGTTAGGCACTAACAGCTGGGGCGCTGCTTTAAAGGTGAGTCAGCACTGAAATATCCCTTCAGGTGTTACCAGGCTTCTACCAAACCGGAGTCTGGCGGGTAACCTTGCCTAGAGCTTCCTGATAGGGGTGCTAGTTGGTTGTCACCTTGTTCACACGTCTCATTCACACTTCATACAATACCTGCAGTCACTCATTACCCTCCTTATGTATGTAATAAATGTGTAAAAAAATTCTATGTGTGGTGTATTATTTTAACCAAAAGAGGAACCTAGTTCCTTTAATTGTGTAATCTGTGAACAACGGAGAACCAAACTGTCCTGCCCAGTGTTCCACAGCAAGCATTCAGCGTGTATTTATGTGTGTCCAATATCAAACAGAACATCAAAACATTTAAAACACTAAAATCATCGGGGTTTTAAGAAGAGATCCGTTTTCTCCTATTGATCAAAGGGACCCCTCCTTTGGACTCCAACCAGTACTTCTCCTTTTTAAGTTTTAGAGGATCTTTTCTAATAAAGTCCTCTGGGCCTTCCTAACCCTTCTGTAGTTTAGAGAATATTACTAAAAAATATTCTCAAGGCCTTTAACCTTTTAATTTGTTTAGAAAGGCGTTACTAATAAACCCTTTCAAGGTCCCAGACCTGCACTGAGGTATTTATCCGACACCGGAGAGCAACCCGTCGGCTGCAACCGTGGTCAGACCTCAGTTCACTCTTATCTTTATTCACTTATTCACTTATTTCTTATTCACTTATCTCTTATTCACTTGTCTGATTCTCAACAAGCCTTAAGTAAGCCAGACAATTTTGGTTATGAATTACTAGGAGTTTGGACACTAAGTATTTTTATAATGTTCAATATAGCAGAAATAAAAGGTCTGCTTACCTTGTTTTTGTGTGCACACAGCTTTTGTCCAAACTCCGTTCACTCAGACCACGGCTGATGTCCTCCCCCCCGTTCCAGTTTGGCCTGGAGCGGATCCTGTTCGTGACGCCAATTGAAGGATATAAAAAAACAACAACAGCAATAGAATAATATTAAACACAAAGTGAACCGTCTTCCTTCATTAAATAGGTTCTTTTAGATGTTAAGGAGGAATTGACTTAACCAGGCTGGCGGAGAATGAAGACAACCGGACACCTGCAGCAGATGGGGAATCAGTGAACTTTTATTGAGACAGAGACAACTTCTCAACACAGCTCACATCAAGAGATTCCTAATATTTGCTGTGAGGATGGGTATATATTCTCTAAAACTTACAGGAGGGGGTTGTGAGGAAAGTGCTGCATTAGCAGAAAAACAACTCCATAAAAGGAAAGCGGCCTTGGGTGTTCTAGTCTCTTCGCTTGCAGATATCTTTCACCTGCAGGATGAGGCGATCGCTTCTTATCGCTCTCAAGGCCAAAGTCGTGAGCACATTTTTATTACACAGTTGCACAGTAACTTTAAAGCTGAACAATATTTAAAGCTGAATAATGTTTGATCAGATTATATTTTCTTCAGACTCTAATAAGTACTGTATCAATACCTGTGTTTTACAGTTGGCTCTACTGTACACTTTAAAGGGTTTCAGGCAAAGTTACACTAACCCTAGTTTAAGCCTCAGACCTTCCTGGCTGACGCTAGCAAATGCTAATGTTAGCCTCTGATTTGGGCTGCTAAAGTAAAGACTTTTAGCTAGCTGACCAGCATAGATTATTTCGGTGGTTAACAGACTGTAGTGGTAAAATTATTGAAAGTATAGTTTCACCTCAGCACATTTACAATTACAGTATGTCTATTTTGTAGCACATAGAAATGTTTAGTTAATATTTACAGACAGACACATTTTCCCTGTAACTGTGTTTTTACTCCAACATTTGTTGAAAATGTAATTTATGAAATGCTGAGCAGTATTTCTTGTATGTGGAATATTTTTGTCACCCCACTGTGCTAATGTGATTAAATACTAAAAATTATTACTAAAAAAATTCAATAATAAATCAATAATAACTATTTCTTGATTGAACTATAATGTAAGCGCAGTGCTGGTGTGCAGGGGCTCTATATGCCTTGTCTATATCAAGCTTTTAGCCAAATATAAGCAGAGATATTTGTATCTTTCTTAAAAATCCAGATCCTTACAGATTATTTGAGAAATGGATCAACAGCTATCACTACTTGAAGCACTTTAAGTCCTGCAGTGGAAAAATATCCCTTATTTCACCTTTGATCACACACTTTGGTTTTCCAGTGCAGAGCAATGGCCAAGAAAAGGAAAGACTTCCCCGAGTGGAAAAAAAAGATGAAGATACAAGCTGGTGATGATCCAGAGCAGCTGGTCTCAGGAAATGAAGAAAAACCCTGATCACCTTCTCTACAAACACAAGGTGAGTTTAATGTTGTGGTTGATTTAGTTTTTCAAGGTATGTATGTTACTTTAATTATAAACTGCTTTTGTTGCAACAGAATGGTGTTATGTGTATGCAACTCTACGTGAATTATAATCCTTTGTAGGGCTGCGTGATATGACCAAAATCTCATATCCCAATATAAGACGTATCTCTCCTGATAACGATATATATCACAAAATAGTGCATTTTCTGTCAATTCTGTGATTCTCGGGCAACTCGACTTATGTGAAATGTTTTCAGTTGGGCGTCGTGTACCTGGAGTCGAGTGTTTTGACCGTTGCATGAAACTATACATTTTTAGACATGAGTTTAAATGGCCGCCATTTTCTTTCTATTTATTACACGGCGTGCTGCAAGGAAAAGCCTGTTCTAACGTTTGAGTCTAAGGATTATTTTGAGCACCTGACGACTCTTTTTTGCTTTTCATTCGTAAACTCTCTCGAAACTCTTTCATGTGATTCTTGTGTAGGTGGTTAAAGAGGTTTGTCGTGTTCGAGTGGTGGTGGGGACCAGTTTGTGGCATAATTTGCATAGTACAGTTTTCTGGGGCGTGTCAGACTTTTCATAACCAAACCATGTCCATGCTACAGAGGTAGCCCCTCATTTAACAATAAGGTCCTCGATTTCTTTTGACTGGTCCTTCTGGTTCTGCCTCATCCTTGCTGGCCATGCTGGTATTCTCTGTGCCTTCATCTGCGTGGTGACTGTAAGCGCCATTTATAGTTACTTGATGTTTTTATTTGAGGTCATTTGTTTGATGCATATTCTGAAATTTTATGTTTGAGAATAATGTATATCATTTCAGTTTAGTTTGAAAAGTCTCAACAGAAACTTGAGCTTTATTGTGAAAGGTTTATGTGGAAAATAAACAAGCGGACGGCGGAGCCACACGATGGTTTTATCCTCATTGTTGGTAACGAAAGTACGCGTAAAAACAGTCACTTGTCCGTCCATAGTGTGGTTATTTTAAGTATAAGAGAAGGAGAGAACTTTAAGAAATAATATAGCAACTACAGTGACCATCAAAACCATGAAAAAAATATTGCCGTAAACAGTTTATTTTGCAACACCACAAAACAAAGAATAGTGTATAATATGAAACGATAGACATTTTTATATCGTAATCTGATATATATCGTCATATCGCACAGCCCTAATCCTTTTTTTGTTTATGTTGTTTATGCTCTAGGTAAAAAAAAATGATAAAAATACAAACTTTTTAAAAATGTCTTGTTGTTTCTCTTTTTTTCCTCAGAATAAATTGCAACTAGTCTCAATGGCTGACACGGAGGAGCAACACAGCGACACGTTAACTCCGACTGCTGCAGTTCCTGTATGAACTGAGCAACTCTTAAAATCCAAGGAAAAGCTGAGTGTATTTTACTTAAAGCTCAGATGGACCTTGATGTACTAACATGCAGGCTGCATTCAGGACTTTGTCACACTGTTATATGAAGAGCGGTAACAAGACTTTGTAGTAATTTGTCTTACTATTGTCTTATTTGTTGTGATTTAGGGTCTGTGCGCACTAGCAGAGGTTTTTGTTTGTAACTGTAACCTCGTTTTCAGAGCCTTGTCTAACATTTAATGGTCATGAAATATGTCAGACTTTTTCCTCTACTTAACCAGCTTAGAGAATTTGAACACCGTGGAGAAAAAGGTGTGCATTAAGGATTTTGAACTATGATGTTTAAGTGTTGTCACTGCTGAGGATTCGTGGACACAGATCCTTATTCACTATGCTGCTGTTTACAGTTTAACTTTTCATCAGAACAAGCACTTCTAATTATACTTTGCTCCTCACTGACAAAACAAGTCCCGTAAATACACTTTTATCTTTAAGTTTGGGACAGTAATCTGTCTTAATTTATTATGTGTTGTAGTTATCATATGGGGAAAAGTCCTGTGGTTATCCATCAGTCCTGTTCGAATAAACCCAAAGTTCAGGAACATCTTCTTTAGATCTGTTCAGTTGTATTCATGTGGCACCACTTAAACAGTCAACAAATTTTGACTCAAGTATGTTATATTGTACGGTAAAGAGCCCAAAGAGTTAATCTCAGACAAATGTTCACACAAATGTGAATTATGTGAGTAATGTGAGTAATTCAGTAATCAAAGGTGTTTGGCTATAACTGACTACATGTGTATACTGTATCATAAGTGGACAGACATGGATGTAAGCCACACCTTAACCATTTGGCTGAGGCAAAACTACCACAAGGCAGTGATTCTAACTAAAAGGTACTCTGGATATTATTAAATGTGAACATGTCGTTAAATATGACATTTTTTGTTTGTCAGGTGTCCTGTTTGAAGAAAACACTTGGTAGCCACTTGAATGAATGTAAATAAACACATTTTCATGAGGGCAACCTGATTTTAAGGAAATAAAAATGCTCAAATTTGAAAGCTTGTGAGTTATTTTGTTCATGTATCAGCTGTTTAGTAGTTTTATGACAAGATGGATGCTGTCATTATATTTAAGTATAGTGTTTGAGTTAAGGAGAATAAAAGAATATTTAACATTAATTGTACCAATGTTGTTGTGTACGAAGCACAAATTAATTTAAGTTTTAATTTATGAATTTTTGAGTACATGGTGTACTAGGTTGTAATTGCATAGAAATGTACGTTTAAGGATATAAAGAACTATATTTAATTAGTTACAGTGAAAAGAAGTGCTTGGAAATAGTAATATAAACAGAAATTTCAATTTTTCTATTAACGGAAAATATCAGTTAATGATACAGAAAATATACTGTGAATAAACGGAATTTTCTGTTTTATAGCTGAAGGAAATGTCCGTAAATAGTACAGAGAGTATACTGTAAATCTACAGAATTTTCCGTTTTATCATTTACAGAAAGGTCCGTCAAACCTCCGTAAAAAAACAGAAAATGTACTGGCAGAAAATTACCAGGACATTTTTTGTTTTTCTACGGAATATTTTTTTACAGTGTATATATATATGACTTAACATAGAAATTTCAAGCAGACTTTCTGTTACTACTGTGCCCACCTACAGTACCTCCATGTCCCACTCATTGGTCTGTCTAGCACAGACCCGCCGCTGGAACGAGATAAGCTATGACTTTAGTAATAAACACAGTGTTGAGAATTTTGCAAAGCTTTATTGTTCGTACACACTGTGTGGTCCAAACACAAGGAACACATTCAGCAGCAGCTGGTCAGAGTGACGGCTCGCCCACAGTGGGAATTTATGTCCCACCTCCAGCATGAAGAGACAGTAATGTCTGCTGTACCAGCAGGAGAGCCTCGCTCTCATGCAGCCATGAACAACGCAGCATGCAGTATTCAGTATGCAACAGGACTACATTAACATTACTATACTCATTTACATCACAAGTGTATTGATTTATGCATAAATGGAAACACACAGTAAACATGACCTTTATTAGTGAACATAGTTACATTTTGCTCGTGCAGCTCCAAGATTCTCATCCAATCAACAAGCTGTTTGCATTCTGTCGTGGAATTAAAACATAAATAAAGTCTGCAAAGAGCTGTGGTCAAAGTATTTGTTACTACGCACAGCAGAACAGACACACATCAAACACCACAGTTCACAGTCAACTCTGGGACATCTCAGCTCCTCTTTTATTCTCAGCCATCTAAACATGCATAGCTGTGCAAAACCATGCAGTGAAGTTCTGACCACCTAAATCTACATGTGAGGGTTAACTAGAATTATTCCATTATAGGTCTGATGTGGCCATATACTGCTGTGTATTTATAATAGTGGGATATATTTCTGTTCTATTCCACTGAGTTAATTTTGAGTATAGTGCTGAGTCGTCTGCATACCAACTCTGAGGTGGAAATACGTAGATTATGAACCTTCATTCTTCACCTTCACTGTGTGACACATTTATTTTTCAGTGCTACACCTGCAGCTGCCAGTCCTGCTCCCAGTGCTGCTCCCAGTGGGCCTAAGATGCTTCCAATGATCGCCCCTTCCAAACAAGCCCTAATGAACTCGTTTTCTCTTTCTGCCCGTCTTCTGGCTTCTTCTTCTGACATCTCTGGATTTTCTTCCAGGAGTCGATCCATTTCTGCTTTTATTGCTTTCTCAGCTTCTTCAAACATCTCTTTGCTGTAGCAGCTTCCTCCGTTTCTCTGGACCATTGTGTTGATCTTCTCCAGCAGCTCCTTGACCTGAGAGGAATCCTTTTGTCTGTTGTTAAAAACATGATATCCTCCCTCACACTGACTGATGAAGTCATTGAGTTCTTTATTTCCATCAATTAAATCTTCTACACTGACTTCATCTGCTTCCAGATCGTCTCCGTGGGTGAACAAGGCCATAGTGTAGCGTGACGCTTCATCTCCGAATATCTTCTGAATGACTTTCACTGTTTCTTGTTCTTCTTTGGTGAATCTGTTTGGTTGGATCACAACCAGGAACACGTGAGGACCAGGAGCAGCAAAGGAGATGCACTTACTGATCTCTTTCACCACCTGCTCTTGAGATAGTTTGGTATCAAACAGACCTGGAGTATCAACTACACCCAGTGCTTGACCCCCAAACTCTGATGTTTCCTTCTGACACTCTGCTGTTACTGAAGACGAAGCCGAAGTGGATTTAAAAACTCTTCTTTCTATGATGATGTTTCCTGCTGCACTCTTCCCAGCTCCAGTTTTCCCAACCATCACGATCCTGAGACGTTCGTCTGCTGCATCTGCTGAAGAAGATCAACATGTCATCGATGAGGTTTTCCAAAGAGAAGCATTCCACATCCACTTTATTAGTAATCACCAGAGATGGGCAGTAACGCATTACTTGTAACGCGTTGAAAAAAGTAATCAGATTACAGTAACGTGTTACAAGTAATGCGTTACTATAATCTGATTACTTTTTTCAATTTCAGATTACAGTAACGCGTTACAAGTAATGCGTTACTGTAATCTGATTACTTTTTTCTTTTTCTTTTTTTTTTCTTTTTTTTCTTTTTTTTTTGTCCCGTTTGGATCTTTAGCATCAGAATTGTTGTCTTGAGGCCAAGAAAGATGCCAAGCGGATTTATTTTACCAAGTGGATCATCATGGCCTTGCCATATTGGTCCATTTGATTGACCTCTATTATAATTATGAATTTATTTTATTTTCAGTTGCTACAAACGGGACAGACATGACTGGGGGATAGGACAGGGGGAAAGAATGAAAGAAAGAGAGGGAGAGAGAGAAAACCAAAGGGGAGAAGAGACGGTGAGAAGGGGGGAAGAAAGAAAAAAACAAACAAACAAACAAAAAAAAACTCCTGGGTCACCTGTATGGAGAAAAAAAACAGGAGAAAGCAAACAACAAAGAGCAACATAATAAGAAAAAACAGCACCATCACAATAAACTAGCTAGCAGTAGATATCAGTAGATACTAAATAATAAACGATATTGTGCAGCACGCAAGATAGACAGTGCACAGTGTGCTTTGAGGCAGCAGCCAAGAAAGCTTTAGTCCGCGTCTGTGAATACCCGTGTGTACACCTGTGTGCATACCTGTGTGGATCAGCATGCTTGCATTCCAAAGGTTTCTCCATGTAACGATCTGCTAGGGAGTGTGGGGGAGCCACAGCCCCGTCCTCCAGGGTATGAAGCAGGTATGGAGGAGATCAAAACTCCAGACATCCAGAGGCCCCCAGAACACAAGAGACCATGGAAGACCCACAGAGGGGCAGCTGCGCCACTGTCCCAGTAAGAGCTGAGGAGAGTCCCAGATGAGGGCTCACTCAGCAGCCGCGGAGCAGAAGCCAGGGGGAGTTGCAGTGACGCGCCCGTGAGCTCTGCCGGCAGCCAGCAGCGCCAGAGCGACCGAGCCCCAGGCCGAGAGGCATCTGATTACTTTTTTCAACGCGTAACTTTTAACGCGTTACTGTAATCTGATTACTTTTGGGGGGAAGTAATCAGTAATCAGTTACTGATTACTTTTTCCAAGTAACTTGACCAACACTGGTAATCACACCTCTGAGTGGCATTATTCATCAGCATGAAATGATATCACTGCTACACAGATGACGCAGCAGTTTTATAAGCCCAGCTGTTTCACGTCTCCTTCTACTCCATAGGTGTCAAACTCTGGCCCGCGGGCCAAATTTGGCCTGCAGCCTAATTACATTTGGCCCGCGAAGCCATACCAAATTACTATCAGAGCTGGCTTACTGGTATTATACAGCTAATATATATATTGTTTAGTATTAAGCTTTGCTTGTTCCATATTCAGTTTTTCAGCAAAACGTGTCCATAAGAAAAGATTCATTCTTATATCAGGAGGAATAAATATATTTCAATAAATATCAATGTTAGCCCGCGACTTTGTTCCAGTTTTGAATTTTGGCCCACTGTGTATTTGAGTTTGACACCCCTTTTCTACTCCTTTCACTGATATCAGGACTTTCCTGCATGAGTCGGTAGCTGATAACACGCAGACAGAACACTTTCTGTTCAGCAGTGAGCTCAGCCTCATGGAGGGGCCGCCCTCTGAGGGGAGGGACACAAATGTTTATGCACCTCTCTGCATTTAATCATTTCTTATTATTGATCTCTGGCTCTCTTCTACAGCGTGTCTTTGTCCTGTCTTCCTCCACTCAACTCCAACCGCTCACGGCACGTGGGCGCCCCTCCCTGAGCCTGGTTCTGATGGAGGTTTCTTCCTGTTAAGGACGAAGATTTTGTCAGCATCAATCCGCTGCAGCCTTCCGAGATGCAGCCAAGACAGTTTTTATTTTTTCTCTGGTCCGACCAACGAGTGCTGAG
Organism: Maylandia zebra; assembly: GCF_041146795.1. Lineage (NCBI taxonomy): Eukaryota > Metazoa > Chordata > Actinopteri > Cichliformes > Cichlidae > Maylandia > Maylandia zebra. The sequence goes on along the minus strand of NC_135176.1, from coordinate 32,207,482 downwards.
TAAAGCAGGGTTTTACACATACAGGTCCTCTGACACATTACAACACTGCACGTAACACACACCTTCACACAGCAACAAATAAATTGACTTTTAATGTTCAGGTCGTCTGTTTTTGTGAGATCTACTCACTGGTTGTAATGGTGGAGCAGCTTCAGTCTGAATAAAAACTCCCTGAAATTTTCACCAATACATGAAAGAGTTTTCATTTTAACGCTGTCTAAATACAGTTCATTTGGTTGTTAACTGTCGGATTTTATGCTTTGTTGTCACAAAAGCTTTTCAGTGTTGAATTCACTTGCATTTGTTTAAAATGTGTTACAGCACATTTGGCTGTAACAGGAAAGTGAAACAACCATAGAACAGAATGAGAGAGAGCAGTTTTAGCACCACACACACACATTCACACATTCACAAAGAGAAATCAGCTGCCTGAAAACAATGAATTCATCAATGTAATGAATACAAAACCTCATATTCTCCTTATAAAAACTTTATATGAACCTGAGATTTCTTATACAACAATAAAAGTTATAAATTACTCACAGGGTGAAGCAGGATTGCTGTCCATGTTCGCCTTTTACTTTGTCTCTGCTGATGTTCTGCTGCAGACCGCTTTCCTCTCAGCTGCGTGACTTCCTTCAGCCGCCTCGTTGGCAGTGCTCTGTGTTTCTGCAGCAAAGCTCTGTCACAGTTTTAAAAGCTTCCTTCACGTCACATCAATCAGGTCATCTGATATTGATCGTTTGCCTGGTCTTAAAAGCACATTCAAGCAGACGTAGGAGCCTGTGAGATGAACGAAATCTGCAGTCAGCAATATTAAACCTGTGCGGTCAGGAAACGCTGACCTAACAGATGATCATGATCCTGGACAGATCAGGAGTTTTGCACTTTCAGTTTCTGTTCCTTAACGTTTCTGTTTCAGTCTTATGTTGCTGTAGTTTTTTTGCAGTTTTGTGCCTTTTTAGAAGTATTTTGTGTTGGTTTCCTCATATTTACATTCAGTTATTTTTGGTTGTAGTTCAGTAGTAGCTTGGCTCCTTAGCTCCAGTGAAAAAGACGACCTGAAGGAGGAACGTTTTTTGTTTTATACAGTGGCTTGCTAAAGTATTCGGCCCCCTTGAACTTTCCCACATTTTGTCACATTACAGCCACAAACATGAATCAGTTTTATTGGAATTCCAGGTGAAAGACCAACACAAAGTGGTGCACACGTGAGAAGACGAACCAAAATCAGACATGATTCCAACATTTTTTAGAAATAAATAACTGCAAAGTGGGGTGTGTGTAATTATTCAGCCCCTGAGTTGATACTTTGTAGAACCAGCTTTTGCTGCAGGTCCAGCTGCCAGTCTTTTAGGGTCTGTCTCTACCAGCTTTGCACATCTACAGACTGAAATCTTTGCCCATTCTTCTTTGCACAACAGCTCCAGCTCAGTCAGATTAGATGGACAGCGTTTGTGAACAGCAGTTTTCAGATCTTGCCACAGATTCTGGATTGGATTTAGATCTGGACTTTGACTGGGCCGTTCTAACACATGGATATGTTTTGTTTTAAACCATCCCATTGGTGCCCTGGCTTTATGTTTAGGGTCGTTGTCCTGCTGGAAGGTGAACCTCCGCCCCAGTCTCAAGTCTTTTGCAGACTCCAAGAGGTTTTCTTCCAAGATTGCCCTGTATTTGGCTCCATCCATCTTCCCATCAACTCTGACCAGCTTCCCTGTCCCTGCTGAAGAGAAGCCCCCCCAGAGCATGATGCTGCCACCACCATATCTGACAGTGGGGATGGTGTGTTCAGAGTGATGAGCAGTGTTAGTTTTCACACACAGCGTTTTGCATGTTGGTCTCATCTGACCAGAGCAGCTTCCTCCACATGTTTGCTGTGTCCCCCACATGGCTTGTGGCAAACTGCAAACGGGACTTCTTATGGTTTCCTGTTAACAATGGCTTTCTTCTTGCCACTCTTCCATAAAGGCCAACTTTGTGCAGTGCACGACTAATAGTTGTCCTATGGACAGATTCCCCCACCTGAGCTGTAGATCTCTGCAGCTCGTCCAGAGTCACCATGGGCCTCTTGCCTCTGGCAGGGATAGCTCAGTAGGTAAAGTGGTCGCCCCATGATCGGAAGGTCGGCGGTTCGAATCCACTTAACGGCTACCCTGAGGTACCCCTGAGCAAGGTACCGTCCCTACACACTGCTCCCCGGGCGCCTGCTTAGTGGGCTGCCCACTGCTTCACTGGGTGAATGGGTCAAATGCAGAGAAAAACAAGTAATTTCCCCATGGGGATCAATAAAGTATCCATTATTATTATTATTATTTCTGATCAGCGCTCTCCTTGTTCGGCCTGAGTTTAGGTGGTTGTCTTGGTAGGTTTACAGTTGTGCCATACTCCTTCCATTTCTGAAGGATCGCTTGAACAGTGCTCCGTGGGATGTTCAAGGCTTGGGAAATCTTTTTGTAGCCTAAGCCTGCTTTAAATGTCTCAATAAGTTTATCCCTGACCTGTCTGCTGTGTTCTTTGGACTGCGATGTCTATGGGCAACTGCACTCAGACCAAAGGGGGCTGAATAATTACGCACACCCCACTTTGCAGTTATTTATTTGTAAAAAATGTTGGAATCATGTATGATTTTCGTTCCACTTCTCACGTGTGCACCACTTTGTGTTTCTTTCACGTGGAATTCCAATAAAACTGATTCATGTTTGTGGCTGTAATGTGACCAAATGTGGGAAAGTTCAAGGGGGCCGAATACTTTTACAAGCCACTGTATTTATTTTTGAAATAAATGATGGTTTAAATGAAAGATTGGGAACAGTTTCCTCTGGGTTCCTTTTCAGGTTACAGATTTATTTTCATTTTAGTTGAATGTCATCTGTCAGACACTCTGCTGATGTGCTTCACCTCTCTTCAGAATCAGGAGTAGATGGTCGTTCGAAGCACTTTTAGTGACACGTTGGACTGATTTAACAAAGACAGCAACAAATGATCTGATGTGAAAAGCTTCAGGTGTGTGAAGAGTGAGGAGGAGGAGCAGTGAAGACACCTGAACACCACGGAAAACACCCAAAATACAAAATATCCAAAACAACTTTATTGTCCACTTTTTGTGTGTACAAAGTAATTAGTCTTTGATTCAGTCACATGAACACATCACACACAGACAGGACCGAGTGCAGTGAAACACATGATCACATGTTTATGTTTTATCTGTCTTTGGTCTTTTGCTGTGCACTTTGGAAATTCATGTAATAAACCTTTAATAAACTAATGGAATAAAAAAGTCACATCAAAGAGTTTTTCTGTGTTCGTTCCTCTCGGCTGCTGCCTTCTGTGTAACCTCCACCGTGGTTCACTGTGCAGCCGGTGATGCTGCAGTCGCTCAGGAAAAGGAGAATAAAGGTGGAGAAACTCCACAGACAGCCTCACTCTGTAGAGCCTGTTGATGAAGAAGGTTAATCAGGAGACGTTTACAGCTCACAGCTCATCGGCTGTGTCAGGAGGTGAAGCAGGAAGTCAGCCTGTTATTGATTATTGATTTATTACCTCTGATTCTCTGCTGGAGTGAAACCTCCTTCTTCAGTGGCCACAAACGAGTGACGAGGCTTTGAGCATCCTGGTAATGTTGAAAGTCAGAATTAGGTGTGACTGTCACAGCGTCACACTCGCAGAACGTGAGGTTCTTTCTCAGATCATCAGAATCAAACTTCAGCACCTGGAAAAGAAAATGAACAGAGAGAAAAAGACGAGCAACAGTTTTACACAAAAAACCTACAAAAACACAACTGAAACGTTTAGTTTATTTACAGTAAACATGTTCATTTATTCATCAAACCTCCAAACACACCAGCTCTGGCAGAAACACACAAAGACCAAAAACTCAGAAAGACAAGAATCAAAAAGCTTCCTCCAGCTTTACGATGATTAAACACAATAATGTTGCTGATGTTTCTGCAGGTGTGTGAGGAGGAGGAGCAGTGAAGGTACCTGTCCTCCCTCCACATGCAGGGCGATGGCGACGTGGTCCCAAACATAAAACTGTGGATCCTGAATCAGCCCCCAAGCTTCCATCAGGTTTTTGTCACGTCTTTGTAAAAGCACATATCTGAGAGGAAGCAGCGTCTGAATCAGCTGACAGTGTTAAAGGATCAGGAACATCCACCAAATGTTGTCTGAGTGTGTGTGTGTGTGTGTGTGTGTGTGTGTAACATCTGTTTCTTACTTGTGTGTCTCACACATGGCCTCGGGCCTCCAGGTGAAGCGTCCGTCCCTGTAAGCACAGATGGTGTTCGGAGGGTCATTCAGCATGGGATACTCAGCGAAGAGCCCGTCATTGGCTGAGCTGTGGACCAGCACAGCATACATCACTTCCTGTCTGTACAGGGAAGTCCTGAGAACACGCATGACGGGCGGGCGGCCGGAGCAATACTGGAAAAAAAACCATGTTTTGATGACAGACTCACACCAGCTACACCGGGCTTCATCAGTGAGCCGGGACGTTGTACAGACGTCTCAGCCAAACACATAATACACAAAATGTTCCACTGAGGTGAAGCTGACCAGCTAAAACAGAAAATCATTGATTACATGAAGGAGTCAGGGAGCTTTTTCAGTCTGAGGGGCTACACTGACAAAATCAAGTTTAAAAATCTTCATTGAGCTAATTAATGTTAATTTACAGTGAAGGAGTCCGTACCTGCTTGCTGTAGGCCTCCAGCACCTCCTCCACTGTGAAGGTGAAGCGGTATGATCCATACCTGGACTTCTCACTGAAGGCTGGAGACGAGGCAAAGTCCACCAGGAAGCCCTGCTTCCGCCGGGCCTGCTCCTCAGTCCAGTTTGGGAAGGCCTCCTCCAGGAGCCTCCTCTCAGCTGATTGGATCTCCTCTGGTGCCACAGCCAGACTCCACCACACCAGGGACAGTCTGTCTGGATCCTCTGAGCCGCTCTTTGGATCCTTGAAGCCTCCGTCATTCTTGATCTCTTCTAATCTGTATGTGTCGTGTTTCAGCCGAGACACATGAAACTCAAGTGAAACCTCTCCAGGTCCGGGGTACGGAGGGATGTCGTCTTTGTAGAGGTACTTCTTGTACAAATGAGTATCTTGAGCTTCCTGTTTCAAATCATTCAGCTTTAAATGCCTCGCTTTATAATGTTTTTGTTTTTTGACGTTTCCTTGTCTCTGCATGATCCGATTTGGATGATGTCGATCAAACAGACCGTCCAGACCGTCAGTGTCACTCTGCTGATGTGGAGAGCAGCTCTGACAGCTCAGTATAAGTCAGGCAGTGTCATCGGCTGGTTATCTGGAAATAAAAGTTCATCTTTGAACACACACACACAATAACACACTGTTGTAATCAGCATGATCAGCACTGGGTGTGAGTCACGGGACAAGATTTCTTAAAGCACCCAGGGGTGATTACTAATTATAGGAACTCACATACAGGAGCCTGAGAGCTTTGTCGCAGCTGGATCCAGGAGGCAGACGTGCTTTCTAAGTTTGATGATTAGGCTGAAGACTTTCCTCTTTGATGAAGCTGGAAACACAGACAGTATGATAAGAAATGAAGTGTGTGTGTGTGTGTGTGTGTGTGTGTGTGTGTGTGTGTGTGTGTGTGTGTGTGTGTGTGTGTGTGTGTGTGTGTGTGTGTGTGTGTGTGTGCCTTCACCACCCTCTGTAGTGATTTGCGGCTGCTGGCAGAGCAGCTTCTGTATCAAACTGTAAAGCAGTTCGTCAGCAAACTCTCGATCGCACACCTGTAGAAATTTGAGGTGATGTTGGCGTTCATGACAAACTTCTTCAGCTTCCTCAGGAAGTAGAGTCGCTGATGAGCTTTCATGATTGCAGTGTCCGTGTGGAAGGTCCAGGAGAAGTCCTCGGTGACATTTACTCCAAGGAATTTGAAGTTGCTGACCCTTTGGACCTTGACACCGTTGGTGTGGATGGGCTGGTGTTCCCCGACTGGTCGTTTCCAGTAGTCCACTATCATTTCCTTTGTTTTGCTGACATTGAGAGACAGGTTATTATCCAGACACCACTTGTACAGCGCCATCACCTCCACTACAGGCCGTCTCTTCGTTGTCTGTGATGAGGCCTATGATGGTTTTGTCATCCACAAACTTGATGATGGTGTTGCACTTATGTTTAGCAACACAGTCGTGTGTGAACAGGGAACACAGGAGGGGGCTAAGCACACGACCCTGTGTTTAAAATAGGTGTTGAGGAGGTGTGCTTACCAACTCTCACCACCCACAGTTCAGGAGAGACGTTTCCAGCCCGAGGTCGACGAGCTTCGAGGCAACTTTTGGGTTGACCTTTTGGAAAGACCATCTCACATCTTCTATTTCGAGTATTGTTAAGATTCAAGAATTGAGAAAGGGTACAAGAGGTGATCGAAAAATAACCACACTGGTCCGGCCGGGTGAAGTCAAACGAAGATTTTAATTCACATGTGGGAAGATCACTGAACACAGCAATTGATCTTCGACTTACTAAAGCACAAACAATTATTTTATAACATCAGGGTTTATTTACCGACGCCCCTTCATACGTCACAGATACATTTTATACATAGATCAGATCAACATCCTCATGACTTTTCACCTAGAAAATCATCTATTTTCATGGCTTGGTACTTTCCGTTCTTATCTTAAAATGAATTGTTCCTCTTTCTTGCCGAGACAATTTTGCAGTTACAGCCAAACATAACTAACCTCTTCTTCTAAATAAATCTAATTTAAAGTGTGTGTGTGTGTGTTGACCTCACATGCTCTTTGTGTCACCTCTTCACCTACTGTCTGTGTCTCATCCTCAAATGCTCTTTCTCAATTCACCTGTTGCACTTCTGACCTTTTACCAGACCAGAAGCTCACTGAGACTATGTGTATGTCTTCTACTAAATAAATGTTTTAACCAAGAACCTCTACTAAAACCTTAATACAAGAATATAAACATATAAAAGATAATAAAATAAACTGATATAAGTGTTTTGTAAGCATGTATTGCAATTCCTTCTATGTTCTAGTTTTCCCTCAGCATGAATCACCTAGACACTCTCACTAGATGAAGCTCAAAACCATTAATGAACCTGAACATCAACTCAAATAAGCACAGATATGCAATATGTATAAAATAGTTATAACTGCCCCTGAAATACAAAGTTAACATCATCATAAACATCTTAAGGCCATCTTAAAGCTATCTGTTATATTGTTAAAGCAATGCTCATACTGCAGATTATATTATGCTGGTAAAATACTTTTTGTTTATCCCCACAATCCCCCTTTCGACCTCTGACACCCCAGAGGTCGATACATAGGTTGTTGTTCACTCCACAGTCCACTCGGCTACCTCCAGATCCATCATCGGCATCATGGACATAGGGGCCACTGCCCCAGGGTCCACTGCCTTTACAATCACTTTCTCTACCAACCTTCGGGCACAAGGAATGAGACAACAACCACAAGTCACCAAAATACCCACCAATACAGATAGAGACAACATAATGGACAGAACAAGCCCCTTCCACCTTCCGAACACTGAGGTCATCCAGCTCTCCAGCGGGTTGTCAATTCCCGAGTGGTCATGCATGGTCCTAGAGAGACTCTTTAGCCCCTCCAAGGCTCGCGTCACCGAGCCATCTGGAGCAGTGTTATTCGGGATAAAAGTACAACACTGATCTCCGAACATCGCACAGACCCCTCCTTTTTCCGCCAATAACATATCAAGGGCCATTCTATTTTGGACTCCCATTAATGAGGTCGGACCCATCTGCTCCGCTAACCCTTCCATCCCGTCTCTGGTAAGGTTAGAGAGCCTCAGCAAATTATAGTGAACATAATTAATTCTGTCTACATTTTTGTTCGGGGTCACTGGAAAAAGAGCAGAAATTATTGGAAGATTCTCAAAACCCGCAGCTATTTGATCTACGAGTTTATATTCATTCGGAACTCCTCTGGGGACCCCTATTGAGTCAATCCAGGTTGGCGAGTTCAGCCTAGGGTCATAAGCATGTGTTCCCTCAATCCCGCTTTTGGACAGGATATGTCTCTTCCGCCTAGCTGCCAATGTGCGTGTGTTGTGCTGTGGAATGTTTTTTACCTGATTTCCAATTAGCATAAGAGGTGCTCCTAGTCTGACCATCGCGCACGTCCCCACACTTCCCAGAGGAACACGAGCCAAAAGAGTCTTGTGCCCACAATAATAATAAAGTCCACTTCTAGCCCAAGTCCCAATTAAAGTGTTGGGATCACTTACATTGTTTGTGGTTCTTCCCGTCTGGGTAACAGCGCACCAACTTGGGTCGATTTCCCCCACGTTATATATTACTTTATCTGTGGAGAACTTAAAACAAGTATAATTACCTTTTTTCGGCAAAAATGGTCCTACCTTTGTCCGCTTATCAACTGGAGGAAACAAACTGGATAACACAGTACAGTCTCCAGTACTCACCGCTCCTCTAGTCATTCGCAACATGCAATCATAACCCCACTTGTCCTCCGGATGGAGTGGAGCGGGCTCTGTGAACAACCGTGGTCTAGCAGAGGCACAAGCAACACAATTGGATACCTCTTGTTCCCTAGCATTTAGAGCCATCCAGTCCAGCCAGAGATTACTGTCACTGAACCCAGTGGCGCGCTCAATTAAATCCTGAGGCTTCAGTCTGGTGTAGTCCACCGCCAGGACTCGTCTATCCTTTAGTTCCTGTTCCTCTGGTACCACATATGACGGCCCATTTCCCCTTTTTCCCGTAGAATTTACAACAGCGTTTATTTGGTTGTTAATCATGTGTATTTCCTTTTCTTCTCTAACTGGCTCTACGGGATTTACGGGATTGGCCTTTTCAAGAAAGTTAATTTTAATTAACCCCTTCGGGTCAGTTCCCACAGTCTCCACACCTAAGACTAAATACAAAGAGTTTTTACGCCGCCAGTTGCCCAGCGACATAGTCAAAGGATTCTTAGATGGACTATAATCTCTTTGGAGTTTTAACACGTTCTCTGACCCTTGTCCTGACGTTTCCCCATTTTCCCCAGTGTAACCCTTTACCTGATTCCAGTTCCGACACCAGTTTGCAAAGGGCCTACTCCCTCTTTCACAATGTGTACTTACTGCATAATCCCAACAAACCCACACATTATATCCTCTCCAACTAGTATCTGCTCCTTCACACTTTAAAACATCGCATAAGTCAAAGGTGAATGAAGTTGTGGACCCATTAACATAGTTCAACTCTAAACCGCCATATGTGCTCAGGCACTCATCTCTTTTACCCGAGACCTCGCGCTTTGATCTCCTTTTTAGCCCTGTTTCAATAAACGATTTCTCTTTTAGTGCTGGATTCAGCTGGCCCCAGTGTTCAGACAGTTCGCGGGGGCCTCCCTGCAAAATATAAACAAGCAAACATAGGGCCATTATCAATATCATCACAGTCATCAAACTAACAATCACAAGCAACATTTTAATCAGTCCTCTTTCCTCACGAATCTCCGGTTCGCGGGATGGCATTGTGTTATGTATATTTGTACTTAGCATAAATTTTAAAACTTTGTTTCTGTTTTCCTCCTTTTTATTTGAACCACCCCTTTTCAAACTCTCAATTTGTTACCACTCCTTTTTGTAGGCGCGGCGATCTCCTCCTAGGCTGCTCTTCTTTCTTCGGCCTTCCAGGTAGACTACTGGTCGGCCCGTTACACAGGTGAAGAGGTTTATTCTGCCTCTGTTCCTTGACACCTGCGTTCCTTGACGACGAATTTTCCTCCACCAAGCTCTCGTGTGCGGGTGCACACTGCGACCAATGGTACCAGGTGTCGCCTTTCCCTTTCAGCTGGACTGCTGTAGCCGTCCGGGCGATCACCTCATACGGACCAGTCCAGCGGGGCTCCTTCCACTTTCGCTTAATGACCTTCAGCCACACTGCCTTTGCGTCCGGGACCTCTCCGTTCCCCGTGGGTCTCTCACAAGTGACCTGTTTTGTAAAGCTGGACACAAGAGCTTTCAACTCATTAAAATATTCTGCATGAGACCTGTTGCTTGTCCTGGGCTGCTCCACCGGGACCACTGTCCAGGGTGCTGGAAACTGTCTCCCAGTCAGCAGCTCATAAGGGGTGAAACCTGTGGATTGGTTAACAGAACATCTTATGGTCATCAAAGCAATGGGCAGGGCTGCGACCCAATTTAGCCCTGTCTGCGCACAAATTTTAGCCAACTTGTTTTTCAAATTTAGGTTCATCCTCTCTACCTTTCCTTGAGATTGAGGATGATAGACCGTCCCGAACTTATGTTGCACTCCCAACATCCTCTCTACCTCTTGCAAATCTTTGTTCTTAAAGTGAGTACCATTGTCTGACCTAATTCTCTTGGGAAACCCATGCCTTGGAATGTAATGATTGATTAAGCACTTAATCACACTTTTCGCATCTTCACATTTGGTCGCCCATGCTTCGGGCCATCCAGTCAGAACATCCACACACACCAACAAATACCTCACCCCACCTGGGCCTGTATCAATCATGTCGGTATAATCAATCACAACCTCTTCTCCTGGCCTTTCTGGCATGAGAAACTTACCAGCTTCAGGTTTTACTGCTGGCTTTGGGTTGTGTGCCCCACAAATTAGGCACGTTCTGGCCTTTTCCAGTATCATCCTTCTCAAATCAGGATGCCACCATCGGCACAAATTTCTCTCCATCTGTTTCACTCCCACGTGACCGAGCCCGTGAGCCTCATTCACCTTTTGTTCCGCCATTTTGGCCGTTAAAGCGGGACGCCCATCTGGCCCCCTCCACAAACCGCCATCTTGCCAGGCTCCTTTGTTTTCCCACACCCCCTTTTCCTCTGGGGATGTCTCCTCCTGAGCCTTTCTAACTTCTTCCATGCTGTTAGTGCTAACCTCCTCTTCTGGGGTTACCTGCACCAGTTGTCTCTGTCCTTTGTAGCCCGCTGCTTCCTTTGCGGCTTCGTCAGCTTTCTGATTTCCTCTTGCCACCATACTGTCTGCTTGTGAGTGGCCTTTGCATTTTATAATACTTACCTCGTCTGGGTCCTCCAAGGCCTTTTCTAGTTCCTCCATTTCCTTTTTGTGACAGATGGGTGCATTAGTGGCCGTCCTGAACCCGGCTCTCTTCCACTGAGCCAGTTCCACATGAGCTGCTCCAAACGCATATGCTGAGTCAGTGTAGATGTTCACTCTCATGTTTTTAGCCAACCTCAGGGCTCGAGTTAGGGCTATCACTTCAGCTCTCTGGGCCGACTGTTGTCCCTCAATTTTTCCTGCTTCTTTCACCTGAAACTCAGTTCCTACTCTACAGACTACTGCATAGCCCGCTTTCAATCCTTCTTCATCTCTGTGGCAGCATCCATCTGTGAACCAATCCTCAGCTCCGTATATGGGCTCTGCCTTCAGGTCTTCCCTGATTTTTCCTTCAACCTGGGCTTTCTTAATACAGTCATGTGGTTCTCCTGACCCCATTAGGTCTGCCATATTTATTCCTTCATGTGTGAATATCAAATTTGGCGCCTCTAAAATTTTGCTCAACCTTTGTTGCGTCAGTGGAGTCATTGTGAATGCCTGTGAGTTCACATAGGCCACTACACTGTGTGTAGTAAGCACTTTCAGTGGGTGTTCCCTCACTATATGTGCTGTTTTCTGAATTATCTTTGCTACTCCTGCTGCGTGTTGTGTGCATGTGGGATGCCTTGCTTCTGTTGAATTTAATCTTATGCTGACATACATAAGTACATCCCTACCTCCCCCTTTTTTCTGAAACAACACACCATTCACAACTCCCTTTGTTTCTGAAACATCAAGGTAAAATGCCTCATCATAGTTAGGTGTGGCCAGATCTGTGGCTCTTGACAAATCCTGTTTTAGTGAAATGAACGCTGTCTCTGTGTCCGGCGTCCAAGGCAATTCAGCCTTCAGATTTCGAACACCAACTTTCTTGATCATGTCCCTTAAAGGGGCCGTTTTACCCGCATAATTCGGAATGAACTGCCTGCTGTAACCTGTCAAGCCAAGAAAGGAAAGCAACTCCTTCACAGTTCTTGGTTTTGGATGTGTCAGAATTTGGTCTCTGTGTGTGTTCATTAACCCCACTGATCTGTGTGCTATCACCCGGCCCAGAAATGTTACCTCTGGCCGGACCAACTGCAGTTTTTCTTTGCTCACTTTGAAGCCACACTCCGCCAATCTGTTCAACACCACGAGCGATGCTGCCGTACAGGCCGCTGCTGACGGGGCTGCAATAAGAAGATCATCAACATACTGTATCAATGTACAGCCCCCTGGCAGTTGACATGGGGACAATGCCTCTTTCAACACCTGATTAAAAATTCCTGGTGAGAGTGCAAAGCCTTGTGGTAGGCGTGTGTACCTAAATTTGCGGCCTCTGTATGTGAATGAGAAAATGTCTCTGAGTGACTCGTGCAGTGGGAGACAAAAGAATGCATTCGCCAGGTCAATACATGTGAACCACTTTTGGTCCCCAGTGATTTCGGTCAGAGCCGTGTAGGGATTTGGTACAGGCACAGTGTCAGTCCTCAGCATGGCATTTATTGCTCTCAAATCATGTGCCATACGGTACTTCCCTGTCCCATGTTTTTCCACTGGCAAAATAGGTGTGTTCCAAAATGACCATGAGGGCTCAAGCACTCCTGCCTTCCACAGTCCTTCAATGGTTTCAGCTATACCTTCTTCTGCTTCAGTTTTGTGCTTATATTGTGGTCTGTTAATTGGTATGTCAGACTTCAGCTGGAACAGGACAGGCGAACAGTTAGCTAGACCTACATCTGTGGGCCCTGCGGACCACAAAGTACCAGGCAATTTTGAGAGCTCAGCTACTGCATCAGGATGATCCATTCTTTCCCTGCCATGTATTCTGGAGATTTCTTTATGTTCTAAGATCACTGCATCGTTAGACAAACAAGTAATGCGATATATTTTACATTTTGGTGCATACCAGACATTTGGAATTTGGGTGCTTTGCCAGCATGCGTCGTCCAGCGCCCGCTTGACCATTGGTCCCAGATCTCTTGGCCCATGACCCTCGTGGACCGCCAATGTAATGTGAGGGGCTGAATCCTCTCCCACATTGTACCAAGGCAGTTGTTCATCAGTAAATTTCACAGCCGCGGCCACACCTTCTGGTCCAACATAAATGTTATGTGTTTGCACATTCCACGTCTGTCCCTCAAGATCAGACTGGAACTGTTCCCGATAGATATCGTTATCTTCCCTATCATAAAAGAGTGTAACGTGGAAAGGATCTCGCGGGGGGGAATAGACGGCCAGGCTCATTATCCAGGGTTTCCACAGCTGATAATGTCTCAGAATGCCTTCTTCCACTAGCCTCCCCCAGTAGATTTCGGCAGTGGGTTGTTCAGAGTTCTGGACTAAATATTGAGTCTTTGAAGGTGAACCCAGACACGGGAATTCTTTTCCTCCAGGCAGAGTAACAATCAGTCCATCTGGTGAGCACATGATTGTGGCTCCCAGTTTCACAAGCAGGTCCCTGCCCATGAGATTTGCAGGCACCTGTGAGGACACCACATATTGGTGTTTCAAAGTCTGTTTTCCCAGCTGTGTCAATGCTGGATCTGTCAATGGCAGTGTCATTGGAATCCCGGAAAAGCCTACCACATTAACTGTGTGACAGGAGAGTGTTGCACTGTCTGGTGTGTCTTTCAAAGTTGAGTATGTTGCTCCAGTGTCCACCAGGAAGGGCAATTCAGTGCCTTCCACGGTCATTGACAGCATGGGTTCTGCCGCCCCCACGCTGTTCAGTTTCTCCGGGCTCCGTCAGTATTGCTCCCTCTCCCAGCCCCAGTCAGCTACTGGGTACTGGGCGGCTGGTGCTGCATTCGGGTTTGGAGCTTGATATGCTCCCCTGTAAGCAGCTCTTTGTCTTGGGCCTCCTCGTGCCTGGGATTGATAGCCTCGCCTCTGATAATTTCGCTGCGATTCAGGGCATTCTCGGGACCAGTGTCCTTCTGCTCCACAGCTGTAACAGGCAGTCCAAGACACATTGTTAGGATTCCCTGGATTCCGAGCCCTTTGTCCTCCCCTCACGGATCCACCACGCCCTCTCTGCGGTCCACCGGTCCCCCAATTCCCTACTGGTTGACGCTGCCTTGGTGCATTGGCGGGCCAACGGTCATCAGGGTAGAGACCCGGATCCTGATCTGGCCAGTCAGGCACAGGATCGGGCTGAGACCTTGCCACCATTATTTTCCTTGCGCTCTCTTTATCCTCTTTCTTTCTGTCACCTGCCTTGTTTCTCGCCTCCGTCAGTTGTATCTTTACCAGCTGCGCCTGTGCCTCCTCCAACTCTTTCTTTTGTTTGTTTGCCAAATCCTGTTCCTGCTGAAGTCTGTGGGTCACATGTCTCTCCCACTGCACCGAGTCTGCAACGGCAAAATCTGGGTTCTTTTCCAAATCAACTGCAACCTGATTGGGCAGCCCTGCCAGCACCGCCGAACGAAACCACGCTCTACTTTCACCCTCCTTCCCCGGATGTATTCCTGTTTCTAACAACCATTGTTCCTTTGCTTTAGCTAAAAACTCTCTGGGTGTGTTTTTGGGATCCCAAATAATTTTTGGAATGGCTCCAGAATTAGGAGTTGGATACTTCTCCCGGACTGCATCTGCTAAGTCATTCTGCACCTCATGGTATTGTAGGTCATTTGCATATCTGGTTGTTTGAGCTATCTGCTCTACATCTGCTAACCCACCACCCAGCATACAACGTCCGGCCAAAGCGCGAAAATCGCCCAGCGCTAATTCTTCTCCTTCGGTCAGCGCGCCCAGCTTTCTCAACCAGCTAGCTCCTCCCTCAGTTATTGGTGGAAGTTGTTTAACCAATGCTTCCAAATCTCTCACCTTATAGGCGCGATAAACTGGTTCGTTCTTTGGACCTGCTATTAGAGGCAGATTTAAACCAGGGTCAGGAGCACCTTGTTCAAAACTCACTTTTCTACCCTTCCTCGACTTTCCTTTTCCCTTTGAGCTCCTAAATATGGGCTGTCTCTGTGCTTGGTCTCTCTTCACACTTCTTTTCCTCAAAATTAGGCTTGTACTTGGTTGGGGCTCAGGTCCTCCATCTTCGTCCTCCTTATCGTCCTCTTCTTCTGATGACGTCGCACGGTCTTCATTCTCCTCTTCTGGCCCTCCCTGCATTACTCTCTGCTTTATAACCTCCAATGCTGTTAATGCCTCTATTAACGCACGTGGGGGCTCATGCATTTGTCCATACACTTCTCCTTCCCAATGTTCTCCCTTGGTTATCACTCCTTGTGGTATTTTGTCCTTCATTCTAGGGGTCCTTTTGGCCTCCCCGTCCTGCTTTGGCTGTTCCACTGTAGACACTTCGGCCCGTATGATGTTTCCACTCTCCACCGAACTGGGAGGCAAGGTCGAGCCTTCATCTGCAGCTGAGGCTGTCATTCTCCCTCCCATATCTTGGGACTGACATTCCACTGCCCTTATCCCTTCTTCGGGGATATTCAGGGGAGTAGTAGTATATTCAACATCTGCTATTCCGCCAAGGACAACTCCAGTCTGTCCATCAGGACCACGAACTTGTCCCCCTCCAAGGGTCATTACAGGCATGACATATGGTGGTGGTGGTGCACAACGTGCCAATTCAGCCCAAGGATATAATTTCGGTGTGTAATACCTATTAGCCTCTTCTACCTTCGGAGTCAAGTCCTTCACTTGGTCCTCTAGCTTTTTATTTTCCTCCTTCAGATGTTTCAAAGACTCCATTATACTCACCATGTCTCCTGATTTTCCTGTGTCATCCTCCTCCTCAGTCATCCAGGAAGAGGCTGCCCTCCACAGGAGCAGCCACTTACAGCACCTGGCATGAGTTTCTTTTAGATCCTTAATTTCTCCTCTGGCTTTCCTGTTCACTGAATGTCCCTTGGACTCCTCTTCAAATTGTTTCAATTTCTGTTCACATCTCTCTCCCTCAGTTTTTAACACCAGGCTCAGAGCTATTTTATCACCCAGCCCTTTCTGTTGAGATGTAATAAGTTTGCTTACCTCAACCTCCATCGCTTGGCACTCTTTCTCTGCTGCTTTTAATGCTCCAGGTGAAGCCAAACGAATAGCTTTCTTAAGCTGTTCAAGCTGATCCTTCAAAGGTTTGCATCCCCTTTTCCCACTAGGTGTCGCACTCGAGCTGTCAGCCATTCTCTGAAACACAGACTTACCTCTTCCAATGACGTTGGTCGACTCCACCTTCTTGGTCTAGGTCACCCAGACACGCTTAACTTTCGGTTTCAGTCTTCGTCTCGCTGTTCTCGCAACCACTGGCTCGTCTTCCCCTGCTCGGTGATACACAAAGTTTAACCCAGCACTTTAGACGCTGTCCTCGCGTTCTCAAGCGTTGACACTCAATCAAAATTATTCGCCCTCAAAGTGTTAATATATGACACCAGCAACCCTTATGCGCAACGCGCTCACCTCCGTATACTTACCTCTCCAATAGTTCCTCGGATTAGTGTTTTTTCATTTATTTTAAACCCATTAACAGCGCTGCGCGTCCCTTATATACTTTACAGCAACACACCCTCAAGGGTCCCTCAACTTGTCCCGTACTAATAAGTCTAGAACCAAGAAATCACCTTTATGACATTATGTCAAAGCTTTCTCCATGTTGCACAGCCTGCCACAGGTCTAACAAAAAAATCGCTGCCCGAGAAGGCTCCCACATATCAAGGTGGTCGTTTTCACAAACTTCCAGCAAACCCTCAAATAAACGAAAACAACGACCCAGGCAGGCTTCCAGTTCAGCCTCCTCAATTTCTATGCACACTGAAAACTCATGGGGAGATTCTTCTGTCTCCCCGTGTCCTACACAATTCACCTCCAAACGATCCCCTACAATTGAAATTTCAGTGTGGAATGACGCAGAGATTAACATTTCCTTATTTATTCACTATATGTAACCTGAATTTTCTCTCTCTCTTCAAATAACAAAGGTTATCTTTACAATTTGTTATTAAACTACTAATTAAGTTGCTTTTTATGGTGTCAGTGATAAACTGCCCCTAAAAAGTCCACTTTATTGCGTGCTCATTGAGTTACTCCTATCAAAACTATTTAACAAGTTCAATTTACACATACTCATTAATTTGTCACGCTTATTAGTGGCTCATGGTTGCTTAAAGCCTATGTCTGACTTGACCACAGAGTTAGAGCATCATTCAATCCTCTCAGGATGACCACTCCACTTACTCTGCATCCAGTCAGCTCATGAATTAACAACCCTTGCAGACTGTAACCCTTTTATTTTTTGTTTATGCCTTCAAATCCACCTTAAATCTTCTTTACCTAAACGTTGGTTTTAAACACAAACAATTCTTATATTCTATTTTGAAACGCTGTCACCATTCATATATTTACAATGTTGTTATTTACTAAGCCAGCATTTTAATTGCAGACATTTATCCACATTTGCAAACAATAGTTATAGAGCTGAATGACACACAAAACCGAAAGCATAGTCCTCTCATGCGCTCTGCATCAGCTGCCTCATTTGCATGCACACACACTCTTCATCTAAGAATAGCAGCAGGCAGTCAGTGCATTGCTGGCTCGACCCACAGAGATCTTTTTTAATACAGAGACGTCTTATATTTACAACTGCACAGATTTTAAACCTTTTAACACCTATCGAATTTCGACAAATTTAACATAACCGTTTTTTGCGATCAATTAACCAGTATCAAGACTTTAACTGTTTCTGGCCTCATTTCTAAAATCCCTAACTCAATTTAAAAGCGTCAACCAACCCAAACTTTGCCTGAAGCTCTATTTTTGGCATTTCACAGCCAAGGCTTACCCCGAAGTGTTAAGTTAAAGTTACACGCCCGAAGACCACTTCTGCTGGCCAAAAAAGCGCAGATACCGTTGCAAACGGTAAGGAGACTCTAACTCCTAGCTTAATTCCGGGATGCCCTGTACCCCACAGCTAAACCACACTGAACTAACCCTCTTCGCCGAGAGGTCAATGTCGCGCGTCCACGACAAGGAGGGAGCGTAACCTCCGGGCTCTGCGCTTCCTAGCAGACTCGAACTGCCGTTCTAGAATAATTTATAATATTTTGAAACAACAATCAACACCCGAAACAAGTGTATAACTGAAGTAGGTGCAACCTAGTGGTCAAATGGAGACTCCAACTCACAAAATGACCGCTCAGGTCCACTCTTATGACCAAATTTGGACTCTAACCAACACAATAACCAATTCCCTACCAAACTACTTGAGACTCTAACTCAATTTCTTTGGGACTTCAACCCAATATTTAAACTTTTTCCTGGCAGACTCAAACTGCTTTAGCAGACTTTACTGCTTTCATTTCTTCTTAGCAGAACTCTAACTGCTTCAACTCATGAAATTTTCATCAAAATCAAAATCAAAACAGACATGCACCAGTAATTTCAGTGAGTAGACTTTTAATTTTCACAGCCCAATTTGACACACTTTGGAAATAATTCAACAGGTAGTGTCTTACCTTTTTTAAATATGATGCGCCGGCGTGCGTCCACTCACTTTTGACCACTGGCCAAGTCTGCCCGTCTGACCACCTCGGACCACCGCTCACACCTCCACTTTTTTCCCCTTACTCAACCACCGGACGAAGCCCCCAGATGTTAAGATTCAAGAATTGAGAAAGGGTACAAGAGGTGATCGAAAAATAACCACACTGGTCCGGCCGGGTGAAGTCAAACGAAGATTTTAATTCACATGTGGGAAGATCACTGAACACAGCAATTGATCTTCGACTTACTAAAGCACAAACAATTATTTTATAACATCAGGGTTTATTTACCGACGCCCCTTCATACGTCACAGATACATTTTATACATAGATCAGATCAACATCCTCATGACTTTTCACCTAGAAAATCATCTATTTTCATGGCTTGGTACTTTCCGTTCTTATCTTAAAATGAATTGTTCCTCTTTCTTGCCGAGACAATTTTGCAGTTACAGCCAAACATAACTAACCTCTTCTTCTAAATAAATCTAATTTAAAGTGTGTGTGTGTGTGTTGACCTCACATGCTCTTTGTGTCACCTCTTCACCTACTGTCTGTGTCTCATCCTCAAATGCTCTTTCTCAATTCACCTGTTGCACTTCTGACCTTTTACCAGACCAGAAGCTCACTGAGACTATGTGTATGTCTTCTACTAAATAAATGTTTTAACCAAGAACCTCTACTAAAACCTTAATACAAGAATATAAACATATAAAAGATAATAAAATAAACTGATATAAGTGTTTTGTAAGCATGTATTGCAATTCCTTCTATGTTCTAGTTTTCCCTCAGCATGAATCACCTAGACACTCTCACTAGATGAAGCTCAAAACCATTAATGAACCTGAACATCAACTCAAATAAGCACAGATATGCAATATGTATAAAATAGTTATAACTGCCCCTGAAATACAAAGTTAACATCATCATAAACATCTTAAGGCCATCTTAAAGCTATCTGTTATATTGTTAAAGCAATGCTCATACTGCAGATTATATTATGCTGGTAAAATACTTTTTGTTTATCCCCACAGTATTAAGGTTACAGCCTCACTGCCTGCCTGAGAGAAAAGGACCTGCTTTATGTTTTCTGCATCAAAACGAGTGCAGAATTTGTTGAGCTCATCTGCAAGAGACACGGTGGACTGAACGCTGCATGCTTGTTTCCAGTATAGCCTATAACAGAGTCTATGAATTTACTGATGTTGCGATCAGCAGCATTCTCAAATACCTGCCAGTCAGCTGTCTCAAAGCAGGCCTGTAAGATGCCCTCAGCCTCACTGTCCCATCTGTAAATGACCCTGGAAACTGTTTTGTCCTGTTTAAGCCTCTGTCTGTATGCAGGCAGCAGCAGTATGGGACAATGCTCTGCCAAAGCTGGACGGGGGAGGGGTTTGTAGCAGTGATCCAGTGTTTGATCACTGCTGTAGGGACGTTTCTTCATGTTGGCTCTGTTAAAGTCTCCCAACACAATAAAGGCAGCTTCAGGATTTTTGTAATCAAGTCCTCTGATGACGTCATACAGGTCGTCCATAGCCATAGCTTTATCACCACGTGGGGGGATGTAAACAGCTGAAGGAGAGTTTAACTGAAGGTCAGCAGCTGGAGGGTCTGAGTGCAGTGCGTTTTTAAGATACACACATGCATAGCCCACAAAGACTTAACCATGAAGCACACACTCCTCCCCTTTTCTTGCCTGAGTCCTTCGTTCTGTCTCCCCGGTACAGTCGGGGTTTGTTGTCCAGAGACTGACCGATTGCGAGCAGGACGCTGGGCAGAGGTGTCTTGTCTCCCTCGGCTTAAACAAAAGAGCCCAGGCAGTACAGTTCAGTACCGCGATGTCGAAACTGCTGTAAAGTCCGCACCGGCTGATGAACGTACCGAATACGTGATTGGGCCGTACGCACAGAAAGAGGAAGTAGCGAAAAGTAAATAATAAAGTTTTGCTGAGATGACTCGGAGCTCTCTGCTCACTCAAGTCCAAACATGTATTTTATTACAAGTTCATCCCAACAGGCCTTTCACTACATGTGATCTCGTAGCTCATCGTCAAAGTAATGAATGTTGTTTAATTACACATCAGAAAGTCACTGTTACAAACGCGCTGTTACATTATTACCAGTTAACCGTGTGAAGCTGAGGCCACACACCAACGACCCCACTAAAGCTTTCCTTTAGTATTATCAGTGTTCGCTTACCTGCGCTCTGCTCCTTTCACGCAGTAAAACCAAAAGTACCGGTACTGTCCGCGTCTCCTCAACATCTGTGAACAGCTTGACCTTTTTACTCCCTCCGCCTCCTCCAAACGGAAATCCTCTTTCCGTCCCCAGATCATAACCGACGAGACTTTCTAACGACACACAGATACCTGTGGTAAAAAATACTCCAGTAAAAGTTAAAGTACTGAAGCAACTTTTTTACTCATGTCAAAGTGAAAAAGTACCGAAATGTAAGTAAGAAAGTAAAAAAAAAGTTGAAGGGCGATTCTACCCAGCGGGGTCCCGGCCTGTCTGGTGCCCTGGGCGAACACTTTTCTGTGATTTCACATGTTTGTTGAGCTGATAGAAACGTTTCTCCCTTCATGCTTCTTCTGCAGCCCCGCTCGAAGCTGATACCACAGACAGACACCGGCGCTGCTCCCAGTGCCAATAAACGGCGTCGTTGTACCTAAAGATAAAGAACACATATAAGTCTGTTTGATTCCAGTTTCTCGTGATGTGAATGTCGTTTGTGTCTCAAGATGATTTTATATCATTCATGAGGGATACATGTGAGATGTGGTTCACATATTATAGGCCAACAAGTTACTTATAGCAGCTTACATAACAGAAATCACATAGAAATGATACTGCTGAGCCTAAAGAGACGAGTTTTGATAATGTAAGGAGTAGAAAGTAAAAAGTAGTCCAAAAAATAAATACTTAAGTACAGATACCAGAAAATTCTACTTAAGTACAGTAATAAAGTATTTGTACTTCATTACTTCCCACCTCTGCTGACCCCTACATGGCTCTTTGATACACACAACACAACATCTGAGCACAGAAGACGTCCTCATTCTTCTTCTCTCGTGTTAACGAGGCAGTGACAAGAAGAACCACACAGGTCCAGAGTCTCATGGAGTTCGTTTATCTCTCATTGCTGCTTTGGAGGCTGGTGGATGTTTGCATTGATCTCTTGGGTGGAGCATCATTCGACCACGCTGTCACCATCTCAAGGTTGTTATTTGTTAAACACTGCCTCTCCCACCAGCTGCATTTCTTGACAGTTTCTCGAGCTCGCCTCACCTGCAGCTGCAGATCCCCTGATAAGAGTTTTTCAGGCTCTTTTTCTACTTTTCTTTGTTCTTCTCACCAGGTTTAAACTGCAGTTCGGACTCAAATCAGCAACAAACCCACAAATTCTGACTCATTCACAAACTCAGCTTTTATAGTATTACACATATTACTGGCCCAACAGACACACAGTATGTGTGCTGAGGGCAGACAAACTTCAAACTACAACAATGACAATGTGACCTGACCTCACTGATGGAGCCCCACCTGCTGCTGGGATCCACGATTCTCTTTAAACCAACCTAATGACTGATGGTAGATTTTTGCTTCAGCTGCTGCTCGAGCTGCACTCTGCTCCTCCTGCCGTCGACCTCCAGCGCTCAGAGATCAGGTAGGTCGTTCCTCCCAGTCACAGCCCGGTCCCCACTATGAGCACCTTCCAGGAGCCAGAGAAGGGTGGTGCTCTTAACTATGTGTGGTAAACCCACAAGAGGCTCTGACAAGCCCCGCCCACAGGTCCAACTTCAAGGTGGGGTCAATCAAATTAGATTAATATGTCTCAGAGCTTTTCAATATTATTCTAGAAATATAAATAAACTAATCTTTGTGTTTATAATTAATTGTACGATTGTTCTCTTAATAAATACACAAATTCAGATTCAAAAGAACTTTATTGTCTTATTGTATAAAAAGGTAGAAATGTGTATGAAATTCAGGCACATGAACACACTGCATAAAAACACATAATCATACATGTTCATCCCCACAGGGACATAATTATGTATCTGTGGTATTACAGGAAGTCGTATATCTGAAATCAACTAATAAAATGCAAAAGCGAAGCATGTGAAGCAGTTTTTCTGTCTCCGCCCCTCCACTGTTACATGTATAACCTCCACCGTGATGGAGCATAGAAGTGGAGAAACCCCACCCACATGAACCAGTGTCGTTTTTACACGTAACAGACGACCAATCAAAGAAGCTGTTTAAATTGTATCTTCAGACACTTTGTTACCAGCAGTCTGGAAAGCATCTGATTGGCCAGAGTCTCAGTTTTCAGCACGACAACGATCCCAAACACACCGTCAGTCATGGATCGGCCTCCTCAGAGGAAACATCAGCATTTCCAAAGCAGTGTGAGATCATCGTTGTATTTCTTTAGCACCAAATCACAACAACAGTAACCTCGAGGTGTTTCACACTGCAAGGAAAAACCCCACAGTGATACTGAGAAACCCCAACAATCACATATCACATGACAAAAGGCAGAAACATACAAAGAAGAGCTCTGAATGAATTCAGGAAGCCTGGAGAAGGATTCCTGAGAATAAAGGTGGTCACCCTAAATTTCACACAGCACCCATAAGAATAACTACAGTAACAGTCGTAATAATAATAATACTGTATATAGCTTTACTTTCTGAAATGTCTTCTAATCTTAAATTTGCAGACTGGTCTCCTGCAGACAGGACAGAGTGACAACGTCCAGTGTTGCTGATGATTTGACAGTGACAGTGCGCTCACACAGAGGCGCTGATGCTTCAGCAGCGCGGCTTATCGTTGACAGCATCAATAAGACTTTAAGCAGCTCTCTCACTAGTTTGCTTCTTATCGAGGTGCCTCAAGCTTTTTGCACAGCAGTGTGTACGTTTGGTCTCTTTAAAAAAGGAAAAAGGAAAAGTTTGCAGAAGTTAAACCCGATCGTTGTCTCACAGCACCGAGTCTTGAGGCCTCTTTAACACTGCTGTGGGGTTTTCTTCCCCTAAAGAGAGAGACCTGTGAGAAGGAGAGAGGCAGAGGAGGAACTGAGATGGAGGAAAGATGAAGCCAACGCTCCAGGAGGGAAAACTGCAGTTCCTCTAGCGACCACTAGAGGCTGGTTCAGTCCCCATAGACTCCAATGGTAAAATGTTCCAGCAGAAATAAACAGGCTGCCTGACGTGATAAAAACTATGTGGAGTTGAGTTTCTGTCATATAACTTTAAGGTTTGTAACTGAGAGTTTTATTGATTTATTACCTGCAAAGTTCTTCTCCAGTGACGACTCGGGCCACAGACTTTCGATAACGCTCTGAGCTTCCTCACAATCATCAAAGTAGAATTTCGGTGCGATGGTCACGTCGTCTCGCTCACAGAACTTGAGGTTCTGTCTCAGTCGATCGGAGTCGAACTTCAGCACCTGAAAAAGAAACAGAGGATAATTAACACGTCTGTGCAGCTGGATTTGTAGCAATGCTCGACGTGAAGATCTGAGTGAACGTACCTGTCCGCTCTCCACATGCAGGGCGAGGGCGACGTGATCCCAAACATAATACTGTGGGCAATCATCCAGCTCCCAGGCTTCCATCAGGTTGTCCTCAGGTCTGTAGTCCAGCTCATACCTGAGAGGAAGCAGCATCTGAATCAGCCCACAGAGGTTAAACTGCATCACTGCGCCTCACTGACGCTGCTCAGGTCAGCGCTGAAGTGTAAAGACACTCTGAGTGTCCTGAAGTCACGGCCTGGTTTCTGTTCAGCATCAGTGTTTGTCTCTCACTAACTCTGAACTACATCACAGTAAAACTGGACCCGTGTACTGTCTGTGGCTCAGGAACTAGGTCCTCCTTTCACCACCATCTTCTCACCGTGAGTCTATGTGTTAGTAAGTTTCATTAACGATAATAAAGTTATTTTACAAATTACAGACAAATCAGCTGATTCTGAATCTAGCAGCTGTTTTTTAAATGTGTTTAAACTTGGAGTGGCATGACATCATATACAAACACTGGTGTTCAGTAAACCAGTTTGAGATGATCTGGCCTGTGTGACATGGCGTGTTACTCTGCTGGAAGCAGCCAATCAGAAGATGGCACAGTGTGGTCGTGTGAGGACGGCTGTCTGGGAAACTCCCAGCAGATGAGCAGCTCCTGAAACACTCTGGGTCAGACCTTCCCCCTCCCATCCTGATGCTCAGCTTCAGTCGTTTTGATCACGTCTACATGTCTACATGCACTGAGCTGCTGCTCAGATGTTTGAGAAGGTGTATCTAATAAACTGGCAGTGAGTGTGTGGTTCGGTGGACTCCATGGAAATCTTTATGTGTTTCTTACCAGTGTGTCCCACACATGGCCTCTGGTCTCCAGATGAAGATGTTTTCTTCTCGTCTGTAAGCACAGACGGCGTTCGGGTCGTCATCGGGAAGCTCGGGGTACTCGGAGAAGCGCCCGTCATCGTGCGGTCTGTGGACCAGCACAGTATACACCACTTCCTGTTTGTACAGGGAGGTCTTGAACACTCGCAAGACGGGTGGAGCACCGAAGCAAAACTGGAGACAAATAAACAGGTTTCAGTGGAGGGAACACCACGCAGAGATGTGACAAGTGCTCAACTTAGAGCTCTTTGTTGGTGTCAGACTGTTTCGTGAAAGGCTGGTGACAGACTTATCTTTGCAGCACTGGTTCCTCCCATGTGTTTGGTGCTTTGTGGTCAGGTACAAGGACCAGACTGAGAATGAGTGAAAAAGCAGCCAATGTCTAAATAAAAGCTCTGAAAAGGCTTCAGGAAATCTGTAGGACTCTTCAGATATCACAATCAAGTCTGGCTGTTGGAAGCAAAATGTAAGGAAGACGTTTACTCACCTCTACACCGAGGTTATTACACGGTAATAAAACTACACCAAAATTAGACCTTATATACAACAAACTGAAACGGAACGAAATGAAATTTAATGAACATGAAAAACTAAAGTAAAATTAATTTACAAAGGAAATGTTTTTGTTTCATGATTTAATATTCTGGTAAAATCACAAACTGCCTGATCAGGTCAGATGGAAGTTTTTATGAGGCTTCTCCTCATATTTGAATATCTATGCAGATAAATTACATCTTCTCTGGTCTTTTCAATAAATACAATAATGAGTCACAAAGACTAAAACTGAGACCGAAACTAATAAAACTAAATGAAAACGAAACATTTTCAAACTATAAAAACTAAACTGAGACCAGCAAACTGAACTGGAGACTTCCTGAAACTGAAATGATTTAAAAACAAAAAAGTCTAAACTAAATCAAATTTTTTTAAACTGCAATAACGTGGTCAGCAGAGTTTTGAGGGGCTGTGTGCTGGATGAACTGAACACTTGTGAATAAATAAAATTCAGTTTGTAATGAGTCAGCAGGCGTCTCATCAGTGTCTGCTGTAATAAAACAGCATTATCAAAGGTTAGTAAGTGTTTCAAATTTAAACTGAAGGAGTCCGTACCTGCTCGCTGTAGGCCTCCAGCACCTCCTCCACCCTGAAGGTGAAGCGGTACGATCCATACCTGGACTTCTCACTGAAGGCTGGAGAGGAGGCGAACTTCCACAGGAACCTCTGCTGCCTCCGGGCCTGCTCCTTGGTCCGGTATGGGAAGGTCTTCTTCAGGAGCCTCCTCTCAGCTGACCGGATCTCCTCTGGTCCAACAGCCAGACTCCACCACACCAGGGACGGCTCTTCAGGGTCCTTGACGCCTCCGTGTGGATCCTTGAAGCCTCCATCCTTCGAGATCCAGCACAGTGACCCTCTCTCTGTGTCGTGTTTCACATGAGACACGTGAAACTCCGGCCGGGGGTACGGAGGGATGTATTTTTTATTTTTGAACAGGTATTTTTTCCTTTTCGTATCCAGGTAGGAATGTCGAGCTTTCGATTTCAGCTCTTTCAGCTTTAAGTGTTCACCCCTTACAAAATATTCTCTATAGTCTCTGCGGTTTTTTCGCGTCTCCATGATTAGATGAAGGATGGTGGCGATCATAAAAACTGTAAGGACCACGCCCAGTAACTGAAGCTGGTTACCAAGAAATGAAAGTTAATTTTTACAGGTTTAAGGGGAAGTTCAAGAGTTTATCAAGCATTTCATCTTGCGAACAGACAAACAGACACTCATTTTAATTTTAATATACATTTTTCTTCTTTTTATGTTATATTTATTTATTTATTGTTAATTCGTTTATTGTCACAAATCAACTCTAATTAGAATTCTGACATCAGGAACACGAGGTGAGGAATCTGTGTTCACCGACAGTCCGTGAAGGCATCGTGGACAGCGGCGGCCCCGCCGACGTCGCAGTCACATGACGAGGTGGACAGAAACAAACATGGCGCCGCGAAAGTAAGGAAAAGTGCTGGGTGAGTGTTTGTGAGCGGAGCGCTGGCCTTCAACCGCCGCCTCAGCCGCTCGGAGTGCCGGGCAGGAGCGGCAGGCCGACCCGCTCTCTAGCGTCACGCTTTAGTTGCGGGAAAACCGAAAAGCGCCAACTTTTAACGGCCTCTTTTCGCTGACTCGTGTGGTCAGCTTGTTTCCATATCAACCGCTGCCCTCGCGCCGTGTGAGCTAACGTTACGTCCAGTGTGCGATGTTTCAGGCCGCTCACGCGCCTTTGTTTGTCTTTGTGTTAACGCAGAGGGCAGTTTGTTCAGGCCCCACCGCAGGACAGATGAGAGGAGGGAGGAGAAGAGGAGGAGGAGACCCACCATCATCAGGTGAAGCAGGTAGTAGGCGTGGCCTGAGGGCTGTCATTCATTCTGCTGTTTGTTATTAAAGACGGAAACAAGCGGTTCGAAGGATTAAAGCTTCGTGTTTTGGGGGTGAACTGACCCTTTAAATAATCCCGCTGAGCAATCACAAACTTAAATTATTTAATCGTGACCATCAAAGCAAACTTCAGACTCGTATCACACATTCATGCTTGTTTTCTCAGCTGCTGTGCAAAAGTCTTGAGCCACCACTCATAATTATTTGGGATTTTACTCCATTGGGGACTTTTCTTTACATTTAAAATCAAAAAATGTGGAAGGAAAAAACAAAGTTTGGGGTATGGAAAGTATGTTTGAACCAGGAAGGTGATTCCCAAAGATCTATTAGCTGAAACTAGGTATATCTCAGCATGGTGTGCTGTGTGTTTTTAACAAAGAGGAGGAAGCTAGACGAGTGGAGGACAGAAGAAGTGAGAGGTGTTAACAGCAGGTGACAGTCATGTCCTTCAGAGAGAAGACCTGAGAGTTCACTGAAGCCTCATCAGGAGTGGTCTCAGGGGAAGGATGGCTCTCAGGAAGCCATTCTTAAAGAAGGGAAACAGGTATGCCTCATCACACCTGAACTGGATTTAACATTAATGGACACAGGTCTGGTAGAGCAACCAATCAAAATCATGGTCCGAATGTGTGGAGGAGGTCAGGAGGGAGCTACAACAGCGAGTGTCTACAGCAAAACATGGTGGAGGCTGTGTCGTGGTCTCTGCTGTCCTTCAATCAGTGTGTTGATCTCATCGAAACTGAATTATCAACTCTATGAAAGTGCGGTCAGATTTCCACACGCCATCAGTACCGTCTGGAAACATCTGACTGGCAGCAGCTTCGTTTTTCAGCATGAGGCTGATGCCAAACACACTGCCAGTGCAGGAGAAGCCTGAGGAACACCATCAGTCACAGATTGGCCTCGACAGAGCCCGGACCTCAACATCCCTGAAGCAGAGTGAGATCATTCTGATGGAGAACAGGACAAAAAACAGAAACATCCAAAGAAGAGCTTTGAATGTCCCTCAGGACGCTTGGAGAATCATTTCTGAAGATTCCTCAGAGAGTTCGGACTGTGCTGGAGGATGAAGTGATCCGACCAATTATCGACTTCACCAATCCAATGATGATTGGAGCAGAAGACAATGGTTGGGTGGATCCTAATGTTACGGACTGTGGTGATATTTGAGATCAGAAACGACGTGTTAATAAAACCCTGTTTGGAGCTCGGCAGCCACATGTTTTATTACGTGTTTATGGAAGCAGTGGATCTAAAGATGATTACTAATAACTTTAACTCAATGATTTTACGGCTGGTTGGTTTATTATTTAGAGTTTTGTGTGTCTGCTGGCTGCAGTTACTCAGGAATAGAGCAAGATGGCGCTGAGGAAGCAAAAGCTCATCGACGTGGCCTCTGAGAACCAGAAGGAGGAGGACTCGCAGGAGGACGAAGCTGCAGACGAGCAGGTGAAGAAACGCGAGCGTCCTGAATGAACATGAGGTCGCTCTCGTGGAACCAGGATCAGTAAAATCTGACTGATAATCTGGCAGCCGCATGAAAAACAACATCAGAACTGTTTGTCCTTTTTTGTCTCTGCAGGACGAGCTCTCGGCGTCGCTGCTCGCCACGTCAATGGCGAGGGAGAAACGGCAGAGGGAGAGCAAATCCAAACCTAAAGGTGCAGAAGCATGGAGGTGGAATCAGGGCATTTCGGGAGGTTCAAGAACTGCTGAACCTGTTTCATTTTGAGGGTGTAAGCAGGACTTTGGTGATGAAGCTCTGTGTGTGTGTTTGCAGAGATGTCCGAGGAGGAGATGATGGACTTGGCTCTGCGCCTGAGCGAACAGGAAGCGAGCGCCACGGCACTCAGACGGCAGCAAGAGGAGGAGGAGGCCATGATGAGGGCCATCAAGGAGAGCGTGAGTACAGAGCTGGAGCAGGCGTGCACGCATCTGGGTTTTATTTCTGTCCTGTTTACCTGTCGATCAGCAGCTGATGGCAGTTTGCACCAATCAGGGCCTCTCTGCAGAGCGCCCGCTCTTCTTCTCTAAGACGATGTTACAGATCTGCGTGAATCCTGACATTAGCATGGTTTACTTTTATGCGCTTCTGAGAGTTTCATTCATGTTCTTTAAAGTTAGCTAAAAGCTACAGAACAGCACAGATTACAATGCTAATCTTAGTAAATAAACAAATCAGAGCAAACAGACAAATGAATGCAGAGAAAGATGTTCCTGCTTTTCCTCTCACAGATGGTCGGCCAGACGCAGGCATGCCGGACCCCCAAGAGTCCATCTCAGCCCGCCGACGTTTCCCTCAGGCTCTGCTCCCGCCGCAAACTAGCGTACTCGAACGGGAAGACAACGCTCGCCATCGATCGAGGAGCCTCAGAGGACGGCTGCCTTCAAGGTAACACCGGCGTCCATCTGAGGTCAGACTTCACACCAGGAAATAAATATGAAAGGCACTGTTTCTTTGTTCCAGCAGGATCTGGAGACGGTGACAACGGGAATTTAAAGAGGAAGAGGAAAGCGGGGAGTCCTCTGCCGGAGATGCCAGACTTGTCGCAGACTCAGGTCTACTCTCAGGCGTCTCCCTGCAGCTCCGAGTCTCTGCCGGCTCTCCCCGACTCGCCGCAGGTTCGTCATCGTCTGCGATCTGCAGGAAAACGTGCGTCAGAAAAGTCGTTTAAAGGTTCATCTCTTTGTTTCCTCCCAGAGCTCCGACTCCACGCAGATCCAGGACTCACAGCTGCATCAGTCTCCCGTCTTTCCACTGACGGGCTGCCGGGCGGAGGTCCGCATCGGCCGGCTGAGCCAGGACCTGCTGGACACCTGCAGGAGCTCCGGGTTCGTGCTGTGCTCTCAGAATGGTTCGAACGCCACCCAAAAGTCCCGTCGTCCCGAGAGCCCGACGTTCCCTAAAAGTGACGTCGCCTCATGTCCCAAAAGCCCCGCCCTGTCTGGCACAGATCCCGACAACAGCGACGAGATTGAGCCGAGCCCCGAGTGCGCTAAAAGCCCCGTGTTTGGCAGGAATGCTCAGCACGAGAGGTCGCCGAGCGCCCGCAGACCTCGAGACGCCATGCGCAGCCAAGACGGTGAAAACTCAGGATTCACGTTTTCTTCTCAGGACAGTTTAACCCCCTCCGTGAGACCCACGTCCCCCGTGTTCCCACGAAGCCCCGGCATTCCTCCATCAGAACGGTTAGCATTCCCAGAAAGTCCCAATAGAGGACAGGCCGAGCCGAGCCACGCCCACTCTGAGAGCCCCGTTTTCGGACTGCAGCAGCAGAGGTGCGAGAGTCCTCCAGCCAACAGGAAGGTGAGCTCAGAGGTCGCAGTGCTGCATGCAGGGTCAGAGCGCGCTTTCCCCCAGAAAGCCGAACGCTCGATACATTTACGTGGATTCTCTGAAAGCGTCACGATGAGACGCTCGATCGTGTGCCTCACTGGTCCACACTGGGCACTCAGTTATTTGATGTTTATGTGACTTTTCAGACTCTTTTCTCTATTTTCGTTGCTCTTTATTGCAGGACGGTCAGAGTCGATTGGACGGGCTGAAAGCGTCCGAGTCAGGTAGGAAGGTCGCTCGCTCTGCTTTCGGACTGTGTGGACTGTGTCTGTTTTTATTGACGGTGTTTTTATTCTGGATTTCCTCGATGCAGACGAGCTGAGCGGGCGGGCCAAAGCCCCGAACCCGGCCGAGAGTCAGCTGACCAGCGATATGACGCTAGTCTGGTCTGACGGGGACGAGGACGTCACGGTACACAGCTGATCATTTTACTACAAGAACACAGCTCAGCTTGTCCACACAGACTGCAGATGAAGACGGGGCGATGTCTTCATCTCTGTCACATCATCTTAAAAATGTCGTTTTTTGCTTTTTTGTTTTTCCTGCAGCCGACCGGCTCTCCCAGCCCCGTCTTCCCAGAGGAGACGTCAGTTCATCAGGCGGAGAGCCCGGCGGCCTCCCTGAACCACGTGGCTGCTGCTTCAGGGGCGACTGGATCAAACTGCAGGTACGAAACCTCACGTGTCAGCTGTCAGGCTCACGAGACTCTGGTGAGTAAAAGATGAGGGGAGCGGGATGTTCACCTGTTTCTCTTTTTCAACCCTGAAATAACATTCACCGGTCTCACAGCCTACGTTACACCCACCCTCAGTCACCTGAGGTGGTTCATGCTCGTCCCAGCGCCTCCTCCCTGTCGAGGTTATCCAGGCAGATCCAGCTGGGCGATGTTATAAGTCTTTCATGGCCTAGAAATACCCTGAGGTCCCCCGAGAGGGACTGGGAAGCTTTGCTTGAACGGACAGATAGATGGAAGTGTTTCCTTAGAAACAAAGAAGGCGTGGCCTGAATACAGTCAGTAAACACGTGTCTGTGGGTTTTGTGCACGTTACTTGAATCCAGCTGTAACGTTTGTGCACACACAGACAGGACAGTGAAGTCCTGCTGCCGAACGAATCATGCAAACCAGTTTCCGTCTTCTCTCTGTCTGTTTGCAGCCTGCGTCCTCAGAGCAGCTCCAACAGACAAACTTCGCCTGAAACTTCTTCCAAGTCCGGCACAGAGGAGCCGCGGCCTGATCGCAGCAGGACGCTCTCCTCTGTCGGCTCTGGAGAGTCCGCCGACTCCACCACGGTTCACTACTACTGGGGCGTTCCCTTCTGCCCGCGAGGCCTCGACCCAGACACGTACACGCAGGTGGTCACGCTACAGATTACGATAATTTATAACGGACTCGTTTACACGTTTACAGCACATCATGGTTCTGACATCAGGACGAGGCTTCGCTGCTTTCTTTTACTTCATGCATGAAATTCTGCAAAAATAATTAGTGACTCTTTCAGTAATTAAATGTAGTTTTGGTCTTAGATGTGACAGAAGTCAACATGGCCGACGTTTCAAATGTGAAGTCAGCGTGTCTACAAATAATCCCTGAAATGTTTACACAGTTTTTTTTCTACTTGTGGAACTTTATGATGTCACAGAGGGGGGGTATGGCTATTGTCAGTCAGAGAAGCCCCGCCACCTGCTGTTTACGAGGGACAGCCAATCAGAACAAAGTCATAAAAGGCGGAGACAGAGGATGAGCCGAGAGGCTGCAGAAGCCCCTGTTTAGGATAAAGAAGGATTATTTTCAGCTGTAAATCATGCAAAGCAGCTTTAATGAAGTCCAGGGATTGTTTCAAATTTATTTTATTGTGTAAAATAAATTTGTTTGTTTTTATTCTTAAAAATGTCAAAATCAAATCTGAGTCACTGTGAAATCAGTAACGTGATGCGTGTGTGACGGAGAATGTTGACCCGAGTATCATAAGCGTGTGTTCACTCGTCCTTCCTGTCGCCGCTCAGGTGATCGTGGCTCAGATGGAGGTTTACGAGAAGACTCTGAAACGGGCTCAGCGGCGTCTGCTGAGGAAGGCGGAGTGGGGCGAGGCCGTCCTGCCGCAAACGGAGGTACAAAAATGTCTCAGAAGATTACGTTTGTTTGCTTCTGTTCCAGATGTTTGAACACGTGTGATGTTTTTAGGAATCGCCGTTGCACGAGTTGCCCGCTGGATCGCCTCAGCGTCACGCCGCTCGCAGGTAAAACTCTGCTCTCGGCCGTGAAGCGGCGTCTGCTTCGTGTTTGGAGGTTAAAGGAGATTTCCGTCTGATCTGACGAGGAACGTTCGATTTGTTCAAACTGGCTTTCAGACGAGGTCTCAGGCTGAGGAGCAAAACTCAGGATGAAGCTGCTGATACTCCGACAACGGAGGAGAAGGAGGAGGAAGAGGAGCAAACGAAGACGGAAAACAAAGAGGAGGACGGGAAGAAGGATGGAGACGAAGAACCGATGGACGCTGAGGACTGTGAGGTTTGTCCAGGTAAGGATTTTGTCTCCGCTGTCCTCACGCCTGAGTTCAACGTTTTTCTTCAGACTAGAAGAAACTCATCAGATTGTCTCTAATCAGGAAGTTGAGACGCCGAGGCTGATGTGAGTGTAAAGGACCTGAATGCAGTGAGAGGAGTGAACAATGATGCTGTGATATGTTTGTGTGTTTTTATTATCTGTGTTTTCCAATAACGTTATTCTTCATGTGACCTCAGAGACGCAGCTGAGCGGCGACAGCAGTCAGGACGTGACGCTGGTGTGTGACGCAGAAGATCAGGTGAGTCTGCTCAGGTGTGCGGGAGAAACTCGCAGACAGGAAGTCAGGAGGTTAACTGCAGGTCCCAACTGACTCCTCCTCCACCCGGGAGCAGCTGGCGGTCCTCGCTCTGCTCAGCCTCCGGTTCGTCGCGTGCAGGACCTGCAGAGCAGACTGGGACCGCCGTCAGCGGCTCCTCTCCATCACGGTGGAGTTTGAGTCTGACAGGAAGGACTGCTTTCAACTGATTAGCAGCAACTAGACTTTCAAAATAAGAGTGTGGAGCTTGTCTGCTAGTAAATGGATGGTGTTAGAGAAGATACCTGCAGCACCGTCACAGTGACGATTTCATTGATGAACGTCGCCGTGTGTGTGTGTGTGTGTGTGTGTGTGTGTGTGTGTGTGTGTGTGTGTGTGTGTGTGTGTGTGTGTTCATCCTTTATATCTGAGCTCATGTGTTCTGATCTAACTGCGTTAAAGCTGATTGGCCGACTCTGACAGGAACTGGTCCTGAGTTTCCAGGGCAGCACGGTGCTGCAGTGGTTAGCACTGATGCATCACGTTGTGGATGTTCTAGGTTCAAGTCCACAGGTCAGCACCACCTCTGCATGTTCTCTTCCTCAGAGACACGAGACCCTGAACTGTACAAGCAGCAGGTGGAGGTGCTGGGTGGGTTTGTGTGTGGCAGCAGTCAGTAAATAATGTGTTAAAGTGCTGAAATAATGTGAAAAGTTTGTCCGCAGCCTGCAGCTAAAACTCCGGAGATTCAGATGATCCTTCACGCTGATCCTCCCTCCAGGAGCGAGCCACAGGTGGAGGAGGTGGAGGCCGACGGTAATCAGACAGAAAAGCTTCATTTTCACCCTCCATGCTGCGTGTTTAAGAAGCTGAAGCTGTCATTTATCCTCAGCTCCAACAGGTGAACAGATGGAGGCGGACGTCCCCGTCAGGAGCAGCGAGGGCGGCGCCGGTCAGCCTGCGAGCAGGGAGGAGGTGCAGGAGGACGGAGGGGATCCAGATGTGGAGGAGATAAAGGACCAAGCGCCGGAGCCGGCCGTCGTCCCCCGCAGCCCCGAGACCGCCGTCGACTGCCCGCTCTGCCAAGCGTCCTTCCCCGCGAGCAGGATCGAGATGCACGCCGCGTACTGCGACGGCGAGGTAGCAGTCGTGGAGGAGAGGAGGCCCAAGGTCGACTACATACAAGGTGAGTTGTTTTTTTTAAAAATCCGCAGAGTTCATCAGGAACTTTAATCGTTCAAACGCAGCGAGCGGCTCGAAAAAGGAGAAACAAGAACAGCTCAGAGAAATCTGCGATGAAAGAAAACACAGAAGAAGAAAAACAACAAAGACGTCAAAGAACAAAATGATAAAACACTGCTGAAGGTTCATAGATCGGAAAGATGCTTTAACTGTCACACATGCACTGTAGATGACAGAGGATGGTTTATTTTGTCTTACAGCAGCCACAGAGTAACTCAGTAACATAAGTTACATAATAGGAAAAAAGAAGGAATGAAGGAGTAATAGAAATGAAATAAATCATAGAATAAAGAAGCTTTTATATAATAGTGAAGTTCCACTGTTGTTCAGCAAGCTGCGATCATAAACCCGAGCTTCCATGATCGGGACGTTTGTTTTGGTTTGTCGTCATCGTGGAAATCTTTCGGACATGTTCTGAAGCAAAACCTTTCCTCTGTGCTGCGTCTCGTATATCCGAGCCGATCGCGGCTCTGCTGGAAGCTGCACTGTGCAGTCACACTCGTCCTGTGTGATGGTTTTAAATGATGATTCATTCTGCGTCAGCCAAATATATAAAGAACACAGTGCTTCACGTTTTGAATGAAATCGGAGTTCAGGCTGTGTCAAACTCGGGCGTGGCGAGCGTGGGCGTTAGATTATCGGAGTAATTCACAGGTAGAAAATCAGTTCTCTCAAGATTTTTTTATTCCAAACCTTCACATTGAAGCTAGTTGGATGCTTTTCTGTATCAGTGTGTCCAATTTTAAACCTAACAGTGACAAAACGCTGCCACCCTCAGGCCAAACTGGGAATTACAACATGAGTCACCGGTGAGAGTCAGATGTGGCATTTTGTGGTTTGATTTGTGGTTTCAGTCGGAGCTTTGTTCTCCTCTTTAGTGTCACGGAAGACTCAGAGGAAGAGAACACACAGAGCGAACGCCGAAGACACAAATGAGGGCGCTGACGTTGGCAGGTAGGTGTGTCTGCGGCGATGTCTACATTAGCTGCAAGAGCTCTTTGTTTCCTGACTCGCTGCTTTCTTCTAAATTAATCCAACAGGAACCAGGAGAAGTGCTACATCTGTCAGAGAGCCGTGCCTCTGAAGGACTACAGCCGACACACCGAGCTCTGCATCCAGCGCCACGGATCCAAGACTGCAGCTGTAAGCCGGCGACGCTCTGAAACCACACACCTGTCTGCTTGTAGCTTAGACAGTCCACCAGTTTAGTCTGCAACAAACCGCGATCAGCCTTTTTTTCACTGTGTAAACTCAAATCTGTTTACAAAGAAAGAGCAGGCACATTTGAGCCGCTCGTTTCAGTGAAACTTTAGCTCGTCATCTTGGTTTGGTTTCGTGTTTTTACTCTGGACCCACTTGTTTTTAAATTTCTATAGTAAGTCATGGAAAACCAAACACTGTGCAGAGCAGGGCGATATGGCCAAAAATATTTATCACGATGTACATTTGAAAATTTGCATTATAAATGACGATATAATTGATGCGAGACAAAATACAGCCCCACAACTTTACTAGCGCAAAAAACACCCATTTATTTTCACTTAAACAAGCAGCTGTTTTTTATGTACATTAAAGCTATATAAAAATTTAACAGTGCAAATGCAAATTCCTTGCTGAAAGTTTAACCAAAAGGCATTTCCAGTGGAAATGGGCTGACATATCCTGAGCATAACCATGTATAATATCCACTGAAGTTAAAAAGAGGTGCTTTGCAACATTAAACTGCAGTGTGCCAAATAAAAAGCCAAATATGTATTTTTCAGACCATAAGGTGCACGGGATTATAAGACAACAAACCAGTCAGATAAATCAAACTTTATTAAACTCATTCTTCTTGCTTCCTCCACTTCTGTACCATTGATTCATTAATGCTGTATTCTATCACAGCGGCTCTATTCCCATGTTGTTGCAGTATATTAATGACTAACCTCGTATTGTGGATGGATTATCTCAGTTGTTCTCCTGACTGACTTTTGGTCCGTTTACAGCATCCTGCCATGCGACTGTATTTGTCTCTAACCATCAGGAACCCTCACGTTAACTTTTATTGAGTGGAAAAAGGTTAGCGTTCATCCTCCAGCTTCACTGTGTTTATGCTAACATAGCTGTGTCGCTAGCGATCACGTAGCACATCATTATATACCAGCTAGCCCAACTTCAGTAACCCTACAAACGTCACTGCTGTTTAGTTTCCTGTCTTCATTTATGTTGGAAGTGATAGCAGAGCTGTACGTTTGAATTTTTTCAGAAATCTCTCAGTCAGAACATGCAATATCATGCTTAGGTAACTAGCGAAACTAGCGAGCTAACTTCTGTTAACTTCCTGCTAACTTCTAACTCGTTAAATGTAATAAACTCTGTTTTCATGGATGCCTGGATGTTAAACTTCATAGTTACACCTGGTAAAGCAGCAATGCTGATCGTTTTATTAAAGATGAAAGAATTTAGACAGTTTTTAACGCTCAGTGATGCTGCAGTGATCGTTTGACTTTGGGACCTGAAGGGGACGGAGTTTAGGACCCAGATTACTCCCAGATTTACGAGCACCTTAGTCCGACAAATACGGCAATAGACCCTGTGCACGAGAAAACGCTAACTTCCTGGTTTGAGACCGGATGTGGGGTTGTACATTTCTGGTAGCTTTACTTTGCGGTCAATCGCTACTGCGAAGATATCCTCCAAAATCATGTCCAAAACTGGAAAACGGAAAGATGGCGTTAAGTTACAAAGAGCAGAAGGTGGGAACACTCACCACTGTTGTGTCATAAAAATCTAATGATCAGTTTTGATGTTTAAAGCGTTTAGATCGATCAGTTGTTTACATCACTCAAC
Source organism: Maylandia zebra (assembly GCF_041146795.1). NCBI lineage: Eukaryota > Metazoa > Chordata > Actinopteri > Cichliformes > Cichlidae > Maylandia > Maylandia zebra. The sequence goes on along the minus strand of NC_135176.1, from coordinate 32,169,898 downwards.
ACAAGCAGAACTGCATTACTGCAGCAGAAGACACATCGTCCACATGCAGAAGCACATCTCTGTATAGAGACTGGTCTCATGATTTAAACAGGCAAATGTTCAGCATTCAAACTACAGGTGAAGAATAGTCAAACCAGATGTTTCCCGTTATGTCGAGATCAGCTCGTCAAGTACACACCTACACAGCATGTTAACAAACCGTGAAAAAAGCCACACAAAAAATGAATGATTGCTGGTAACGGTTTCTATACATTAGTATTTACGAAGGGTATGTTGTGACTTACCTTCAAAATTATAGTCGTCCCTCACTATAACGCGGTTCACCTTTCACCTCGCTGTTTCGCAGATTTTTTTAGTGCAAGTTTGCGCTTTTTTTTTTTTTTACATCACATTGTGTCCTGCGTCCTGATCACTGCTGACGATCTCCTCCGCCTCTCCTGTACAGTACAGAATCGCTGCATCGATGCTAGCAGTGTGACTCTGAAGTGCAGTGCTGTATGTCCACGATGTCCACCAAACGTTTTGCACCGTCAAAAATAAAATCGGCTCCTTGATTTCACCTCTCGCTGGTTATTTGTAGAACATAACACCCGCGATAAACGAGGGACAGCTGAGAAATATAACATTTGAATCCTTTTTCTCTTTTGCTCTGAGGCGCGGGGGAAAAATATCGACAAGTCGATGAACATCATTTACAGATATATTGGGTAAATGCCCGAGACATCTATAGAAATGTAAATCGCCGCTTGATTCATTCATTTGCTTAACTTGTTTTGGACCGTAAACCAGGCGCGAATAGGACACCGGAAACACAGCTCCCCACAGGAGTTTCCACACCGGACGTAGCATATGCTAACGTGCACATAGTCAATAACAACGGCCGCTTGCATGTTCTACAAAAAAAAAAAAAAGTTCTTTGGTGGGTATGTGACAGACAAACACCACCACTGAAGTGGGACCATCTTTACAAACCAATTCTGGATCATCCGTTTCACTCAACGATCCACCTTCTCCCTTCTCATTCTCCGTTACCACCGTGCTTTTTCGGCCATGTGCGCATGCGCGTTTTACCCATATTCTATCGTGATATTTCATTTTCTTATCGTTGCCTAACATTGTACCGATATTACCGTGAACGGTATAATATGGCCCAGCCCTACTACTGTGTTGTAGTGTGAGCGGTGAGGTCTTTATCAGCACTAAAACATGTAAAACATGAAAATACAGGACCAATTGGACCCTCTGGCAGCCCTGCTCTGGACCCCGGGCCTTATGTTTGACACCCCCCTTTGCCAGATGGCTTTGGCGGTGTAGATCCACAGGTGACAGTCTGACAGGAAGCAGGATGTTCGTAGCATTTTTCCAGGAGAAACATCAAGGAAAATGTGTAACAGCAGCAAGCTTTTATTTTGAAATCAGACACCTGTTGATCCTAAATTACAGCAGGCTTTTGTTTTGTTATTCCTAAACTTAGTTTTTATTGTTTTTTTGGTTAAAAGCAGAGCAGACGGAACAGGAGACAACAGACAGGGACATCATAGCTCAGGTGACGAAGAAGAGAAGCTGCTTGAAAAGCTGAAGAGTTTCATTCAAAGTGCCGACTGTTGGTGTTAAAAGAGTAAAAGTTCAGTAAAGAAACTTAAAGATGTTTAAAAGTTGTTGTTTTCTGATCTTGCAGAGGGGAAATCTGCTGCTGGCTCTGGATCAGACGGAGAGCAGAGACTCGGGTACGTCATCGTTGTTGCTCTTTGTTTTTCTTCCTCTGAAACACAAAAATCTGAATGATAAAAAAAAGCAAAGGCTGTATATAAAAGATGGATGTAGCCCCATTACGGTGGTTTGTCATTTGATGTCATTGTTTTTTAGGGGGTTTTCCTGAAGGCAGAATTTGCCAGGTTCAGATGAGAGCGCGGAGTGCTAAGCTATCGGCTAATGCTAGCTAGCTTTGTTAGCATGTATAATTGACTGCATGGTTGTATCACAGATACCTGCTAATAGTTGCTGAATAACAAATTTGAAATCACCATGTTTGTAGCACAGTCATTGGACGGTCTGAGGCAGCCATGTTTTTACAGCCACGCCCCCGATAAAGCAGCCTGCAGGAACGTTGCTGAATTTACTGTTCAATACGTAAAGTAAAGGTTTTTTTTATTCTGAGCAGTGATGAAGAAATCTTCTCATTTATCGATTTATCGTGTGATGCTGCTGATGTGATGTCAGAGAGCCCGAGGCTCCGCATGAGCGTTTGATTCAGTGGAAACGAGCTGACAAAGAAAAGACTGTCGGATCATTAGCTGTATGTATTATTGTTATTATTATGAGTTTATTTAGGTGATTTTCTTTAACTTACACAGAATAAAACAATGATGATAAAAAACAAAGAAAAAGTAAAATAGAGTAAACACTGATGAGACGTTCCTGTGAGCTCAAAGCTTCCAGCAGAGAGGTCTGTTTGAGACGGCTGCAGTTCCTCACGCTGACCACCAGAGGGCGTCTGACGCTCATATCTGTTTTTGCTTCCTCGTTTTTCTTTATGACAGCACTGTCAGCAGGTCAAAGGTCACACAAGTGACATGTGAAGGAGCATGCTCAAAAATAAAAGCCTCCGCCTGTGGACCTGATGGGAGAAAAATGCCAGAGTCCCGACTGCTCTCTGCAGATCACAGGAGCTAAATGAAAACCCAAAAGTCTGAGTCACAGTTAAACATCTTCAGCGACAACTCGCCGTGACCTTCGTGCAGAGCGGAGCGTCTCGCTGTCAGACTTTGTCTTTTGTTTCCGTTCTCACTGGAATTTGTTTTTCCGAGGCGAGGCCCGCGCCGGCCTTGGCCTTGTTGCAGTGTAGTCTAACGAGCTTAAAGGGAGGAAAACACGAGGAATGAGTCTCAGATGTCCACGATAAACGTGTCCAAAGCTCAGCGCTCAGGCTTCAGACTGGGATGGAGTCAAATTATAATCTCTTTATTTAACTTATTCACCAAACTGAGCCGCGCTTCACTGAGCAGTGATGAGCTGCTCGTCACGTTTCAGCAGCAGGACTCAGTTACAGCCCTCGTGTTTCACAGGCGTCCTAAATCAAACAGTCTGGCCTCCCGAAGGTTCACCGTGAAGAACTTTCTCACACATTTGAACCCTGAGATGAAGTTACTGAGTGGAGACTTTGATAGTTCTGGTATAAAGTCTTTTGTTATGATGATTATTGAGACTCTGATGTGACTGATTATAGATGAAGCTCCAGGTTTTGTTCTTCTGTTATCAACGTTCCCGTTTCTAAAAGTCAGGGACACGGGGTCGGGATGTTTCTAGAAACGGGGAAAGCTGTTGTCCTGCTGATGTGATGTCACCGCTGAATCAGGGTTCATAAAGTCACGTTTTCCTGCCTCGCTGTGTTTCTGCAGATGCTGGCCCGTCTGGATCCAAAGTCCTGCCCGGGTAAGGCGCCTTTAAAACAGCTCTGGGTTTGAAGTCCAGCTGTAAAGACACCTGAAATCTTCCTGCTACACCCTGTTTGCTCAAGTTTTAGACGCCTGAAATCTTCTCTGTCTTCATTCTTTCAGTGATGTCATCGATCTGCGGGATGATGATGATGACGAGGAGGAAGTGTCAGCATTCAGGGTCAGTAACTCTCCCATCAGGTCCTTCACACCCATCTCAGAAGCCGCCGACTGCCTTATCGACTTCAAGAAACAGCAGCGAGCCAAGAAGCCGTACCAAAGACGCCGATGAGGGCGGAGCCTTAACTGGAGCCCACAGCGGGCTGAAGGACATTTCTGCAGATCGAACTTTTGAGTGCTGAAAGTGCGTCGGGCTGACGCTGAAGATGTCTCAGTCTACCTCCTCATGAACATTTCCTTTATGTTACTGTAGCTTCGCTCAAACATGAAATGAAATTAAATGTTGGATTTTCTGCCTTTGATTTTCTGTCCCGTCGTCATGGATACTCGTGTGGAAACAGCGGGTTAGATGCGCTGAGGCGCTGCTCACTGCATTTACAGGTGAGGCCAAACCAAAGTACCTGCAGTTCCTCTAGTGGCCACATGAGGCGGCAGTGAGTCAGTCCCCATAAACTCTCACAGTACAGTCGAGTTTTCAGCTGATCGTTTCACTCGGTGTGCTTGTGTGCGCTGGCCTTCGGTGAACATTCTGCTCGCCGTGCTCTGACACACCTTTGTGTTGCCAAGCGACTGGGATGGGTGGGATTAGAAATGAGTCTGTCAGAGGGACGCCTCAGGTTAGAGAGGCGAGGCTGACGTGGTCTGGACAAAGGAGGAGAAGAGGGAGACCTCAGAGCTCTCTGGGTGTCATCCAGAGCAGGATAGGCTGGTTATGGAGGCAGGTGGTCCGGCGTGGTTACCTCTGAGGTCACTGAAGGAAGAAGTGCTGAATGTGGCTGTGCTGAAGTCGTGACTGAGTGATTGTGTCAGCTCAGAGTTTCCTAGATTACCCAAGAAAAACACCGCAGAAAGTCCGGTGTGCCCTCAAGCAAGGGTGTTGTGCCATCACAGTTGGTGCACCTCAGCAGCATCAGACAGACGGGCCTGCAGCTGGTTGGGTGAAGGTGTCTTTTGGACCAGCCTTTTCCTCCGTCGTGGCTCAGAAATGACACTACAGCACCAAACTGCATCTGTCATCGCTCCAGGAGAGTGACACGCCACGGCATCCAGACCTCACTTTCCTGTAACGTAACAGTAACATCGAAGACTTCCTGTAAACCAGAGGACACCACGGTTAGAGAGGTTTGCTCCACAGATGAACTTAACAGTGTCGGTGCTTGAGTCGAATCCCGCTCTGTGCATTGTTTCCTCGATCAAAGATGGACGAAGGCTTGTGATGTCACTTTCTGGGTTTTGAGGCCTCAGCGTCACCATTTTGGCTGCTAACCTGTTCACCCGCTGTTGGCAAGCTAGCCCTTGCATGGTACCTGCTGAGTAGCACACTGAATAAACGCCTAGCATGAAATATTAGTTCTCAAATAATTTAAAAAAGGCTCAACAGCACAAACACGCTGCAGAGGCCCAGGGAGTCCTGCTAGCAGCCTGTCAGTCACAGAGGCCACGCCCCCTAGCTTTGAGGAACAGGCTGTCTGTAAAATCCGTCACCGCCGGAGCCTCGAGTGGCGTCGGAGGAACTGCAGTGTAATGTGCACTATTCTTACTCAGCCTCCAAACTGAGCTAAAGAAAGAAAAACTAGAAGTGCTTTGTTTGTCTTCACAAGACAAAAATGATCAAAATCAATATTGTTGTGAATGTTTTCTATAAAATCTCATAAACGAGTGTTTCCTGTTCTGCACTGACTCGTCCTGTGTCTGAACACAGAGTTTCTTACTTTGCAGTGAAAGTCAGTTTACTGATTATTCCCGATGTAAGTGAACGCAGCACTGATGAGTTATCTGAAAACATCACCGTCCTGTAAGATCTTTCTGCCTCATTTTCACCTCTTTGGCCACAAAACACTTGAATCGAACCTCTTCCCATTTCTTTGATGAAAACAGACTTAAATGAACTGCGCTGAACTCCGAACACTTCGTGTCCTTCATCGTTCGTCCTTCACACGATCTCTGCACCTTCAGGAGGCCCCAGACGGCCTGTCGTCGGGTTCATTTGCTCCAGCCTTAGGTTTCAGTTTCCTCGCAACATTCTGTGGCCGCTGTGTTGAAACATTCGCTGTCTCAACGCTGAGCGAGTTGCACCACCAGGCGAAAGTTTAGAAAGAATAAAGGCGCAACTTAAGTTTGGATGAAGAAATGAGCTTCTTAGAATAACGAGCAGCACAGGTGGAGCCGGGGTTTCTGCAACTTCCTGGGTTTATTTAGTGGACAGGTTCTCTGAAACGAGACGAAGAAACCACCGAGCTGCTCAACGATGAGTAATCAGTGAGTCACGTTCTTCATACACCACCACACAGTCACCTGACAGCTCCAGCTGTGACCTGACCGATGTATGATGAGATGTATATAACTTTATATATGCAGGAATATCGGTGTGTGTACTTTAAGAGCTTTTACTCTGAAAATATTCACAGGATCAAGGTGAAATGTGACGTTTGTGTACTGAAATAAGTCAGCTGGTTCACAGGAGGTTTTTCTTGCTCGTTTTCTTGTCAAACATTTCTTTTTTCCAGAAAAGCTGGAAAACTGTTAACGCTTCTGTATTCTGGCAGCTCGGCTCGAGCTCCTGAAGCCCACCAGGCCTGACTCCACGTGGGTCGGTAGCTGCATCTCGAGGATAACCATCTCCCGTCCTGCTGGGATCACAGGGAAAGCTCGGACATTCAGGCTCAGGCGTCTGGGCACCTCAGGTGTTGTGGGCGTGTCCTAGTGGCAGCTGGCTCTAGAACGCCTCAGTGGAGGAGGTGGTGGGAGGCGGAGGTGTGGTTGGATGGAGTTGAAGTATGCCAGAGGGAATGAAGCGCTGTTATTGTTTTACCTAGAGACAGCAGTCCGGCCGTTTTATCGTATTTGCTGCTTCCAGGTGTCAATTTTAAACTAAAACCGAACAAACTTCTTCACGTTCTCGAGGAACACTCGACCCTCGTCAGACGGGAACATCTGCCTCCTCGGGCTGCTGGACAATAAAACCCACAGAGAGTAAAACCAAAGTCTGGTTGTTACGCACCAACTCCAATAAGTCGGTACAAGTGTTGTAGCAGATAAGAGCTTTTTTGGGCTGTTCCTCAAAGAAACCAATGTCTCCAAGCCATACAACAATGTGGGGGAGAAAGGTTGTGCCAAAGAAAAACACCAAAAAGACAAAAACCAGAACTAAGCTGAGGTTTACTCTAAGAGGAAAACAAAAGAAAAGAAAGTGCTACTCCTCAACTCACAAAATAAACTCAAACATTACATGCATGAAATGTGCAGGGTCCCCCCCCACAAACCTTACACAACAAATGAAAAGATCCAGGGCAGCTCAGCACATGTGCCACATGATCCTTAGCAGCGAGGAGCAGAGAGCCACCTCTAGCCACAGGTGAGTTCCTTTTATAAGGGCCTCCTCCCTCTGGAGCTGGAGATTCCCAAATTGTCACCAGCCTGCAGTCTGTGCATGTAGGAAATGGCAAGCAAAAGGAGGGGGGGGTCGCAGACAGCTTCAGATACTTAACACTGCTTTTAGTTTCCTGAAATTCGTTTTGACTCACATGCTGCCGTCTGCCTACGTCCAGAGAAACACTGATGTTCACAGTGACGTTCAGCTGTGCAGGAAAAGCTGGAGAAATGAACGGGAGGAATTCGTCCGGCGCTCCCACTGAAAGGTGACTGCATGTTGGATTTCATGACCTATTTGCCCCCAGTGACAGATGCCCCCCTCCCTGAGCCTGGTTCTGCTGGTGCTTTCTTCCTGTTTCTTCCTGGAAATATTAAGAAATAAAACTGTTGCACAGCACTGTGTATGCAGTAACTCAGCAGAGATATGAGAAAAATGTAATAAATAAAACGTTATAGAAACAGGACATTAAGAACATCAAACGTGAAAGAGAGAAAAGAGAAAAACGTGTCATATCTCTGAGGAGGTTCCCACACCTGCGGCTCCTCTCGGAGTGTCTTATGCTGAAACGTTCCACACTCAGACACCCACCCACCCCCTCCAATTACCACCCACTCACCGACCGGTTCAAGGTTAATTTTGACAAATAAATCCGAGCCTCACTCCGCGTGATAACTGATCCACGTGACTCGGATTCATTTTAAATCACCAATAATTAATCATTTCTGTGTGTGTGTGTGTGTGTGTGTGTGGGTGGTTTCATACCGGCTTCACCCCCACCCTTTTAACCAGCCTCCACCCTGGAGGTTGGTTAAACTGTTAAAAATGACTTTTTGACCTGTAATCCGTCACGAACAGGTCAAACGTGAGTGATGTGGAGTCCTTTTGGTCCAGAAACAGCTCCGGTCACAAACTGTTTTATGTGTTTTTGATGAGAGCTCAGACGGAGAGAGCAGCAGGAACATCACAGCTCCACAAACACGCTGTCAGTGATCGAAGCGTGGGTACAATTACGCAGAATCATAGAGAACTTCAGAACTTTATATGTGCCTCCGTCATATTTCTACATCACCACCGTGTGTTAATACAAGTAATACAGTTAAAGATGTTCCACGTAAAACACGCAGAAACATCGGAAACTCTCTGGCACGACCCCGGCATTTTTACGCGCGATCAGCTGTAGATCCGCTCGTGAACAGCGGGAGGTTGCCGTGTTGCGACACGAAGTGGGTGTAAACGATTCCCAAAATGAGCACCTCACGCGCTCTCCCTGCCTCTCATTCATTAAGGAAGCTCAGAGCTGTGAGGCTGAGCGCGCGGAGCCGGACGCAAAGGTGAGTCTGAGTTCGCTTCAGTCCGTGGCTTTTTACGCAGAGAGGATGAGGAGTTTGCACGAGTGTCTGCATCAGTGCGAGCGGCTGATTGGTGACTTCACCGCCCATCCTGTCTCACCCTGAGACCCCCTGCGTCCTGGTAAAGGACCCCGAGCCGCTGTTTTGTTTTTTTGTCACTAGCCCGGTCTCTCTGACGGGTTTGCGCTGCTCGGAATCTTTGGCTCAGTTAGAACTAGTCAGACTTGTTTCACGTTGCCTTCGGGCGCAGCCGGAATCTGATCATTGCTGTTATTCTTCATATCGACCTCTCCGCAGGGTCACCGCACAGTCTCAGGAACCTGTCAGCGCGATGATGCAGGCAGTTTAACTTGTTTCAAAATAAAAGTGTAAAGGAATCAGAAATTTTTACGTCACTAATGAGGTGTCACCTGAAAAATATGGGGCGTGGTTTCAGAATTGACAGGTGTGGAGAGCAGTGAAGCTTGCAGGTTTACCTGGGAGCTGGTTTGTTTGTTTGTTTGTTTGTTTGTTTGTTTGTTTGTTTGTTTGTTTGTTTGTTTGTTTGTTTGTTTGTTTGTTATGTGATCTCAGAGGCTACTCCACCCAAAAACCCTAATCCACAGGAGGTCACGGGTGTCACAACCTGATCCCTGCTCTAGTGTAACTCGGTGCTCTGCACGGGTTTTTAAATTTACTCAATTACTGGATGCTGTAAGAGAAAGAGGCAGGAAGCAAATAAAGAACCACAAAACCATCAGCCAGTCACAGGACAGCAACTCTGAGCGTTCAGACACGTAGACTCGGCCTGCTGAAGTTCACCCCGCGCATCAGAGTGTGGAAGGAAGTGACTTTGAACGTGATGTGGTTGTCGGCTCTGAGTCTGTGGGGTTCACAGAGAATCGTAGGTCAAAGGTCAGTACAACAGGATATGCAGAGGACACGTCTGCAGCACCTGTGTGACGCTCTCATGTCAACACGGCCAAAAGACTCCCTCACCTTGCTGAAGTGAAGGAGCGAATTCAAACCATTCTGGAAACAGGCGTCCATCAAGACCAGACAAGCTCTATAAAGAGCTGATTATAAAACACTAACATAATAAAAACAGACAAAAATACCCCAATAAACTAAAACAATGTTACTGAATGAAGGAAAATCTGCTGTGGCTTTAAAGTCATCACTAAAACTGTCAACTTCCTGCATTTAAAACTGTTTCATTATCATTTAGTAACTATTAGAGTGAAATAAAAACTTTCTGCGACATGTGAAAGCTGACTGCAAGTGTTGCATCATCAATATTCCCAGTTTTTCAAAAAAAGGTAAAATCCTGCTGTCATCAGACGCAGTCATGCATTTGTCTCTTCATTGTCCAGTTTCACTTCAGAAAACTGTTTTATTTTGGTCACAGTGTCACGCCGTTGGATTTCGGGAGTCCTTTTGCTGACTCTGAGGACGTGAAGTGGAAGCAGCTTTTCAGGTTCCTTTAAACTCGCCTCTCGTAACTCCAGTTACGGCTCCCAGCTGTTCTCAGGTGTGCTCTGTTGACACTTCAGGTAGTAACACGGGACATATGACGTTTACTCCGGGCCTATGTTTGCATTTGGACCTGTTGTTATTCATGTCCACGTCAAGTCGACTGCAGGATGTGAAGAAAAATCTTGTTCCTCTTTCGTGTGCTCCTCGCTGCACCTTCCTTTCTGTGTGCTTTGAATTCTGCATCTAACAGCATTTAAAGCTTCGAGATGTTTGCTCAAAGGCACGTTTAATCGTTGCTTTACGGCGCTCACTTTGTTTCCCTGCGTGAAAACCTGAGTTTACGCCGAGGACGCATCAGCACAGCAGGTCAACAGTAATTCTTACTTTTATAAATATATTTTAGCTCTACTAAAGATGCTTTGCAGCTTTTTCTGTTAAAGCTTTTTCATTTCAGTGGGTAAAATCTGACACTGTCAGGTCCACGTGGTGATGGGTCGTGACCTCAGCCTTACCCTAACCCTGACTATAACAGTAAAGCTCACTGGATGTTATGAGGTCTCTGAGCACTGTAACACTAACCCTTATGAGTCAGTGTGATTACTTTGTCTGCTGGTTTCCAACACTTGGGAGAAAATGTTTTAAAAAGGATACGATGTATGTTTTCTAACAGCAAAGTGTTCGGTTTATTAATAATGACTTTATCACAGTGCTCAAAATTTTACTTTTGTGACTTTTACTGTAAAATTGTAAGTGGTTGCAGGCAGCTGCTGTGAAATCGATTGCTGATACCTTTGAGGGAACAACACATTTTCCCCTGGTGACAGGATCACTGAGGCCCATGCTTGGTGAAAGAGATAAAGGTGTTACATTAAAAATCATGAGCTAACCTCCGAGCTCAGTAAACCTGGAAAAAGTGCGATGCAAACAGAAACAGTTGGCTGTTAAATGAAAAGCTGTGTCTAACTGCTGAAACGAAAACCCTTCAACAGGTGCAACTTTTTGCATCACAGCTGGAGTTTTCCATCCAAATTGTGGAGCGACTCTATGGTTACGCCGTAACCTTGGTTCTCTGAATAAAAGACTATCTCTCTACTCGGGAAGAGAGAGTCTCGATATGATAGAGAACACAGCAAGCTGACAGCAACCGAAGCAACTGCAACAAGGTTTTTACTGCAGCACCACTTCTGAGGCCAATTCTGCCTAGCAACAGCTAGCAAACCACAGCAGAATGCACACTGTCCACATTAGCACGAGGTTGCCGTCTGGTTCTAAACTGAAACAGCTTTTTTTGGGCATATTTACATAATTAACTTCAGCGTTCGTGTTCGTTGCTGTGTATCACATCTGTTAAATAAAATAAACATAATCTGCCTGTGACATGACACCCGTGGAGCTGCTAATGAAGAGTTAGCATGCTAGCTTTAATCTTTACAGATCATTCAGGCAACATGTTTCAGCAATGGAGTTTATTTTAATGATGATTTGATTCATCTGCAAGCTTCTTCATGCAGCTGAAGTATCAAAATTTCAACTTGCTCCTTAGTAAGTAGAAATTTACACATATTTTAGGTGCTGCATGGCAACAAGCGTCCACTTGATTAGTTGATCGTGAGTGTGGTAAAAATACTTTTTTCCCCCAGTGTTTTAATTTCTCTAAATAAATCCGTACTTTCCCGTTTTGTATGAACCACAGAATAAGACCGGTCGGGTTTCACCAACAATCATTGTGGTTATGGCGCAGCTCAAATAAATGCAGACCACTGACGCTATAAACTCGCGGGCACGTGAGATGCTGTGACGTTGACTCTGGGAAAATTAGTCTGCAAATCAAAAATCATTGATTGATTTTTCTAAAACCTGTCAGGGCAACAACGGGGTGACGTCTCAGAAGACGCCATATTATCTTACTTTTAATTCTTTAATTTTATCTGAGTCTTATTGTCCTCTTTTTCTGATAATTTAACCCTGTCAGCTTCATTCATCGTCTTTTGACCTGTTTTCATCCAGATGAGCAACACACAAGCAAACGGCGAGTCCAACGTTCAGATAACCAAGAAAGCCAAAATGAGCGGCGACACCACCGCCCTGCACCTGGACGGCATCCCTCCGGACACGCTCAGTAAGGTACGTGTCACCTGGTTGGTATGTATGATATTTTTGTGGTAGAGACAGTATTCGATAGATAACTAGCAAAAAGCCAACCCACATTGCCAGACCTGCAGCACATGTTCGTCTCATTTATGTTTAAAACACAGAAGTCTGTTTAAATTTATCATGTTGTTGTTTTTTTATATTCTTTATATCACTTTATAAAGTCACACGCCATAAACACCAAACACATAAATCATGAATACATATTTTATCGTTTTTCTTTGCAAGCTAGATATTTATTTTATACAGCAAAATAATAATTACAGGCACTTTTAGCTTTGCTGTCTCATGAATATTTATTTAAACATGTGACCACACATCCCACTGCACAACAATGTACATGTAGCGTACATGTCAGCATTCATTTAGAGATTAGTTACTAGAATCTGAGTGTTGAATAGAGCTTGATAATCCTGGTCTGGTCAATTATTTAGTACATTTGATTGTGATTTAGTCGCACGTCTAAGACGAGTTTGGGATGATGCACATGCACATATACACTACGATCAACATATTAGGGTCCAGTGAACACAGGATACATGTCTTATTTCTGCATGTCGGCATGCTAATTAATGAGAACACAGCATTAAAAAGTCCCTGTGCAGATACAATATCAATTAAATGTATTTTATTGGTTATTAACAGTAATTATAAAATACCTTTTAAAGTAAATATCACTTTAAAGGTTCCTGCATGTTTGCTCAGTCTGCCACAGTCTAACGTTATGGTTTTAGCCTCTTATTGCACTGATCAGAAGGGAAAATCCAGAAGCTTTAATCACATGATGATGATGTCTTTATCTTTGCAGATAACTTGTCAGAAACAAAGAATTTAACACTTTAAATGTGCTGAGCAAAGCTACCAAAGTTTATTGAGAATTCATCAGAAACTTCAGGCTAGCTTAAGTCACGGGGATTCTTCTTTCGGTGAGAAATGATCCAGATGTTGTCTTACACATTGCCACAGCTGCTAGCATTGCTCAGTGAGGTTCAGCATCAGGCTCCAGGGCTGGAAAATGAAGCCAGCGCTCTCAGGACCACTCAAAGACTCGTACAGCCTGGTACCAAGTATCTTGCACATTGAAGAAAGGAGAGTCCATAAAGTATGTGTGTATAAATATCTGTGTTTGTTTACAGCAGTGGAAAAAATGAAAATGGGCATAAAATCACATGAAAAACCAGCATTCTCCCTGAGTGACCAACAGCAATATAATAATCTTCACACAAAAGCACCAAACACTCGTTACACAGATGTAAACAGAGCAGGTGAATATTTAAAGCACGCAAAGAACAGGAAGTAGCTGCGAGCTGCCGCAAACTGTTAGTGAGTGAATTCCTGACAGAGGTCAGGAAAAAACAGGAACAAAGGATCATATTTTTCATTTGTCAGATTCATGGTCAGTCATTGGTTTACTAACTTAAATCATGACTTTATGTATTTCATCATTTTTAAAGTGACAACTTCCAGTTTTTCAGCTGCAACTTCATGAATAAGAAATCGGAGCCAAACCTCCTTATTTCCACGAAACCGTGACAAGCAGCACGATCGCATCGATTTCTATGACATCCAGGGAGTTTGTTTTTTAAGGGCGAGGCTCTGATGACTCCCAAGATGATCGCCAAAGACTGTCACCAAGACCAAAGGTTTCAGCAACCTTCGGTTTACTGGTCCATGTCCATGATGCTGACAACAATAAGCAAAACAAACCAAACGTGACTAAACTAAGACTAAAAACACCGGTTTGTTCCAGGATGAAATCAGTCAGCCAGTAAAGCTGAAATTGATCCTCTAAAGTATCTGTGCCAGAAGAAAAATCAGAGTGTTCACCAGATGAAGAGTTAAAAGTATCCGAGACTGGTGTCTAGAACAAACACTCAGTGCATTATGGGAAGCCTAAAGGAGCGCCCTGATGGGGTGATGTGGTGCCACGAAGTCTTAAAGATAAGATGGAGAGAAGAGGAAGACCTCCGGGAAGACTTAAATTCTCAGACAGAAAATACAGACATGAGAGAAACTCTGAGACCAGCGCCACAGAAAAAATATGGCTCCAACGTTAAACATGAACTAAGAGCGAAGTCATGAACACATCCACCCTCGGGTTGTTAACTCACGACGATGTCTCCAAGTCGAGGATTTCATCTTCCAGGAATGCGTTCCTTGTTGCTTACTTTGTTCTGCATAAATCAGCTTTGTTTTTGCAGATGTGTTTTATCAGTAATCATCAGAACGACCACGGCTCCACCTCTGGAGCTGGATAAAGGAGTGCTGCAGTTCCTCCAGCGTCCATGTGAGGCTCCAGCAGTCAGTCTCAACCTTTTGTCAGAGATAAACACGTCTACATGTAGCTGCTCGCCTTCATCGCTTATGATGTTTGGGGCATTTTTAATAGATTCTCTGACTAATATTACTGTTTCAGACCATTCTGAAGTCTGTGCTTCAGTTTCAGTGAGTAAAATTCACACATTTATGAGTCTGTTACTTGGACTCCAACGTTTCATCCACACATTTGGCTTCAAAAGGCCTCCGTGGCAGCAAGCAGGTCTCACTGCCGTGTCTCACTGAAGCTTCAAAGTATGCAGAACTGCCCAGAACATGTATGCGCTCTACATACATACACAGCACAAAGGCTGTTACACAGACACGTAGGCTCTATGTGAGGGAATAGAAAGGCAGCGAGAAAATCAGCAAAGCAAAAACGTATAACTGACTCTGTACAGTAGCACGGAGCAGCTGTACCCGAGCCACACGATGGATCAAACACACGAATTGCTGAGTGAAAATGTGTTTGACTCAGTCATCGTGCTGGTGGCTTGGCTTCTCCGCTTCCTCTGAGCGCTGAAGTTCCTCAACTGCCACAAGAGTGGCAGCCGAACCCAGATCGCCCTGAGCCATTTTACGACAGGAAACACCTTCCTGACTCGCTGTGCAGCTACAGTGCCAGCGACTGGTTTCTTGTTCTTCTTCACTTCCTCTGGATCAGCTGTGAGCAGCCAGTGTTGATACTACAGAAGAAATATTAAGCTAGGAGGTGTCCGGTTACTTTTGAACCACAGTGGTCTGGATGCTATGCTTTAACAGGATAATATCTCCCCCACACTTCCCCTTAAATTCACCTGCTCAAACCAGCACCTTTATTCTCCATTATTTTATTTCAAGTTTATTTTAAATTGAATGAAGCACATAAAACTTTAGTTTCACTTCCAAATGTTGAATGTCCTCCCGGCTAAACGTGTACCTGTCCGTCTTGATGGAGGAATGAAGTCAGCCTCGCCTGCTGGGAGGGAGGAACCCAGAGACGAGCGTGTGGAGGCACGAGGAGGAGCGAGGACAGTGGAGGAGAGAAAACTCGCTCCTGGAAAAGTACTGCAGCTGAGGACTCAGTCAGAGACAAAGAGGAGGCAGACACGTTTGTATCCCTGCCTCACGGCAGCATCTGATCCTGGGACAAAGTTTAACTCCAACCACAGCTGCTGTTTAGGTTGATATCAGGTTCATTTCTGACTGCGAATCAATAATTTAACCACTGTTTGATACAGCAGAGTTGCTGAGCTCTAAATGTAAAGTCAAACTTCCACACAGATTACTTTAAAAGCTTCTTAAAGTAAGGACGGAGCTGCAGCGGCAGGGCTGTTCAAACTTGTTTACCGTAAAGAACATGTGTGACGGTGGGAGGAAAAAAGCCAACCTGCCAAAGAAGTCCTACAACATGAGACCTGGAAGCACACACACATTTCACAACACTGGCTGCCAGGGCGTGTTCGCAGCAGCTTACAGGCCTTCATCAGGCTTTGTGATGGTGACACGAACCTGAATGCAAAACAAACGTGTTTACGTGAAATCAGAGGCAGGAAGAGGCTGGGCTGACACAGCGAGTAATGATCCTCTGGAGATGGCAGCAACAATTCAGCCTTGCTGTTTTCCCGGCTTCCTTCAGAGCTGGAAAATCACTGCACAGCTCTTCAGACCGTGTCCACGTTACTGTGCAGGTACCTGAGCGCAGGTGTGAAAGGTCAGAGGTGAAAAGCAGCTTCGGATTCAGGGCAGAATTATGTGCTTGGACAGGTTTGTCAGAACCGTAACAAAACATCGCGTAAATAAAGTTTATTACAACTTCTTTCCTTTACAGCACCAACTTCCTCCATCTCACCCTGTTCTTTACTACACCCACGAGTCTTCCCGGAGGTCTTCCTCTTCTCTCCATCTTATCTTTAAGACTTCGTGGCACCACATCACCCCATCAGGACGCTCCTTTAGGCTTCCCATAATGCACTGAGTGTTTGTTCTAGACACCAGTCTGCATTTAATTATTAGTTGTTAATAATCTCTGGCTCTCTTCTTTTCAGTCATGTCTTCCGCCCCTCCCTGAGCCTGGTTCTGCTGGAGGTTTCTTCCTGTTAAAAGGGAGTTTTTCCTTCCCGCTGTCACCAAAGCGCTCGCTCAGTGGGTTTTCTCTCACCCTTACAATACAAAGCGCCCCGAGGTGACTGTTGTTGTGATTTGGCGCTATATAAATAAAACTGAATTGAACTGAGTAACGATTCTGAGAAATTCCCTCAGATTTTCAGTCACATTTTTGCTGAGGTCTCACAGTTTCCTTCATTTCCGTCTTTTCTGACTGTGAACTTCAACTTTTTCCTTAGATGTCCGTTATGGTCCCGAAATACTATTTCCAATATTCTCGGATACTTTTAACTCTTCATCTGGTGAACACTCTGATTTTTCTTCTGGCACAGATACTTTAGAGGATCAATTTCAGCTTTACTGGCTGACTGATTTCATCCTGGAACAAACCGGTGTTTTTAGTCTTAGTTTAGTCACGTTTGGTTTGTTTTGCTTATTGTTGTCAGCATCATGGACATGGACCAGTAAACCGAAGGTTGCTGAAACCTTTGGTCTTGGTGACAGTCTTTGGCGATCATCTTGGGAGTCATCAGAGCCTCGCCCTTAAAAAACAAACTCCCTGGATGTCATAGAAATCGATGCGATCGTGCTGCTTGTCACGGTTTCGTGGAAATAAGGAGGTTTGGCTCCGATTTCTTATTCATGAAGTTGCAGCTGAAAAACTGGAGGTTGTCACTTTAAAAATGATGAAATAGATAAAGTCATGATTTAAGTTAGTAAACCAATGACTGACCATGAATCTGACAAATGAAAAATATGATCCTTTGTTCCTGTTTTTTCCTGACCTCTGTCAGGAATTCACTCACTAACAGTTTGCGGCAGCTCGCAGCTACTTCCTGTTCTTTGCGTGCTTTAAATATTCACCTGCTCTGTTTACATCTGTGTAACGAGTGTTTGGTGCTTTTGTGTGAAGATTATTATATTGCTGTTGGTCACTCAGGGAGAATGCTGGTTTTTCATGTGATTTTATGCCCATTTTCATTTTTTCCACTGCTGTAAACAAACACAGATATTTATACACACATACTTTATGGACTCTCCTTTCTTCAATGTGCAAGATACTTGGTACCAGGCTGTACGAGTCTTTGAGTGGTCCTGAGAGCGCTGGCTTCATTTTCCAGCCCTGGAGCCTGATGCTGAACCTCACTGAGCAATGCTAGCAGCTGTGGCAATGTGTAAGACAACATCTGGATCATTTCTCACCGAAAGAAGAATCCCCGTGACTTAAGCTAGCCTGAAGTTTCTGATGAATTCTCAATAAACTTTGGTAGCTTTGCTCAGCACATTTAAAGTGTTAAATTCTTTGTTTCTGACAAGTTATCTGCAAAGATAAAGACATCATCATCATGTGATTAAAGCTTCTGGATTTTCCCTTCTGATCAGTGCAATAAGAGGCTAAAACCATAACGTTAGACTGTGGCAGACTGAGCAAACATGCAGGAACCTTTAAAGTGATATTTACTTTAAAAGGTATTTTATAATTACTGTTAATAACCAATAAAATACATTTAATTGATATTGTATCTGCACAGGGACTTTTTAATGCTGTGTTCTCATTAATTAGCATGCCGACATGCAGAAATAAGACATGTATCCTGTGTTCACTGGACCCTAATATGTTGATCGTAGTGTATATGTGCATGTGCATCATCCCAAACTCGTCTTAGACGTGCGACTAAATCACAATCAAATGTACTAAATAATTGACCAGACCAGGATTATCAAGCTCTATTCAACACTCAGATTCTAGTAACTAATCTCTAAATGAATGCTGACATGTACGCTACATGTGCATTGTTGTGCAGTGGGATGTGTGGTCACATGTTTAAATAAATATTCATGAGACAGCAAAGCTAAAAGTGCCTGTAATTATTATTTTGCTGTATAAAATAAATATCTAGCTTGCAAAGAAAAACGATAAAATATGTATTCATGATTTATGTGTTTGGTGTTTATGGCGTGTGACTTTATAAAGTGATATAAAGAATATAAAAAAACAACAACATGATAAATTTAAACAGACTTCTGTGTTTTAAACATAAATGAGACAAACATGTGCTGCAGGTCTGGCAATGTGGGTTGGCTTTTTGCTAGTTATCTATCGAATACTGTCTCTACCACACCCTGTTCTTTACTACACCCACGAGTCTTCCCGGAGGTCTTCCTCTTCTCTCCATCTTATCTTTAAGACTTCGTGGCACCACATCACCCCATCAGGACGCTCCTTTAGGCTTCCCATAATGCACTGAGTGTTTGTTCTAGACACCAGTCTGCATTTAATTATTAGTTGTTAATAATCTCTGGCTCTCTTCTTTTCAGTCATGTCTTCCGCCCCTCCCTGAGCCTGGTTCTGCTGGAGGTTTCTTCCTGTTAAAAGGGAGTTTTTCCTTCCCGCTGTCACCAAAGTGCTCGCTCAGTGGGTTTTCTCTCACCCTTACAATACAAAGCGCCCCGAGGTGACTGTTGTTGTACAAATAAATCATGTTTCTGAGAAATCCCTCAAATTTTCAAAGTAAAAACTTTCGGTTGGTTTTAGAATTTAAACTTTGATTCTGCTGATTTCAACAGACAACGTCCGGCAGAAGCAACAATCCCTGTGCAACTTCTCCAGAAGTTACTCCGTTTAATTTAATTTAATCTTGTGAAATCAGCTTCAAAGTGTGTCAACTTTCAACTTTCACAAGAGATCAAATGAAACAGATCCTGTTACAGTGCGACGGGTCAGTGAATAATAATCATCAGTTATCTGTAAAGTATTTAAACCGCAGCGTTTTATTTATAAAGCTCTGTTGGAAACAAGAACAGGGCGACCACAGAGACACAACAGAGTCGTGCAGGTTAAACAGTGAGGGGGCACAGAGTAACGAGCTGTAACTTTGGGTGGAAGGCCTGTTTTAAATGTCTTAAGCGTGATCAGCTCGGAGTTTGTGTCCCGTCTGTGGAACAAGTCAGGTGATCCGGAGAGAACAAAAACCGGACACAAAGGTTAGACTCCAAACAAATAAAAGCTCTTCAGTTCGTAGATGAGCGATGAGCTCGCTGCCTGCGTCAGCTGTGTTTTGTGCCGCCTGTAGGCGAGCAGGCTTCAGTGCAGTAATGGAGCCGTCGAAAGCACATTCAAAACGATGTAAACGGAGTCAGCAGCATCACAGACAACAGAATCAAATCTGACTCAGAGTTTCTGTGTCCAGTTGTTTAAAAGACGCCTGAAGGACATTCGTCTCTTCTTCGAATGTAAAGCCAGTCTATGGATCTCACCGTGAATCTAAAACGCTGTGTCGCTGAGCGCAGTTACAGCCTTCTTTATCTCGTTTGCTCGTCCGTGTCAGCCTGACTTCCAGCCTGATGCTGTTAGAGACAAAACTCCAGCCCGTTCTGTCTCCGAGCACAGACGGATTCACAGAGCAGCAGCTGAGTCACAACATGTGATCAGAAATGAGTAAAGATTGATTTTCAGGCTCAGCCGTGGGTTTGATGTGCTGAACGTATCTGCAGAAGCGTTTAAATGTTGTTTTTGTATTTTAAGTCTCACCACACGCTGCAGGGAGTGAATGAGGTCACTACGAGCAGCTGAAGCTTCCTCTGAAGAGCTGGTCCTCCTTCAGAGAGGGTGAGGAGCTCAGTCATTAGAGTGGAGTCTGACTCAGACCTGAACCCCTCCTTGGTGAGGTGTTTCAGGCATGTCCAGCAGGAGGAGATCTCAGGGCAGAGTTCCTGCCTCTCTGCTGAACACCTCGGCGTCTCCCAGAGGAGCAGCCGGAGGTCAGCACGCCTGCTGAGCCCGCTGCCCCCGGGCAGACGTCCTCTGCACCGGGCGGTGCTTTTCTCTGCTGAACACTGCTTCAAACAGTCGTGTGTTCTTCTGCAGATTTTGAGGAAATGTCGCCATCTTGTGGTTAAATGACACAGTTGCCTTGTTTGGGTTTCTCTGGAGGGCACCGACGTGCGGGCGGTGTCGACGCCCTGAACACCTTTCTGTCTTTATGCTGTTCACGTGACACGGCCTCCCTCTGCAGGTGGAGAAGTACCTGCAGCCTTTCCAGCTGTCCCCGGAGACGCTGCAGGAGGTTTCGGCTCGGCTCAGGAAGGATCTGCTCCGAGGTTTAGGGAAGCACTCGCACCACAAGGCGCCCGTCAAGATGCTGCCCACCTTTGTCAGGGCCACGCCTGATGGGACAGGTAAGGACATTTTCAGATAAAAGCCAAACTTTGAATCTTCCCATAAAAACCAGAACTGTGTGGTTTACCCTCCAGCTGCTTTCTACACATGCTTACACCTGGAGCTACAGGCCAGATGTGTCCTAATGATTAAGCTCTGTGACTCTTTCTCTTAAAATTAAGACATTTGTGACTTTACGTGTGAGGAGAATGACTTTAATTTCAGTCTCTATTTAACATGGAGCCAGTGACGAGAAGCCAGTATGAGAGAACGATGATATCTTATAGTTCCTGTTTGTACTCCTGCTGCTGTGTTTGTTTATTATCCTGATACTAAAGCTTTACAGTCGTCCAGCTTAGAAGTAATAAATGCATGAACTAGTTTCTGAGCATCACTCTGAGACAGGGTGTTTCTAATTTTAGATATTGTGCAGATAAAGAAAGCAGTCCTGCATATTTGTGTTTTGTGCACACTGGGACAAAGCTGACTCCCCACTGGCACGTGCTGTGATTGGATGTTGAAGGCTTCAGCCGTCTTCACGTGGCTACAGTAGAGGAACCCTGGACAGCTGCTGATGAATCTAAGCAGTTAAAGCTTAAACGGCTGTGGGAGGGTTTTCAGTGATTCGCAGGTGGAACAGTTGGTGGCCGGGAGTTGAACAGGGTCTGATAGCATGTCTGCACCAGCACTGCAGCAACGATGAAAACACTCAGAGTAATTCACAACTTCCTCCACTTTAGATTGTCAGAGACCTTTGCAGGGAAATAAAAGGGCGGTATTATAATTATTAAAGCTATAATTACGTTTTAAAGATGGCTTCCTGTAACTAAATCTTCATCATGCGGTCGGCAGAGAAAGGCGACTTCCTGGCGTTGGATCTGGGAGGAACAAACTTCCGTGTGCTTCACGTCCGTGTGGAGGAGGAGGCGCAGAAGGTTCTGAAGATGGACAGTCAGATCTGCGCCATCCCACAGGAAATGATGCTGGGAACCGGAGAACAGGTGACACAAATGCACACTGAAGGAAAACGAAGCAAACGGAAACATGCGAATCCCCAAAATTCACGTGTGTCTCTGTACAGCTGTTCGACCACATCGCCACCTGTCTTGGGGATTTCCTCGAGTCTCATAACCTGAAGGGTCAAACTCTTCCTCTGGGCTTCACCTTCTCCTTCCCCTGTGAACAGCTGGAAATCGACAAGGTCTCCCCCACACACACACACACACACACACACACACACACACACACACACACACACACACACAACAGTGACCTGTGTGTTTCGGCTGTTTGAGGAGACATCAGCCTGTAGCTGTTAGGCTGTTCGTGGTTTTAAAGGTGGTTTAGATGAGTTTTTAGAAGGAAAAGAAAATGATCAGAAATAATCACAGACAGAAAACTTTCACTAAAGTGCAGAAAACATAAACAAAGAGACAAAACCTTAAAAAAAACTACCACAGAGATCCAAGACGACTGACCCTTAGACACCCCGGACTCTCCCCGGGTTTCTGTGCCTCCTCCTACAGTCCAAACATTCCTGAAAGCAGATTTTCCTTCTGAGGTGAACTCGGTGTCAGTCCTCGCGTTCACACCGATGTCACTGATAGATTCTGTAAATTGTGTTTTTCTGCACAGAGCATCCTGATCCGCTGGACCAAAGGCTTCAACTGCTCCGGGGTGGAGGGGAAAGACGTGGTCCAGTTACTGAAAGAGGCCATTCACAGGAGAGGGGTCGGTCCACAAACACTCCCAGAAATCACATTCATGTGTTTCAGCTCTGGCCTGCAGAGCCGTTCTTCCAGCTGCGGCGTTTTAGTGTTTTACCCTTCAGCACAATGTTTCTTTATACACACACACTCAGTGACACTGCACACACTGATTGCTGTTTCAGTTGATGCTAACTCACTCATGATGTTCGAGCATCAGAGTAACTGCAGCTCGTATACGAGCCACGAGTGCAGAGGCAAAGCTACAAAAAAACTGTCATTGTCTAAAGAGACGTGGACTTAACAGTAAGGGATAAACCCAGTAGCACCACGTGCTGATGTGCTGACAGAAAATGTTATGTTAAATTGTTTGTGGGCCTGATATTTGAATCTGCGAGTAATTCTTCCCACTTCACCTCTCTGTGAATGCTGCTGAGGTGCAGATTAAAAGCACCGTGGCACTTTCTCTCTCTGTGTAGGCAGGATATTTGTGAATAGGCGAGATATAAATGCACCTGTCTGCCTGTCTTCTTCTCTGCAGGACTATCATATTGGCTCGGTTGCCATGGTGAACGACACAGTGGGAACGATGATGAGCTGTGGCTACAAGGACCAGAGCTGTGAAATCGGCATGATCATTGGTAACCATAATTTCACTCTGGGATGTCTTTGTCTGTGTTGGTCTTTTATGTTTGCCGTTATTGCACTTTAATCAGCCATGCTGTTGTGCTTTATAAATAGATAAACCTCACATCTGTCTGACTGAGCTGTGTTTGCCTGCACGCCCCGAACACACTGACAAGATGATGAGTAGTCGGTTTATTGAGGTCATAAATAAATTACTGAATGGATAAAACATCCACAACAAAGACATAAAAGCAGCTATATAGATACACAAAACAACCACAAAGAGACGCAAAGCAGAAGAAAATGACCCCTAAAGAGCCACAGTCACAAGAAGGCAAGAAGTACACAAACATGAAAACATGAAAGTCTTTTTATACAGGATGGACTCAGCCTCCTGTAAAAAGTTTCCTGACAAGGTTTTTCTTCTCAGTCACTATTTTTGAGTCTTACTGAAGACAAAATGATCTAAATGATGGTCCCCAAAGAAAATACCAGGCTTACATTGAAAGCTACTGTTTACGCATCTACGTTATAGTATTATAAAGTAGATGTTATTTGTAGTACTGTAGTAGCAGCAGGTTTTAGACACAGGAATATGTGATGTTAGAGTACTGTATGATTTGTGCTTTGGTTATGATGCTTCTTGGCTCAGAATCCCGGACAAGCCCCCAAATTTACTCAAACAACAGAGAATGATGTCACAGGAGCTGCTGTCTGAGCCAGATGTTGTCTGAATGACAAGTGACATCTGCCCATAGGTGAAGGAGTCACAGAACGGTGTGGCCCACGAGTGTACATATTTGCCATATTTGGGCCAAACGTTCATTGCTATATCTGGAGGGCTTCCTCCAAGACCTAGATTTTAATTTTTATATTTTAAAATATCAGAAAATTATATTTTAATTTTATGACATTTTGGGGTCAATTTGGAGTTGCGAATAATTCCCTTTTATTATGATTTTGACTCTTCTAAGCTGCTAAATGCTTCGCGGTTTAAATGGTAAATGGCCTGTATTTGTATAGCGCTTTACTAGTCCCTAAGGACCCCAAAGCGCTTTACACAACCAGTCATCCACACATTCACACACTGGTGATGGCAGCATTGTAGCCACAGCCACCCTGGGGCGCACTGACAGATCTAAACAACATTGTCCTGCAGGTACGGGAACCAACGCCTGCTACATGGAGGAAATAAAGAATGTGAAGCGTATTGAGGGCGAGGACGGACGGATGTGCATCAACACGGAGTGGGGCGGCTTTGGGGATGATGGATGCTTGGATGACATCCTGACTGAGTTCGACGTGGAGGTGGACAAGACCTCCATCAACCCCGGCGTGCACATGTATGTTTCACAACTATTCAGAATCATAACACACCTCTCCCGTTCATGTGATCAGCTTCAGATAAGTCTTTGACACAACTTCTATACAATAATTTTTTGCCACAGCAGAAGTTAGAAACTGATAGCTAATGTTTGTGAGAGTTTCTGTCCTGATTATGTGCGTTCTCCTGTAGCTTTGAGAAGATGATCAGCGGCATGTATTTGGGAGAAATCGTTCGACTGGTGCTGGTGAAGATGACCAAGGACAAGCTGCTGTTTAAAGGACAGATATCGGAGGCATTGGGGACCCGTGGACTGTTTGAGACCAAGTTTATCTCTGAGATTGAGGAGTGAGTCTTTTGCCTTTTCCTTGTTTCCAGCAGTCTCTCCTGGTCTTCATTATCTAACCACTTTGTCTGGTGCTCAGGCCGGACAGCGGTTTGGAGAACGCCAAGAAGATTCTGACTGAGTTGGGTCTGGATTGGAGTCTGGTTGACGCCTCTGTGGTGCGCCTGGTCTGCGACACTATCTCCTCACGCTCGGCCTATCTCTGTGCTGCCGCCCTGGCAACCCTCGTCAACCGCATCCGTAACAACCGCAAACTGGGCCACCTGAAGACCACTGTCGGGGTGGACGGGACAGTGTACAGAAAACACCCCACGTAAGAGGCATTTGGTGATCAGAGCAAAGACATTTGAACATTTCACCAAACTTCAGTTGGTTTGCTGATATTAAGTAACCAGTCTTTTCTAACAGGCATACTTAAATATTGTTTGGAAAGATTGTACAGAGTACACTTTTAATGACTTTAAAAACAAGAACTGAGTGCACTATTCTGTACATTCAGGTTCAGATATATTCATACACTCCCATCAATACTAGGTTAAGTCTTCTTTAGCAAGTTGCACTTTGACCAGACACTTTTAGTAGCCGTCAACAAGCCTCTGCCATAACTCTGGTTGAATATTTGATCACTTTTCTTGCCAGTTTTGGTAGAGTTCATTTAAACTGGTTGGGTTCCTGGCACAGACCCGGCTTTTAAGCATAGTCCATATTTTCAGTAGGGTTGGGGTCAGGGCTCTGGGAAGGCATTTCCACAAGCTTAATGTTAGCCTGCTTTATTCATCCCGCAAACAGTTCTGATGCGTTTGGGTAAATATATGTACTATGTAAGTAATTTTACATTGTGTATGTCCACCTTTAAAATATAATTAAATTGTAATTTAAAATAAAACTCCATTTAATTTCACGGGAATGATACCTGTAGTCCTAGGCTGTATTATGAAGCACTTGTCCATGTGGGATGCTGCAAATTTCAGTTAAGCTTGAAGGAGGAACTTCTTTCTTGGTGGACACCCTTTCAGTTGATGGACAGTGACGCTGGTGCTTCAGCAGTTTGGTGGTTGTTGGGTTGTTCCTGAACATCCTGACCGGTTTTCCCTCTTCTGAGGGGGACAGTTTGGATCTTGTTTCAGACCCTCAAAGTGGAGACACATTGAGCTGATGATCTCTGAATCTGCGGTTATTTAGAAATGGCTCCAAGAGAACATCCCAACCTAGATTTCCTGAGTTTCACAAACTTTCCCATTTTTCTGAATCGGTCAATCCAGTATCTGCTATCAAATCCTTTTTATTCTGGCAAAGAGAAACTATATGAATAGGCCTTGACTTAATAGACACTGCAGTACCTTCAGCACCGCGTTTGGGTCTACGCATAGATTTGAGCCTGTAGCTATCATTCTGATCTTGTGTAGATTAGAGAAACCCATTTCTTGTTTTGTTTTTTGCAACTCATTAAACGGTGAAATCTGGCAGTTCTGTCCTTTCAACACCTCCCTCTCTCTTTCCTTCCTTTTCCAGCTTCAGCAGTAAGCTCCAGAAGGCGGTGCGCCTGCTCGCCCCTCAGTGTGACATCACCTTTCTCGTTTCGGAGGACGGCAGCGGGAAGGGCGCTGCCATGGTAACGGCTGTGGCGCAGAGGCTGGCTCACCAGTCCCGACTGCTAGAGGAGAGCGACGGTGAGGACAATGAGGAGGAGGAGGAGGAAGAGGGTCAATAATGTATTTTTGACCAATCTATGCCTCAGTGCAGCTGCAACTGTTCATATCATGTAAAGAGAGGTGGAGGGAATCCTCTGGTATTTTATCATGTTGAGATTTTATTAGAAAAGAAGTAGAAAACATGTTGATCAGAGTATTTAAAGCACAAAAACTTGCACAAGACTCACTGAAAAAGGTATTAAAAAGTAAACGATGCGTCAAAAGGAGAAGATTTAAAGTCATTTTATAGGTCGCTATGGAGATTTTGATCCATTAAAAACGGATTTATTAATAAGGGGCATAGCTTCAGGGGGATTTGTGGTGGCAACAATTCCTAAAAATAAGTGTTGTCATATCACTGCAGCAAGGGGCGTATACTCCAGGGGGGGCAGAGGGGCCCAGATCCCACTATTGCTGGTTAGAGACAGTGTTTTCCTCCTCAGTGTGTCACTGTGAGTGTAACTCGGTAATGTTAAATAATAATAATAATAATAATAACCACTGAAAGCTGATGTTCTGATTATATAACAGGATATTTTAAAGTTTAAAAAAATGGACAGTTTACAAACCTTAATGTGTGAAAATGATGTTGATGAAAAACAGGCTAAAGGAACGGAAACAATTCAGAGCTTCCCTGAGAAATGTCGCGCTTTTAAGATTATTTTTATTAACATAAATCTGTGACGGTTGTCAGCACACATGGTGGTACAAGGCAAGAAAGAGTGGAATAAATAATTTGGCTTTTTTAATTTCCTCAATCTCAATAAATAAAAAACACAAGACTAAGAATTATCAGAGAAATGCACCGTTTGCTGCTTGGTGAGATTTCCAGTCATCCTGAACAGCAGTGATCTGTTTGTGTCCAAGTAAAAGATAACAGATGCTTCAGTCTGATGCAGAAAAGAGGGAGAAGAGGATGTTTGTGAAATGTGTTTTTTAAGGTGCCAAAAATCCTCCTGCTCTTTTTTTTTAATGGGGAATAAAGAGTTTATGTACAAACAACCACAGAAGAAGAGCTGCAGCACAATGTGCACTAAAGCCAGTGAATAAATAAAAATGTTAAACCGTCCAATCAGAATGAGCCTGTGTGTTTTCATTACTGATGCTGTGGTGCTGATGACAAATAAACAGGTGAGGAGGAAACTACTGAGAAGAAGCCTCGCTGTGCCGATGCCCATCTGACAATAAGAGGCTGGAAAATTGGCCAGTAGGTATGATTGAACAGGTGAAATCAGTGACCTTTGACCTCAATGAAGTAACATCATGATGCAAAGAGAATATGTGAGGAAACGCCACAGTTCACAGACTGCTTAAGTAAAGAGACGGTGGACGATTTCTCCATGAGCTCTGACGGTGATGTTTGAACGAGCCGCCGTGAACGTGCACTCACGTGCACTCACGTGCACTCACAAACACTCAACACTGCTGCGAACGAAAGAAGCAAAGAATCCGTCAGAGAGAAAAATCATTCAGCATTTTTAAAACACAGTTTGATGTTTGAGACACTCCTGCAGAGGTTTCCAGCTGTTTCTGCTGCTCTCCCTCTCATGATTAAAAGGATTATGTTTCAGTTACTCCAGTAAAGACACTTGCTTTAGCTTTTCTTTTTTTTCTGAAGGCCGTTCAGACACTTTCATCTGCTGTTTTTAAAAGCACGCTGCACACCCAGCTGAGATATACCGAGGTTTTAGTTAATCGCTCTTTGAGAATCACCTTGTTGGTGTAAAATTCCTATTTTATGTTATTTTATGTTTGTTACATGCAGACAGAAACTCTGTGAGCTAACCAAGAGTTTGGTGTCTTTTAAAGGCTTGAATGCTTCAAATGGTCAGGTACAAGAACTGTATGGAGTTATTTTTGTGCCTCTATTCTGATCCAGTGGATGGTTTAAACTGGATTAAACCAACAATGGTCTGAAAAAATTATATATTTTAAAATAAAATAACACATTAATCGAAAATGGCTTTAGCTACATTCTGGACCATGTTTCTGGAAAGCAGTAGCTAGCGAGCTGACTGGAGACCAAAACAGCCAATCAGAATCTTTGCATCCAAGTCTGTGATTGGTTGGTTTTGAGGCACATTTATAAGTGTACAGAGAGTAGCACAGAGCAGAGACCTGAGCGAGAGTGGCTGTTGCTGTGTCTGTATATGGGTAATAGCAAACACTGAAATACATTTCCTGCACGCAGCAGTGAATTTTAGTCGCTCAAATTAAACTTTTCTTCCCTCAAAATAATTTTCTCCTGTGCCAAGTCGTTCGACGCTGTGCAAGCGCATCATTAACACCGTGTCCAGCCTCTGAGATTGAACCTGACGATGGAGACCTCTTTGTCTTAAAAATGTAACCTTTTTTCTTTTTTAGGTTTTTTATGTGTAAAAATTCCAAGATGTGATGGTGGTTCGTGATTAATTCACCCAAGAGACTGAAAGGCAGCTTAGAAAAGCTACTGGAAGCTGAAAACTGGAGAACCTAAAAATCACTCTGATCAGTTTAATTCAGCTCATATTTATTTATAGAAGTTTTTATGGTGTTCAGAGTTCATCTGTAGGTTTGAAATATAAAGAGACAGAAACACTGACCTCATCGGAGGTCAAATACAGGACACACATGCAAATCATAAATCATAAAACACCATTTACGAACGGAGTTTATGATTAGTAGTATAAGAAAACTAGAAAAATTCAAATGTAAAGAAATACTGGAAATAATTTGATTTATTCATGATGACGTGAGAGGTGATGAAGCTGCTGCTGAGGCGCTCGACTCTTCTTCAGTGGGAATAAATAAAAAGGATGGTTTAAAGCTGGAGGTGCAGATTGACTCATAATTAACACTCAGTACTTTGATATTTCATATTTCCTGACACGTTAAAGCGGTGATGCTGTTGCAGGACTTTAAGGACTTATTTAAAAGTCCTCTGATTGGTTTTAACGTGGTTTCACTCACCTGAGTCCTCTGCTAATAAAACAGGTAATAAAGGAAGCTCTGAAGCACCGTTTTTAGCACTCAGCCAGCTCTTCAGGGTCACTTCACTGAGAAACCTTCCTGAAAAGCTGAGTATGTACCCAGGGCCCACAGAGGCTCGCTGGCCTGTAGTTCAGAGTGTGTCACAGCGAGCAGAGGGAAAACACGAATAAAAGCTGCTTTTGTTTCCACGAATCCTCGCAGATGAGCTCAAAGCCTCACATGTGCAGACTGAGCTCTGCAGTCCAGGCCTGCCGCCACATGCACTTCCTGCTCTGGCCCCACGGTGGGTCCAGTTCACCACGTGCTTCCTCCCTCTGCTGGATGCAGCTGGTAACTGCAGCGTACATTCAAATCACCACCAGAGAGGCAGGAGTGAGCACGTCATGTGCACGTGCTCAAAAGCAGATGGTATATTGGAGTGATGAGGACTCAGAGTCTGCAGGGCTGTTTCACGTGTTTTAACTCCTAAAGTTTGGATTTTGTGGATTTTGTGACAAAGTTCCTGTTTTTTGAAGACTTCAACTCAGTTCAATTTTATTTTCTATAGCACCAAATCACAACAACAGTTGCCTCAATGTCAAATTCAAATTTTATTTGTCACGTACACGCACATTGTGTGTGCATATAAAGCACACACAATGTGCTTTATATGCAAGATAAAGACCCTGCAATAATGCAGTGAAAACCCCAAGAGTCATGAGCCTATATGAGCAAGTGTTTTGG
The DNA here is from genome assembly GCF_041146795.1 of Maylandia zebra. Classification (NCBI taxonomy): domain Eukaryota; kingdom Metazoa; phylum Chordata; class Actinopteri; order Cichliformes; family Cichlidae; genus Maylandia; species Maylandia zebra. Next base: position 32,140,009 of record NC_135176.1, on the reverse strand, counting down.
CAACAGTGGGAAGGAGAAACTCCTTTAAAAAGTTCAACAAATATTTCTTCAACTGGTTAACGAGATGCCGGATGATTTCAGGCTGCTGATCTAATCAGAAACTGTTTACATTTTAACCCCTTATCTGCAAAAACACTGAACAACACTGAGATCCAAGGATCAACCAGGGCTGCAGCTAAAGAACAGACAGCCTGGGGGGGTGGGGGGCACTGCACACCAGAAATTTGATTGGCCGCCCCACCAAAAATTTTGACGTCAACTTACTAAACCCGTGGTTGATAGGGGAGGACAAAAATCCCTCTTCGTTCTTGCAGGGGGCGCTCGAGTGACTGCAGAATGAATGGAGCTGTAAATCCTGTGTGGTAAACAGTTTTCATCTTATCAGTCACAGAAGAGGCTGGGACAGCAGATTCAGTTCCACTTTTAGCTTTCTGCTGATTTTAAAGATTTATTTAGTTGAAAATAAATAAAAAATTCTGTGACTGCACCACTTTAGTGCTTTACTCCATCCTTCATTCTGATTCTGATGTGAGCACCTGTGAAGACGTTCACTTCATCAAACACACGATCCGCCCAACTTAATGGCATCCAGTTAGAGGAGCTATAAAATTAAAATGATCCTCCTGTATGTTTTTATGAAGGAGGATCTACACAGACCACAGCTGTGTTTTGTATCAGTCTGTAAACACGTTAACCTGGGAGAACTGCTGGAGCCTCCAGTGGCCTTCAGAGGAACTGCAGCTGTTTTTGGACTTCAGGTTTTTGGTGTTGTTGTGCTTCTTTCCTGTTTTATTTTGGTAATCCTCCTCACAACCTCTGTTGTGCGCCTCTTTGTGGTTCCTCGCTCTCCTTCTTCGATCCTCGGCTCCGTCCTCATTACTTTCACCTGCGTTTGTTTCCTAATTAGCTCTCAGTGTATCTACAGTCCTGCTGTCTTTGCTCCACATCAGGTTTTGAGATTTTCATTTTATTTCTGCTGAGCCCTGCTGTGAATATGATTAAAGTTCACCTGCGTGCATGAATATTTCTCATATTTGCTCACCACCACCTGGGTCTGGGTGCAATTCCCCCCTCCAGGGGCAAGGGTACCTAGACCCGGTTTGTAGAGTACGCTTGGGGAGTGTGATTGTGTGTACAGCGTCTCTTTATGTCTGTCTCCACGTTGGTTGAGTGTGGAGTGAGTGCATACACTGCAAAAACTCAAAATCTTACCAAGTATATTTGTCTTATTTCTAGTCAAAATTATCTCATTACACTTAAAATAAGACACAATCAGCTACAGGGCAACATTTCAGTAAGCTAAAGGAACTTGTTTCAAGACAGTGAATCTTGAAACTAGAGAAAAACTAGAGATTTTTCACTTGTTCCACTGGCAGATTTTTTCACTTATTTTAAGCTAAAATATCTTGTATTAAGTGAAAAAATCTGCCAGTGGAACAAGTGAAAAATCTCTAGTTTTTCTCTAGTTTCAAGATTCACTGTCTTGAAACAAGTTCCTTTAGCTTACTGAAATGTTGCCCTGTAGCTGATTGTGTCTTATTTTAAGTGTAATGAGATAATTTTGACTAGAAATAAGACAAATATACTTGGTAAGATTTTGAGTTTTTGCAGTGTATGAGAGCATGAGGGTGGGAATGGATGTTTGTGTCTGTGTGTGCCTGTATGTCTGTGTCTATATGTCAGGTTGGGTATCAGACGCCACCTCTCTGGGGACACCTCAGGCCCTCCAAGGTTTGGAGGCCTATCTCCACCCACCACCACTTCCCCTGCCGGTGGCGGACTCCCTCAGGTGTCGGTGTGTTGGTGGTTCTTTGTGTCTGGGGGTGGGCGTCCGGGTACACACCGGCTCACTCCTTGGCGGCCGCTTGTCGGGGCCTGGGGCCTGGGGCTCGCTCGGGCCCCTTTGGAGGTGGGGTGCCCCCGGCCTCTCGGCCTGGGGCTCGGTCACTCAGGCACAGCTGGGGGCCGGCGGAGCTCACGGGCGCGTCACTGCAACTCCCCCTGACTTCTGCTCCGCGGCTGCTGGGCGAGCCCTCATCTGGGACTCTCCTCAGCTCTTACTGGGACAGTGGCGCGGCTGCCCCTCTGTTGGTCTTCCATGGTCTCTTGTGTTCTGGGGGCCTCTGGATGTCTGGAGTTTTGATCTCCTCCATACCCGCTTCACACCCTGGAGGACGGGGCTGTGGCCCCCCCACACTCCCTAGCAGATCATTACATGGAGAAACCTTTGGAATGCAAGCATGCTGATCCACACAGGTATGCACACATGGGTATTCACAGATGCGGACTAAAGCTTTCTTGGCTGCTGCCTCAAAGCACACTGTGCGCTGTCTATCTTGCGTGCTGCACAATATCGTTTATTATTTAGTAAATATTGATATCTATGACTAGCTAGTTTATTGTGATGGTGCTTTGTTTTCTCTATTATTATGTTGCTCTTTGTTGTTTGCTGTCTCCTCTGTTTGTTTTTTTTGTTTGTTTGTTTTTTTTTTCTCCATACAGGTGACCCAGGAGTTTTTTTTTTTTTTCTCTCTCTTCCCCCCCCTTCTCACCGTCTCTTCTCCCCTTTGGTTTTCTTTCTTTCTCTCCCCCTCTTTCTCTCATTCATTCCCCCTGTCCTATTTATTAAAAAAAAAAAAAAAAAAAAAAAATGACAAAGGATGAACTGAAGCTCTGCCATCACGTAATGTCGCATACTGCTGTTTCTGATGTCATTTAAGAAAAAAAAATAAAATAAAATAAAATAAAATAAAATAAAATATTTGCTCATCATGCTTGTTATACTTCCTTACATGTAGATCCTTTGCCTTGTTGAAAGATGCTCAATATTCCTGCCTTGGCTCTATTTTTAGACTTGGAAATGTAGACACTGTGTACTCAGGAGTCAGAGTCAGTCGCCATATTTAAACCCTGACAAGTATTTTTACCTGCTGAAAAGGAGACAGAGAGCTTCGAATATCAACCGACGGCTCGGAAAAGAAAATCCAAGCAAGACGCCGTCAACGAACGTTCAGTTAAATGAGAGACAGCTGCAAACATTTCCTTTAACTTTCACACATCTGGAAAAAGGAATGGAGAAAAATAATAATAATAAAAAATATGTGTGCATATAAAGAAAATGTTAAGTTTTGTATGTTTATTTAATCTGCTCAGATTCTTGAATTTGAATCGACACTTTGAAGAAATCTCTTTCAAAACAAGACCAACAGACACACAAAGGAAACAACGTCATCACACACATGACCAACATGACAAGAAGACGCACAATCCAGAAAACATCTGCCTGTCGAAACAGGAACCATCCACAGCACAAACGCCATCCTTCAGCTCGCTAACACAGTCATAACCAATATCATTTCCTTAATGTTGTCAATTCAAACAAAGACTTTCTCCTGTCCATAAATAATTGTGAAATGAATAACAGTCTAAAATAATAAACACACCAGAGCAGTAAAATAAACCACAATCACTGTAAAGAAAAAGAATTACATTAAAGCAGAGGCTCGTTTCATAAAAACAAATAGGGACAAAAAGTCCCTAAATCCAGATTTGTGTCTCAGGTATTGGACCACCAAGGCCTCCACCCACCCAGACACCCACTCCACAGAGCACCAAACCACACACTGTTTGCTGTTTTAGAGGTTTTAAATTTAAATAGATCTGTTCAGAGTCCTGTTGGGTTTTTGGATTCCTCTTTTTCATTTTCAGTCTCTGGAGTCTCAGCTGTTGTATTTGAGTTTCTGTCACTGTTCAGTGTCGCTGTAGTTTGCATTTCTTTACTCATCAGTGATTTTTGTTTGCTGGTGAAGACTTTGAGTGGATTGTTCCTGCCTGTGTTGTGTCTTTGTGTTTAGCTGCCTCACTTTGAGTTTTGTGATTGGCTTGATTGTCTTCACCTGTCTCTTTCCCTTGGCTGTTTCCCTGATTACCTCGGGGGTTTAGAAAGTCCCACCGTCCTCTGGTCTGTTGTCTGGTCTTTGGGTGACCTCCCCGCTTCTTCGGTTTTCCTAAATAAAAGCTTGTTTTTTATTTCTCCGGTCTAGGAGTTATCCCTTTAGTTCGACTCTGCATAGACTCTACCATAACATAACATAACATAACATAACATAACATAACATAACATAACATAACATAACATAACATAACATAACATAACATAAGTCCCGATTCTACCCTTAAACAATATCCTGTTGGAAAGTTAATTGTAAATGTTGCTCTGATCCAGCCTCGTGTCTTTCAAATATACGTTCACAGTTATTACTAATGAAGTGACTGCAGGCTGAATGAAGTCTTTATTAAGTCCTTTAATCCCAGACTTGTGTCACTTTAACACGATTAGCTGGAGGAAGCGCCTTCTTTCTTTTAGGTTCTGGATCACAAAGAAATGAAAGAATGAAATGTGAAAACATTACATAATAAGTGTCCCAAAAACACATCAGGCTTCTAAATGCTGACGACAAATGAACTCTGTGCAAGTCTGAGCAGGAAAGTTTGACTCATTTGTTTTACGGTTGCACATCCTGCATAACTTTCTGGAAGTTCAACACATGATCCCAACCCCCATCATTAAAGTCCATCTGGAGGCCAAATTGTAGCATATTTTTTATATATTTGTGCACAATGGTCGGATCTGGTCATGTAGTGGTCGTTAGAAAAAGTTGCATATGTCCATAAAACCTCTTGCAGTGGGACACGGTCATATTTTGCAGTCAGATTAGAGTGAAGAGGCAAAAACTGGAGCGTGGATCTCCCCGTGTCTTTACTAAAACCTCTAATCGACGAGTTTTGTAGTGTGTTTAAGTATTTCAGTGCAGATATAGTCGGGGAGGTCCTGAATGACCTCACACTCTCAAAAACAGTCACAGGGATACTGATGAACTATCCACACACTCAGCGTTATTCTTATTGGCCTTATAGTTGTGGAGTTGCAGTACTGTGCAAAAGTCTTGAGCCACTCCTCATTTCTTTACATTTTTCCAGAAAATGTGAAATGACTGAAACATACATCGAGAGACGATGCATGAGCTGAAAACCTGTTTCCCTTCCTTAACGATGGCTCCTTGACAACCGCACTGAGACCTGCTGAAGGTCCACATGTGTCTCTTGTTTTAGGGTTTTTTTAAGGACTTGACTTTCAGACAATGTTTATCTGCTGTACATAGTTTTTCTTAGGCCACTTCTTTTGTCCTCCACTTGTTCAGATTCCTCAAATTCTAAATAACAGACTGCACAGCAGGCTGAGATGTGCCAAGTCTTCAGCTAATAGCTGTTTGGGAATCAGCTTGTTGGTGCAAAAATCCTGTTTTATGTCAAACTGTGTTATCTTTGGTATTTTTCATAGATTAGACTAAAGAAATAGGAACAAAAGTGTTTTTGTGAAAAGCTGCTAATAAAAAAGTGCCTGAAGATACCATTTAAAACTTTCTTCTTTGCCAAGTTGTCTGTTATGTTTGGACACAAATGCTCAAAATGGTCAGGTACAAGACTGGACTGAAAAACTCTGAAAGACATTTTAAGGAGTTTGTCATTGAAACAAAAATAGAGGAATGAGTCTTTCACCACCGGTGGGTATCTGCAGAGGCCTTCCATGGTTATTTGGTACCTTAACCTTCCAGTTCTTTACAATAATGCTGTGATTTTGTAGGATATTATGAAACTATAGAACTAAAACAATGAAGGTGTCGTAGCCCTATGCTAATATACATATTCCCTTCCACTTCAGAATCCCCCCTCCTTAGTAAAAAAAAGGAAAGAAAAACTCAAAAGTCAGCAGTTTTCCTTATTTTACTTCTATAATTTCAAAACTGCAACAAAAAACATAAAAACATGGTACGAAGAGTCTGTGTAGGTTCTCAGTTATCCAGATCATGATATTCATAAGAGCTGGACTTTTTCTGAGGCTACGTCCACACTAATGCCTTTTCGTTTGAAAACGCATTGTTTTCTCTCCGTTTTGACCTCCCGTCCACACTGAGACGGCGTTTACCCCGAAGGAAAACGCAGCGTTTTGAACACGCCCTTGAAAACGCGTACATTTGAAGACGGTGCTATCGCGTCGCAGTGTGGACAGCAAAAACGGAGACTTTCGAAAAGAATGACGCATGTTAGTCATATGATGCAGTCATGTGATCAATTAAACTAGTGTGGACTCTGAGGCTACGTCCACACGTACCCGGGTATTTATGAAAATGCAGATTTTTCTACGCGTTTGTGCCTTTCGTCCACACCTAAACGCCGTTTTTGGTCACTGAAAACTGAGATTTTTAAAAACTCCTGCCAGGGTGGATATTTTCAAAAACTCGTTTACGTGTGGACGAGGTGTCAAAGGTGTGCGCATTTTTTGACGTCACACTGTGCGCCACGTTATTGTTTCAGTGAAATGAATTTCTACAATGGCGGACATAGACAAAATATTGTTACTGTTAATTTTACTCTCTGCAGTGTTTAAATGCTCACACATACACACACAGTTACTGTCCCTCCACACATACGACTCAGTTCTGCTTCTATGCCCCATCTTTGTTTACTCTTTCCCGCCCAGGCTTATTGACTTCTGATTGGCCAACATTTCTACACGGATAGGAATATAGCGCCACCTGCTGCTTTGGCATGTTCCTAGCAGCGTTTTCCTTCGTTTTTGGCTTTTATGTGTGGATTTTTTTAATAAACGAAAACGGAAAATCTTTGTTTTCAAAAATACCCGTGTACGTGTGGACGTAGCCTGAGATGCTTCACCAGAAGGAGTCTGTAAACCCTACTGGGGGTTGTCCCATTCACACCTTGGCTCATGACATGCATGATTAATAGTGGGTCAACGACCAGCTCCAAAGGGGACAACCCCCACTAAGATTTAAAGACCTGGGACTCTCCACCTTTTGGTTGGAGAACTGAAGAAGCCTCTTGGATAAGAGGTGAAGAAAAGAAAAAGAGTTTTATAGCTACGTGACTTATTTATTTGGTTTTGTTCGGAAGATTTGATAAGGAATAATCCTGTCTTTTAATTTCTGACTGATTGTTACTTTGAGTCTCTGTGTAATAAATACATGTTAGTCAGGAGGTCAAATTTATACAGAAATGTTTAAAAAAATGTTGTTGCAGGTGAAGAAAACCTGAAAAATGTAGACATTTTTTGAGGCGAGGGGCTTGTGCACATAAAAGCAGCACCTACAATATTGTTTCATAAAGCAGGCCCGGGGCTGTGTTTCACCTGCATGCGTGACATTTGGTACACACATGTAACATCAACAAAAAAGGCTTGTTTCTTGTTTTTAGTCACGTGGTTTAACATAAGAGAAGATGTACCGCATTAAAAACATAGTTGGGAAATTCCTTCAGGACCAGAAATAAAATATATATTTTTTTCCTGTTGCTTTTTTTCTGGACCCAAATGTTCGACGACCCAACTGCTGCTCAGTTTAGTTTGTCATTAGTTGAGCATTTGTTTTACAATTTTTTGTTATTATAAAAACTTTGAGTGGACTGAAGCAGTGAAAGTTCATTTATGTTGGTGTTAAAGAGGTTTAGCTGAGTCTTTGTACATGATAAAAAAATGCATGAAGGGAATCTGTCAGCACAACTCTGTGGGTTTAAATTATAATAAATGTGTAAAATAAGAAGTTTTGTTAATCCATTTTTAAACTGTGGAGACAGTGTAAAAACATATTTCTACAGCAGCTGGCAAAATCAGTTCTGTCATTTCCTTGTTTGCATATTACTTAATAACGTTGGTATAGTATGAATGTCTAAGTCCGAGTATTTCCTGGGCTGATTCTGGCCCCTGGGCCTCATGTTTGACAAACCTGATATAGGGGGTATTCATCAGGGTAAAGATTTAAATCAACCCAAAGAGATAAGGACTGATTACATCTCCTGATTCTTTCCTTTTTTTCAAGTACATAAAGTTGTCTAAGATATTTTTTCATACTATTGTTCCTACTTTTATTTCAGTGAATTATTTTTATTTTTTAATTTATTGATCGCCACAGCTATAATTTTAGTTATTGCTTTATAATTAGCTTCCTTTAATAACCTAATGTAGTTATATGTTGTATATACATCCTTCATGTCGATATTATTACTTTTTAGAATCCGCTAAAAGGAGCCGCTGCGGTTAAACTGTTTGAAATGGAATGAAGTAAAGAGTAAAATAAAATAATAACCGTGTTACTGGGTTTAAACTGCCGTGTGTAAACCCCGCCCTCGTGTTCCGTGTCGGTCGGAAATACGTCACGTTTCTGAAGCTAAAGATGCTCCAACTCCGCTGTGAGAGTGACTTTAACATTAAGTTGTACTCTGTGGCAAACTTTGGCCACACCTAGATCCTGTCCAAAAAAAAAAAAAAAAAAAAGCTTTATTATTTTTATTTTTATTTTTTTTACTCTTCCTCTGGTGCGTTTGTTTGTGTGTCGGCGAGTCCCGGCGGCGTAACCGGAGAAGGGCCTCACAGAGAGGGGAATGCAGGACTGCAATGGAGCACAATGCAATACAGGTAAAGCCGATGTAATTTCCAAATAAAGCCGTTTATGTCGCTGGTGGCCGGCCGTTTTTTGACCTGTTGACGTGGAGAATATTTTAAGCTAGCGTCGGCGCGGATTGAAGCCTGAACTCTGGGTTTTATTTCATTTACTTTGGCCATGTCGTATTGAGTGTTTTCTCATATCAGCCAAACCCAGGCACGGAGAGTTGCTCTGACTGCAATTACAACTTTATTCAGCCAGGCTCAACTTTTTTCTGGCTCCTAATAAATCGGTGATATTTGTATTTTTCGTGGGGGGAAACAATGGGCTGTGACACCGAGCTGTCGCCTCGTTTCCTATCCTACCCAGCCGTTAAATTCCAGTTTAATATTTCTGATATTTTCTCCGTGTTAATGATTAATTTCTTTGTGTGTCGTGTCGACAGTTTCTTCCTCCGGCTACCAACCCCCACCCACACTAACAAGAAGCACATTAGCTCAAAATAAAATTAAATTCTTGCCCTGAAAATATCAGGAAACTTTTACCCTCCTGTTTTTTTCCAGCCCCAAAGAAAAAGCAGCCGAGCTGCCATCGACATGTTCTCCATTTTTATGAGAATTAATTCCCAGCCCGACGTGATATTAGAGATTAGAAATATTTTCAGGACTAGGTGGAGCAGTGTTGCTTTTAATAGGAAGCATATTGATATTATGATCAAATCCTCCCGACATTTTGTCTCCGCTGTAATTGGCACAGTTTTAAGGAGGAATCTTATTATTGTGTGTTTGCGTGAAGGGGAACTGAAATGTGGAGTTGTTGTTTTTTTTTGGTCAAGGCTATTTCAAGTGCAAAAAAAAAATCAAAATCAAATAAAAATCGAGCGAGCAGGAAACACGCCAGAGGACACACAGCGAGGGCAGCGTGGGCTTTATAAGAAATAAAAGTCATTTATTTGGACTGAAATGCTCCATGTGTGGCGCTGCGTGGATGTAGAGATATTTAATATTCCAGTGCTGCTTGTATATTTTTACAATGTCTCTGTTTAAATATTAATTTATTGCAACACTGAGAGTTTTTCCTTCAGTGCTGAACTTGTGAGCTTTTGAATAACAGGATATACCCAAGGTCAATACTGCTCGCTTTATTTAGTTTATTTATTTATTTATGTGCAAAGCAGGAGACGTTTTTTAATTTCTCTTCCTTCCTGGGTTGAAAACAGTGTTAGAAAAAAAATCTCACTGCATTATTGTCAGAAATATCACGAGAACTGACGCAGGCATGGTGCAGATTAAGGGTTTCCATCTTAAATTCCTGTGTGTGTGTGTGTGTGTGTGTGTGTGTGTGTGTGTGCGCGTTTTAGACAGAGGGCTGCCTCTCACAGCTCAGATTATATTATGTGCCTCTTATTTCCCTGCCTGTGGTAGGCTGGAGCACTGCTTCAGCCCTCCCCCAGGGCCACGGGGGAAAAAAGGAAAAAGATACTGGTAGACTGGGCTACACTGGATAATGGCATGTTTATGACACAGAAAGCTCACTTCATGCTGGCATTTATCATATATTCTCACTGTAATTAACTTAAATACATGTATGCAACTAATTCAGGGGCTGAAACTGGTTCTGCAGGACTAAATACTGACTTAGTTTGAGTCCTTTTCCTGCTTGTAATTAGAGTCGGGGGACACATTGATACGAAAATGAGTCAGAAACTAATTTAAAGGTGATTTTTGTGTTTGTTGGTGTAAATGAGCTCTCCCACTCAAATGCCTGCATGTCGGTGATTGATTGGTTAGACAATGAACCCATAAAACATGCCTATGAACTAGTTTGTCTGTTACAGCTCTTTGTGTTCCCATTACTCCAAATTCCTTCAGAAAGTTTGTTGTGCGTCTTTTCCTGCCTCCATGCTTACAAAGATCTTCCCTTCATGGTTAATGAGTATTCAGCTGAGTTTACACATTAATAAAAATGAATCTGAAACAAATTTCAAGGTGATGTTTATGTTTGAACTTTGTCAGCATCTCACACTTCTGATGATCAGCTGTCTGCTTGACGTTTATTCAGCTGTGTAAAAACTATAACTTTAATCTCAGCCAAACCGATTTACTCAGGAACAAATAAAATACTGAAAAAAGCCAAACAATAACATTTTTAAGTTCTCTAAGTGACTCATATATCATGTTTAACCTGAGTAGCGAAAGACGGCGGTGGGTTTGAAAACGATTTGCCGGGAGTCCGGTGTTCTCACGGCTCTAGTTAGCCTAGCCCCCGGCTCGCTATCGAGCTAGTGGGTAACAGACGTCTCTGAAAACGTCGGAGCGCTTTTGAAAATATGTGGTGTCCTGATAAACTGAGCAGATATTTGAGGTTTACACAGCTACATTCTCGCCTGAAAATATGTTAAACGTTTATTTTGTGACCCAGAAAGAATAATAAGAGTAATATTAAAACTAACTAGCTGCCGCCATTGTTGGAAACTGAGCTGGGCTGCGCTATGAATTCTGGGACACAGCTGCTTCTTCTTCGGGGTTTAACGGCAGCTGGCATCCTTGTACATGCAGTGCTGCCATCTTCTGTTTCAGTCCGTTATTACACTCTTAAATCCTGCTACTTATTCCTGCGTCTTTTGTGAGCTTACAAAGCTTCAAACGACGCGTCGACTATTAAACCAGTCGTCGATGTTTTTGATAGTCGACGTAATCGTGGCAGCCCTATTCCCAAGTGTAAAAACAATGATCTCATTGATAAAAGAAGTCGTTTATATTTCTGTGCTGTGTTCACTTTACTCAGATTTCCAATCTAAAGTTATCATTTCATGGATTCATTGATTAGGAGAGCCTCAAACATTTTGATGAACAATTAGTCAGAACTTAACCAACCCAGCGTTGAACTTGTGAGTAAATAGAATTTCTTTATGTATTTAAACGTATATAAAAGTCAAGACATCTGAGATGAATTGATTTAGATCCTGGAAGGAAATGAACGAGCGCTGATACCGATTTGTCTGCGTGGGGCAGCTGTGTGTTAAACGTGAGCTGAAGAGAAAAGCTGTTACTTTGTTGGGTTTTTGCTTTTTCTGCCATTTAAATCTTTTAAACTAAATTGCTCAGTGAGTCATTTGGTTCGTAGATTAGCAGCTGAACACGAATCAAACAAATGTGATGGTGATCTTTAAGGTCAAAATGTACGTTTCTTTCTTATGTGTTTGAGTAATAACCTGAGTAATAAGTACATAGATGACAAAAATACAACTTACTATCTCTACTTGGACACATTTTAATAACTAAAATGATGATCCAACATTAAACTAAGTGTTGTGTTGGTCCTCAGATGATAAATCAGAAGCACAGCAGGGTACGGTTACGTGTTTACTTAAAAATGACTTTTATTTCTCAAAATATCTGAATATAGGCTCCTGAATGATTACTGGTGTGTTATATTTATAATATAGCAAATATCGTGGTTTAAATATCTGCAGCTGCGTTGCTAACAGTGAGTGGATTTATGGTTAGTAGATTATCAGAAAATGATTTGGTCATTTTTAAGGTTAAACTTTGTGGACGTGGAGCTGAAAAGTAAATTTTCTCAATAAAAATGAGATTTGTGCTTAAATTTCCAGTTTGTATGAATGACTCACATCACAATTTAAGCAAGAAAATCCTCTTATTTCCAGCTTAATTAAATTTATGGTGCTTTGAGTTCTCCTATTCAGTCTCCACAAAGCACCACTGATTCACTAAAACACAAATTTTGATGACCAACAAATCAAAAGTTTGTTTTTCAGCTCGTCGGGTTTGAACGGAACATTTCTGGTTTTCCTGCTCGCACATGTAGAGACTCCGAGACGTCTCAGATCATTTGATTTGGGTCACAAATAATCAGCAGAGTTGAGTTTTGCCCGTGTATGGTTTTAAAGTTTCTCCTCCTGTGTCAGCGTGAGATGATTTGTGGTTATGTCTTAGCTTGCTGTACTTTTGTTTTTTCCTGCCCATACCTGCACATATCTACAACTCCAGGGATTAACGCAGTAGTCGTAGGATTAGTTGCTGGGCTTGTTTTTCTGTAGCTTGAACTAAATTTCTTACTTCCTTTATTTTTTCCTTTGTGTATTAAGAAAATAAAGTTTCATGGATGAATGGAGCAGGGTATGGACAGAAGATAACCCAGTCCTGTTTCTCATTATTGTCTAACTGCTCACCAAGAATCATCCACATTTTCGTTTCTGGCTTGTTGAAATTTGAGCTCAGTGGTATTTGTTCTTGTTTTTTACAGCTCTTATATCCACAGACATCTACACCCTCAGGGTTAATTGATTAGTCGACAACAGAGGAGTGAAAAAGTAGCAGTTTTAACGACTCATTTACAATCACTAAGCAAAAATATAATCCCAGCTCTCTGAGTGTTAGCTGAGCAGTCGTTTTGATCCTGTTATCTTTGTTTTCCTGCTCGTTTGGCTGTAAAAGGTTCGATCTCTACAAATAATCTGCTTAATCGATTTACCAAACAAGCTGATAACAATATTTCGTCAATACATCAGCGTTTATTCATGGAAAAAATCCCAATTTTTTATTTTCATCTTGTGGTTTGTTGTTTTTCTCTGCTTGAATATTTCTGCTGCATTTTCTTATTGATCTGCCAACAATATTGATGATTCATTGATTTGTTGGACGACTATAAGTTAATTTTTCATTTCCTGACTAAACACATTTACAATTTTTCAGCTGAGCTTCTTAGCTGAAAAATGTGTTTAGTAATATAATTTTTGATAAATTAATTTGATAATTTGATCCAGATTTTATTTTTTTAAATAATAAATACAAAATCAGTTTGGCTCCAGCTCTCAGATGTGAATATTTACTGACATTTGTTCCAGTCTTATTATATATTAAAGGTCATTTCTGAGGTTTAATTAACTGTCACTTTTATTACACTTATATACACGTATATGTATAAAAAAGCTGATTATTGTGTTTGTAAAAGTGCATTGAAACCTTTAACATGCTTTTATTATTCCTGGGAATGATCGTTTCTCTTTTTCCAAACCATATCTCTCATATTTGTGACTGATATGTACGTCTGTAGCACTGAATGCACATCACCCGAGCTGTACAGGAAATTTTGAGTCAATTATTAGCCAATAATCCATCAATGACTAACCAAATTATTCACTTAATTTTATGATATTACACTATTATTTTCTTAATTTTATAAAGCACAGCATACGTTTCTTTATGGTAAAAACCAGAATTGAGGTCAGTATTTCGCAATAACACTAACTGTGGATCTGTGGATTCGATGGGTTGGTTTTTATAAGCCTGTCTTTCATACAGAAGATCCAAAAGATCCATAAACCTTTGTTATAATCCAAGAAAAATAAAAAAAACGAAACTAAAAATGTGATATTGAGGAAACTGATGAGGAAATAAAATAATGGGATGGAAAAAGTCGTCATTTCAGTCGCTGTCAGACGTTCACGATCACGTCCTCCATACTTTTCTGCTCATTCTGGGTATTTGTGTCAGACTTTACAAGACTTCACAGCGTTCTTACCCTCCTTCATTTTTATGTCCTTAATCTGGTTTGTTGTTGTGCTTGAAGAGTTCATGTCTGTGTTTAGCAGTCTGCACAACGTTTGGGAACATTTTGTGGGAACTCGGTCTCTTCCTGCCATCTTGAATATGTCGAATATTAATCTCAATTTTGCATTTTCTTCATCGTCATCTCGTTCTCTCGTCAGATATTGTGCTCTATTAAGAGCTGAAACTCGTGTGTCTAATATTTAGGTTGTTTCAATCGGTGCTTTCACAAAAATCGCAGTAACGATATTATCGTGATATCTAAAGATTTTTTATTTTTTTGCAACATAAATAAAATTGTGAAATGAACATTTTTCACCTGATATCTGAACCTATTAACTGTCAACACGTTTCAATCTGACCGTCAGTATCGCAGAAACCTTTGAGTGGAGACCTACAGATTTACCATACTGACTGTAATGACATGACGAAGTTGTGACGTGTTTGAACAACATGTAAAATGAATAGTAAATTAAAATCATATAAACATATGTTGTGACATTAATGACGAATTATCAGTACATAGAAGATTTAATACCCAACATGTTCCTTGTAACGTGTCGGACACCCAAACCCTTTCTTACCCCCACGTTGTTCCCACCAGGAAGATGAGTCATAAGTTTGGTGCTCAGCTACAAATCTAAACCTGCTTCAACACTTTGATATGAATCTGGTGTTTTTGCATTATAATGCTAATAATTAAATACAATTTTAACTTAACTTAAGAATCTCTTACTTTTTTGACATAATATTGAGCTTTGATTTTGTTTTTCTTTTAGTTATTGACATTTTTTAAAATGTAATTTGAAGTCGGATTGACTCGTCGATATTTAATCTCATAATAGTGTTTTTATCATTACGAATAAACCCAAAACATTCTTACAGTGACCCAATAAATATCATTTAGGATTTTAGATCAAATATGTATGTGGCATGTTTCTAGTTGTATGTTGTTATTACAGGTTAAAAATGCATATTTATAGCAGTCATGAGACTCAGTATTCAGTGCGTAGTGTATTATTATTATACCACTCATTTAATGTAGAGTATTAAGTGAGTGCTTTACAGAAGTGTCTGTTACTGAGATGACGTTGTTGCGGTCCTTAATGAACCTGCTTAAAGCTGAAACTGTTGCATCTTTATTAGGACGGAGAAAATCTGGTTGTTGTTGCTTCTTCTGGGGTGATTTTCATCTAAATGTAATGTTTCCATCTTTGATGAGTATCATTTTATAAACACATCAGTTTTATGGCAGCTTTGAGGCTTGTTAATGTCAATAATGTTCCCACGTCACTCTGACTCATTTAAAATTAAAACTTTACTCTGTTGCTTCTTCACTTGGACGTCAAACCCGTGTTTCTGTGACTGTCTGCATGTCTGACGGTTTATTTTTCCTCTGTAGTGTTTTAATAATTGTCCTCTGGGGCCGCGCTGCTGCTGTAATTGTGCAGTATTTGTCTCCAGTGATCTTACATGTGTTTTATTCTTGTATGTTGCAATGTTTCCACGGTGACGCTGTGTTTTATTTAATCTCCTGCGGTTCTGTAATTTCAGTTCCTATAGCTGAGTTTTTCTGACATTCAGCAGCGGCGACCTTGTGCTGCTGCAGCAGCAGAACACTGTTAATATAAAACTCTGTTTTCGTGAGTCTGCTGAGTTCCACGGTGACGTAGTTAAATGTCATCCGCTGTCTGCTTTTACATTGTGGTGCTGTTAGTGTTGCTACCTGACTCCATGTGTAGCTGATATGTATATTTTCTGCTCTATCTTTCTAAAAATTGATCCTGGGCCAGCTGCAGCTGGTCTGCAGAGCTGCAGCAGCGGGTGGGGGAGGGCTGCTGGTGGTGGTGGGATAAATGGGGGAGGGCGTTCTGGGTGGGGTAGGGTGGGGGTTGTGGATAATCAACAGAAGAGTGGGAATTTGTGAATATTCAGGGTGAAGGAGGAGGTGAAACGTCACAGCGGCTACAGGCCGAACAGGAAGGACTGGTTGAAGTTTGGGAGCAGAGTCTCCTCTGTGCTGATCCTGCTGTGGAAAGAGCAGAAAATGAACTCTATTTTATTTTGTGAATCTTCGATCATGAGTAAATGGAGAGCAGCTGCACGGCCCGCCACACCCTGAGCTTATACACTGAGCTCTCTTTATTTTTATGTGGATAAGAGGCTGGGTGAATGTGACCTCTGCCTGATTTATTTCAATTCACGCAATGTGGAAAAAACTCCAAACCACCCAACTCTCTGCTGTTCCCTTTAATATCAGGACTTCAGTAGTTGGTGGACTCAAAGTTTAGCTCTACAACAGAAACTTGGTCCCAAATATTTAAAGATTATTTTTTTAAAATGACCAATTTCCTCTTTCTTCTTCTATCTTAAAGTTCGTATCATACTTTACAGGGACTAGTTTGCAAGTTTAAAGAATATATATACACATATGCACACATACACATATATGACGTAATCTGTGTCTTCCTGGTATCTGACTTTTAATATATTAACATAATCCTGCTTTTAAACAAATGTTCAAAGTATATTTAAAGTTAGGTTTTACACTTCTGTTGCCTTTCTCATGCACCTCATACTGTTTTTAACACTGAAGTGAATTCGATTGATCAGTTTTCTCCCTTTTCCTGTCTGTATAATGTTAAAAACAAACACGTATGGCTGTCACAAGTCACTAGTATTAATAAGTAAGTCCCAAATAATTGTGTTAAAGAGTTTGGTGGTGCGTGTGCTTTTTTGTTTTTTTGTTAGTGTTGATTGATCAAACTTTTTAAAGGCCTCTGTAGATGT
Source organism: Maylandia zebra (assembly GCF_041146795.1). Classification (NCBI taxonomy): domain Eukaryota; kingdom Metazoa; phylum Chordata; class Actinopteri; order Cichliformes; family Cichlidae; genus Maylandia; species Maylandia zebra. Next base: position 32,123,190 of record NC_135176.1, on the reverse strand, counting down.
TTATATAACCCTACAATTCAATTTGCTGTAATGATCAATATTTCAATATTTAGTCAGTGATATTAAGGGAAACTTGGTGCTTTGATCATAATTAATCAGCCTAAAATTTTCCCAAAAGGTTCCATAATACTTATTTAGGAAATTCACCGACTTTTTGATATACTTCGATGTTACTCACTTGATATTCATTAATCCAGTTTATGAGACTCTTGAAGTGTATTTGTGATGATATTTGTCTTAGACATTCTAATCTTCTTCTTATGTTTGTATATAATACTATAAATACAAATTTAGTGAGAGACTCAGCTAAAATGTGAAGTGTATTGTAATACTGTAATTTCCTTCACAGGGTTAACTTAAAAATTACAAGATTAACTGAAAATTCATTAGAAACGTTTCTTTTTTCCCATTGCTTAATTTTTTTATTATGTTTTTGTGGGGTATTAACATATAAAATTAAGTTGATCATCAAGAGAAGCTGTCAGCTGTCATAGGGCGAGAGGCGGGGTCCACCTTGGACAGGTCGCCAGTCTGTCGCAGGGCCAACACACAGGGACAGACAACCATTCGTACTCACATTCACTCGCACATTCACACCTAGTGGCCATTTGGATTATCCAATTAACCTATCCCCACAAGAGAAGTAATTTAACAATGAAAAGACAAGTTAACTATACTCCAGTATTATATTAAATACTGTTAAATATTGATTAAATACAGAAACCTTGATATTAATATTATGCTTACTGGCTAACTGGCCCAATGTTTGCTGTTACTGTAGAAAGTTATTTCTCTCGTTACTCATCTCTAAAGTCAATACTGTTAACCTGGTATCATGGAGCACGTTAGCTCCTGAAGGGATTTTGGCAAAAACACAAAAAGACTACAGCTGCAGCTAGCTCTCAGTTCTGTTATTGGTGATGCTGGTAAACTAGCTGAATATGGTGCTGGTTATTTGGTAAAGTTAGCTGATACAAAGACAATTATAAAATGAAAAGCTAAGTTATTAGATTACCTCTGGGAGCTTACACTAATTTGTTGACTTGAAAAAGCTTAGCTCATAAAAAATAGGTATTAATTAACACTAGCTTGCCTGCTAACATTAGCCAGAAGAAAGCTAGCTCAGGGTTGGATTTTTATCATAAAGACTGAACACTGCCTTTATAAACTGATGATAGTTTTCTCCTGGTGAAAATCATTTTTACTTTTCACCAGATTAGCTTCAGAAAACGAATGTTGGCTAATTTGGCTAATGTTGGCTAACCTTAGCTTCAGTGCTAACGCAGACTTTAGCATCTCTAAAATTAGACCTAGCTTGTGGATCTGAGAAGTGAAGCCAATATGGAAGTTGTTATAATTATTTAATAATATTAATATAAAAAAATACTTTATTTTGTTGTTGTTGTTTTTTTCAAGCTTAAATATTTTAAATGTTTTTTGTTTTTGTTTTTTTAAGTTTATTAATAATTTAACCCTTTAAAACCAGTCAGAGCGGGCATGCTCAATTGTGCCTAACTATTTTTAAATCTCTGTAGAACAATACTTTTTTTTGCATTTGAAACTGGAGGAGTTATACTTACATCTTATGCATTCAGCTTGTCCTCGGTCACGGTTTCCTTCCACACATAGCTTTGCAAAAACTGCATTAAAAAGCACTTGCAGCAACAAAAACATAATATTCCAGAAACACACTTTGCCGATAAGATCAGCTGTTCATAACACTTCCTACTTTGGAATAGACGTCAGCGCGAACTATCGCATGTCCGTCATTACCTGCGCGAAACCGGAAGTGACGTCATTTTCCCGGAAAATGTAGCTTTTTACATTCAGGGACTGCTTTTCTGTTTAGTTTCTGGGATGCTTAGAACTCAAATTGCACTGCTGGAAATTGTTTATTATGATGCATATGCTGGTTTTTTGGGGTTTTTTTTTTTTTTTTTTTGTTGCAAATTTGCATTATAATATTTATTTTCGTTTTTCCTGCAGCATATAAAAATTGGTGTATCTCAAAAATAAAACTATGAAAACATTCAAATTTCCTGTTGTTAGAAACTATTTTGTGCAACTTTTTTGTATTTACAATTTTGAGGGATAAACAAAAACTATTTAAATTTTTTTTGTAGTTTATTGCACTTTTTTGCAAACTATGGACTTAATGCATACATATTATTAAAATTTGGGCTATAACGCTTGCATTGGTGTATAGCAACTAGGGCTGGGCGATATGACCCAAAATTCATATCTCGATATTTTTTAGCTGGATGGCGATATAAGATATATATCTCGATTTTTTTTTTAAAGCCATAAGTTAAGAACAAAAAGAGAGTTCTTAGTCACACTGTGTCCCAGATGTCACACGGGCACTTTTATTTACATACAGCGTAGATGTACATGAAGAAATTACTCAAAAATAAATTATCAGCATTTATTAAATAATCATGGTCCATAAATAAAAGAAAACAATGTTGTTTTTGTGCATAACAAAAAGCTCACAATTGTGCAGTCAAAATGTAAACTAATAGACGCTGAGCATAATAACAAAGAGACAGATTTCACAGCTGCACCACGTCTCTGAACAGGTGCCGTTTGTGGTCCTTATACACACACAGTACGTATCACTCCGCGAGGCTCCTCCTCGGTAGCCGTAATCCTCCGACAATCCATCAAGCGGTGCAGCTCCGTAGCTTAGCAAAGTCATGTTAAAACATTTTTTGACAGATTGCTGAGCGCTGTGTACCACATAAAATCGGTTCGCGGTCAGTAAGCACAACCAGAATTCATACATAAGGCGCACTGTCGATTTTTGAGAAAATGAAAGGATTTTAGGCCGTGCAGCCCCTCCTGGCTGCATGTCGTTAGCGCGGTTAGCACGGTTAGCTCGCTAACACGTTGACGCCGTCCAGCCCCACGCACAGTAACTCGCTAACGGAGATTTTCCGCTTTCATCTTGTCATTGCCTGCAGGTGAAGTTATGGGGGAGGCGGAGTTGTGTTCAGTGAAGGAGAGGCGAGGCCGAGTAACGTTGCATAGAGACAAAAGTGGACGAAAGAGAGGCAAACCTGCGGCTCCACGAGTTTAATTATAACGTAACATAGACTATATCGATATAAACGATATTGTCACATCTTATATCTCGTATGAAAATATATCGATATTTTTAAAAAACTCGATATATCGCCCAGCCCTAATAGCAACTTGAAATGCTCCGAAAAAATTACACTACAGCATGCAAAAATATAAAGATAAGCTCTGGCGGACTTGGTTCTGTGGTAGGTCTTAAAAGGTTAATTATTGAAAATGGAATCGGAGAATTTGAAGCTTTCATGAACCAGCACGTGTCCACACCCACGTAGCCAAAAATAGCTGAAAGTGTGTTAAATCAACATTGTAGTGGCGGCTTTTATAGAGTCAACTCTGGATTCCTACACTGATGTTTTACTTTTTGTAGTTTTCTGAACCCTCAGTTATAATTGACGCAATGTTGAAATCCCAACAGGCTTTCAACTGAAACATTACATTAGCTGAACTTCAGATAATGGCAGTTATATAAAAATGTCTAATAGTGACCACAAATCTATAAAATGTATCAATGTATGCCCATAATTTCTGAAAATATACATAAAATTCTATATAACTGGTTTCTAAGAATAATAATGTGAAATAATTGAATGCTTACCCAGAGGAGGTCCATGTGGTGCCGTAATGACGACTAATGCAAACTCATCTGCCCGTCAACTATAAATCAGTTACTGGTATCACCTGGTCGGCTATAAATGGACGATCAGGGCAGCTGTGACTCATTGTTATTCCAGTGTCACTGTCTGTTGATCCAACAGTTATTTAGCACAGATTCCAGCCATAATGATGAAAAGTAAACATTGTGCACAGACGCACACACATAGATCTATAGCTGTGGGTCAGTCACATAATTGTTGCAGCTGTAACGTGAGTATTTTGGGGCTTTAAACAGGAAGCTCATATGAAATCATTTTAATACAGGATGCTGACAGTTTGTTGTTGAAAACAACTGCAGATTATTTATTATCTGAAGCATCCACAGCCTTGTTTCTGTCAGGGAGAAATGTTTGCTGAATATTTCAGGTCGTTTGCAGCTTTCATGCTGCAGCTGTGGGGAGTATATTAGGTTTCATTCAAAGCTGTTGTAGATATTCGTTTTTTTCTGGCCTGTAGCTCTGAGCGGGGATCACAGAGCGGTGGAGGCTGGATGATGGATTCAGTATCAGCAAACAGCAGCATTTGTTTTCTTTTTTTGGTTTTTTACAGCTGCAGTATTTTCCACGCAGTGCTGTAAAATCTAGATCAGCATGTCTGCTGCGTTCTACATAAAACAGCATGCGTGCATTTTCCTTTCATTTTATCATCCTGCTGTTTTTAAAGATTTACGTCTTCGGGAACCAGCAGCGCCGAGAGGCACACAAACAGAAAGTGTTGCGAAACACACACACACACGTTATTGGATCTGGTCTTTTTTGGTGACGGCCACAGCAATATATAAGTAATCTTTGAATACACTCATGCTTTCATGGAAACTCCTGTGTGATCTTTTTCATGATGATTTTTTTAAAACAACATCTGAGGAGAAATGTGTTCAAACTAGAGCTGAAATAAATCTCCCAAACTGAGACTCCAAAGCAGCTACGCCTCTAATAAATCACAATATATGCAGGAAATGGACGTTCATACCAAGTTAGCGGGGCCGTTTAAGCAGATATTCTCACATAAGTAGTGCTTGTCCCTGTTCTGTGATATTAAGCTGCTCACATTTATACTTACAATTATCATTGTGAGTGTTTCAGTGGATGATGGCTAAAGGAGCAGGTGCTAACTGGGCCTAAAACGAGCTAACAGAAGCTGCTGAGCGCTAACGAGGCGCTGCCTAATTTAGAAGTAGAAGACTCGGGTTAGGCAGGAATGCAGCCTTTAAACAAACAGTCAGCATTCAAAATGGAGAAAATGTTTCACCGTGTGCATCGTCATCTTCTGCACATCAAAATACTTGTTTGTCATGTATCTGCTGTTTGTTCTGCGACATGTTACATGCTGCTGACTTTCACCTGAAAGTCCAGCTGCAGCCATCAAGCAATCTAAAATCTCCGTCTGCAGTGGTGATGCAGGTTATTTAAAATCGAATAATTAGAGACGTCTCGGTCTCGCCTGTCTTTATCCAGTGTGTTTCAGACATGATGGATTTGTTGTTTGGGACCAGATGTAGTGCAGTGCCGCGTTTAAGGACATGTAACACACACAGGCACATTTCTGAGTCATTCATTGACACTGATGCGTTCCCAATGCCTCTTAAACATCAGGTTTGACCCCCCGCTGCATAAATGTAGCCCTGAAATCAGCTGCCAGCTCTTTAAAATTCCTTTAAAAAACAACACTTTGGTCTAATGCTTAAAGATGGAAATATGTTAATTTACTTTGTGTTTGGTTTTCTGCGACATGTGACCTGAATCATTCGCTCAATTAAGGAATCCATTCTACATCGTGCTAATCCCACTTCCTACTTCCTGTCACAGCGCTCATGAGTGAGGCCTCAGTAAACAGCAGTGAAAGGAGCTCAGCAGTTAAAATAATAATGATAACCGCTCACTTCTACACAAAAAGTGCAGTTTAAAGAAGCACTCGCATCCTTTTTCTCACCGTGAAGCTTTTTGCCCATCAAACACTAGCCGTCTGCTAACGCGTGCTGATTGGTCGGTTAAGGATTTACCACAGCACACCCTCGCTCGATGATAAATAGGTTTTGCTATGCCTATAACATCTAACAGAAGCATCCAGGTGTGTGGACGAGGCAGATTTGGGATGGTTGAAGGTCACAGAGGTTCTCCGCTTCTGCTCGCTTCACGCGTTAAACCAAAATGGCGGCTGCAGTAAAGCGGGTTAAGGTGCTGTGATGTCGCTAATGCGAGCTAAAAAGATTTTCATTTAAACTTCAAACAGTTTCTATCAAAAACACAGAAAAACAGATAAAGTGTTGAAAACAGGTTTATTTTGATGTGTTTAGGGGACATCTGTAAATTGCAGCTTCACTCTGTTGGACAAAGAAAAGTTTACACCAACTATTCTTTTCTACATTGTGACCTGTAACAGAATAAAATATTTATTTTTAGAATGGATTCATTAAACATCTGACATATCAACACTATGCATCTGTTATAGGCTCGTGTCAAGCATTTAGATTTGTTTGACAGTTTTTATAATGATGACTTTGTCAGTGGAGAAAGTAATAGTTTGTATATAGTATACGTAGTTGTGGTTACATCAGAAGCCCACTTCTGCAAAACGTCTCTGTGATCTTAATAAAAATAACGTGACCTGAAGCTAAAACCTGAACTGAAACTTTGATCAGAAGCATGTGAGCCGGAGTTTCCTTTGTCCAATGCGCTAACACGTCTTTGAATGAGGCACTCTGAAGCAACTTTAAGCCAAAAAGCCGATTGGAAACATGTTTTTTCATATGAATATTTATGTTCTGAATTGAGTCGAGGTTGTTGGTGCACGTTTCCTTTTCCTGTGGGTTTATCGTGTGGAATAATCACACAGTCTGCTGACTGAAGCTGTGGCCCAGGATCCAAAATGGCAGCGCAGGGCCCTCCTGACGGGCACAGATCCGGTGGAGTTGCCTCCTTCGGTTTCCGAGGCGTGTTTGGGTTTTGTCGTTTCAGCTCTGGGTCTCTCACACAAAAACAAAAACGGTGAAATCAAAGCTGTGGGATTCTTCGCCCGGCGGCGGGGACAGTGTTGGCTTTCAGATGCATGAACGTGCTCCAGGTGTGCTCGATTTATTGTTCCCGTCGTGTAAACACCCACGAACAGTGAGGGGTCGGCTAAGTGGGCGGTAAGACGTATATTAAATGCTTATTAACAGCTTATTAATGTACATTAAGCGGATAATGGTGCGATTCTTTACTGTACTGTAACAGAAGGTGGTTTCTGCTTCATTTAGATCACGTTATGTATATTTAATGACATTAAAGATTCAGTGAGACATGGAAGGTTGGCAAGAGAAATGAGGAGACGTGGTCATGATGTCCTGGAGAAAATCTCTCGTACTAATCAGAGACTTCATGTGCAGGGAGTTTTCAGCTTTCTTTGCCTAAATTAGAAACATCCTGTCTCAGACAGGAAACATAGTCGTGCATTTGTTATTTCCAGGCCGGACTATTGTAATTCCTTATCAGACGGCTCTAAAAACTTCCAGCTCATCCAGGATGAATTGTGCCAGGACTGCAGGCGTGGCGTTCTCGGGTTTTCCATCTGTCTGTTTAGACGTTAACAATGGTGGATGTTCACATTAAACATGGTTATAGTTTCAGATAATGAGGTCAGCGTGTGAACGTTTAATTCCCGTGAGCCAAACACTCGGCTCCGAACTGTGTGATTTTTACAGAGATGAGGGGATTTCCCAAAGGTGTTCATCTCCGGCTGTTGTACGCGGTGAACTCCGCCTCTCGCCACGTGATGGTTTAGATTAGCTCCACCCCTCCCACCACCCTGAAAGAGTTTAAAGGTGCAATAGGTAATTTTTTAGGTTATTTAATAGATAAAAAATAAATATTTAACTCATAAATCATGTAGTTGCATGTAATACATGTTTGAACAAACTGATGCATTGTCATAAACTTAAAGCGGGTTTGTGGATTGTGGAAGCCGCCATGTTGTCCCACCATATTTGAACACAGCGGCTGTGAAGAGCATCTCTTTCCTGACTAGCTCGGTCTGAGTGGAGACAGAGGCTAACAGCAGCTAACTGCTGCAGAAATGGCAGCGCTTACCAACAGTTCAGCCTGTCCTCAAAAACTCAGCGACGCGTCATCAGAAATGAGTTTGTCTGAATCACGTGACTCCTGTCAGACTGACGGTGTTGGCCGGGCGCTTCTCACCCAGCATTGTCAGCTGAGGTAAACGTTCAAACGTTACCCACTGAAACTTAAGAAGTGTCTGGACTTCCTGTGTCACGGGGGAGTCCACAATCTGCTGTAAATTTCATGGTTTAAACAGTTTTTATATCATATACGGGCCGGTGGTACCAGGGTCCGGCAGCCTCGCCTCCGTCGGTGCGCCCCAGGGCGGCTGTGGCTACAACGTAGCTGCCATCACCAGTGTGTGGATGTGTGTGTGACTGGATGTGTAAAGCCCTTTGAGGTCCTTAGGGACTAGTAAAGCGCTATTCAAATACAGGCCGTTTCCCATATAAATATCATATAACTGATAATGTGGCTGAACTGGGAAAAGTCTGCACTTCTGTCCTTTCACCAGTGCTAACGCCTGCTGATTGGTCAGGTAAAGATTTACATTGGTGAGCGGCGCTTCTTTACAAAGGATGACTGTGTGTGCAGTTAAAGCCCAACAGAAAGTTCAGTGTGCTGGTTTTGTTGGTTGAAGGTAACTGAAATCCTCCACAGCTGCTGGCTTCCTGCCCCAAATCAAAATGGCGGCTGCTGTGACATCCTGTATATTCCAAGGACACTTGCCTAAAATCTAGAATATATTTATTTATTTAACTTGATCTATTTTCTCAGACACTTAAACCACAAAGATTTGCAGAATAAAAAAGTTTATCACAGAATTGACTTTGATGTTCTACAGCTGAGATCCTGACACGACCGAATGAGGGGTTTCCTGTCTCTGTGACATCACACAGAGCTAAAAAATGCTAGAAACTCAGCCCTTCTTTCTGTTTTCAAAGTTTTCAAAACAGGAAGTGCAGAGATTAGGTGTTTGTAAGTATTTAGAAGTTCTCTGGCCCCGCCCCCTCCTTTTTTACGAGGGGGAGCCAGTAAGATTTGACCCGAACACAACAGGAAAGTTAAAAGAGAAGCAGAAGCTTAAGTGGCTTCTTTCAGGACAGTACAATAAGACAAAGGAGGATTATTTCAAACTGGCTCATGCAAAGCCTCTCGTGTTAGAGCAGATCAACTTTAACATGTCTACAGGTGATGATGTCAGAAACTCGTCGTAATGAAAGTTGTTGAGCTCAGAGTTTTTATTTTGGCTCCAGTCAGATTCACACCTTTGAGCATGACTTGGTCACATGGCTGCAGCCGCTCGCAGGAACCGTTTGGAGTAACGCAGCAGGCTCCGCATTACAGAGGCTGAATGATTAACTACAGCAGATGAGTTTATGGTGGCTTTCTCCTAAACGTGTGTCCTTCGTGCTGCCGCAGGTGAAAGAGAGAGTAAACCCGCAGGAAAACGCTGCTCCAGCTGCTGTTTGTGTGTTTTTAATGTGTCAGCGAGTTTCTGGCATTTTAAATCAAACTTTGAACGTTTCCGTCACTCAGAGGTGTTTAAGGTGTTGACAGTGTCGTCTCTGAGTGGCGTTTCCACGCGGGAAAAGATGGCACGGCTCCATCATCAGTGTCGATGTCAGAGGTGTGCAGAGTTTATGGCTCAAACAAACCCTTGAAAATGTGGGGAGGACTCTGAGCTCTGTGTAGGCATTTCCTTTGACTCCATCACTGAGGTATCGGGCAAGTCTAATATTAGGTCTGTGAATCGTTGCAGCATTTATTGACTTCAAAGAGCCTTGATGTGTTTATGGGTCTGAAGTTATTTTTAAAAAATAGGAATAAGGTCTGAAGATTGTGGTTTTTGGACCGGGAGAGCAGCAGTGTGTCATTCGGGCTGGTTTGTAGCCTCAGTGATCGTTTGACCCAGTTTAACCTGCAGGACCACCAGAGACAGCTGCACAGTAGGAAGATGAGCCTGGTTTCTAACCACACGGTCATATGAGCCTTTAGATTTTACCCAGAATGCACTTGAACAGCTCAAACATCCAGGACACCAAAGCTTATTTCAGACGGACATTAAACTGCTTCCTCCGACAGATCCTGTGATGCTGACGCTCAGAGCAGATTTTACCTTTAGATTGTGTAAATGTGATTTTAAGCTCTGAAATTTCAGTGGTTAACGTCTAACACTTCAACGTCCCGTAACTCTGAAAACTTTTATTGTGCAAAGGTAGAAATTCATGAAATACAGTGACGTTAATGTCCAGGGATAAAATCAGCTGATTCTGAGGAGTCAGCTGATTTGATAACGTTTTGGTTTTTATGAAGGAGCCTGTGATGCATTTAAATGGCTTCTTTGTTAAAACACTTCAGTGTGATGTTACAGGAAGTGTCCCTGAGAGGACGGGGATCAACTTTACACAAAAGATTTTCAGTTTGAAGTTTAAAGATCAATGCTAAACAGTGAAACCGTATCGTCATGTTTTCTCATCCTTCTCTCTTTCATAAACACATTTTACATTTTCTCGTGGACTCACCTTTTCTCTTCTTACCTGTGAAAACAAAAATGTGCAGATTTTTCTTTGACCGTTATTCGATTGTTGTGTCTTTTACATGAATTTAAATGATTGTGATATAACTCTCCTGTGGGGTGAGGTTCAGGCTGTGACTCTGTTTTCTGTCTCTCTCAGTGGTTGGGTGCTCCCTCCTGCCAGCGAGGCAGTTACGCCTTCTACAAGTCGGTTAGCAGCCGAGCTCAGCCCAACGGGCCCGTCCAGGTGTGGAAACTCGGCGAGTTTTACTTCATCCGCTGTGGACCGCAGGATCCTGCGTGCATCGCCGAGGTGAGAAAGCTTCAGACTGAAAATGTCTCCTGAGCTCGCTGTTTGGGTTTCTGGAGGGAAACGGGACCGTGTCCTGAGGGTGGTCGTTGAGAGGCGGTTACGTGGGGTAGAAGAAGACTCTAAACAAGGGGAGGAGCTAAAACTGTTTCCTGTTGCAGTCTGAAAGTACAAATAAGGAGCTGGACCTGAGCAGAACGGATCTCTGAGGCACCTGCCAGTTTATATAAATATGAATGTTAGCATTTAGCATTGCAGCCACTAAGCCTTCATATAAGGACGGCAGATATGAAGGCTGTGGGAAAACTGGAAACGCTACAGATGGCGGCTGTCCCGCTGTTGCTCCCCAGAGAGCCAATCAGCAGCCAGAAACAGGAATATTTTAGCTGTTTCTGTGTTGAACTTACAGGAGGAGAAAAAAGCTTTTTAAAACTCGCTTTGGAACAAAAACAAGAAAAGTTAGACTTTCTTGGTGTTTTGAGCGTCGGTCCTTAACGTGAGCACAGAAAATGATGTTGCAGCTCCTTAATGTTAGTTTGAGATGAGAACGTCAGCCAGGTCAGAGTGCCCACGCCCTAATAATGTAGATGAGATGAACCAATTAAACCTCTGAGGTCCTACACTTCCCATAATGCATGTGTGTGACATCACTGAGTCGGGCCGACCACGATGAGTAAACCGCGCCGACGCTGCAGATCGAGCCTTAAATGTGTCGCCATCCTGCTCTGCTTCCTGCTTCCTGCCTTACGTGAGCTAATCGAGACTAATATCATGTTTTATTGAGTCCCACGGCGAGGCTAAATTTAGTCAATTTAGGTCGTGGGCTGAGCCAGCGAGGACTCGTGTAATGAGATTACTTCGTATTTAGGCTGATGGTATTGATGGAAGCTAATGAAGGCTTTTTACATACTGAGGCCGTATCGGTCACTCGACAGGCAGGTGGGCAGCAAGCTGCCAGCGTGAAACAAGCCGTTTGAGCTCCTCCCCCTTTGAGCCAGGTCACTTATGATTGGCAGCCCCTCGTGAACAGTGGAGCTCAGAGCTTTAAATGGATTTCCTCATTTTTGTGATATTAACCTGCTGCTTACTTTTCGTTCTGTTGCGCTCTTAATCCAAAGTGAAGTTAGCACATTAAACCAATCAGCTTTGATGGTTAGGAGAGATGCTTAGTCAAAAGTTTTAATAGCTTCTGCACATGCTCATTAGCATTTTTCTCTGTGGTTTAAGCCTCAGGTTTCAAAGAAAATAAACTCGCCTTTAATCTGTCTTCTGCTTTTCATGGTGAACCTTCGCCCAGCGTCAGCGTTTCCTCTGTTTTTGGTCTCCGCCAGCTTCTAATAGAAGTATTAGAGAAGAGCTTTACTTTGAGCGCCACATGTGACAAAGCAAATTATCAGACTGTTTATTTTATTATTGCTCGTTAATAAAAGCGTGAGTATGTTATATAATTTCAGCAAAAACTCAGTAAATCTGAAACCTGTTGAAACGAGGGCAGCTTCTGCAGAGACACAAACCCAGAGCTGGCTGCACACCAGCAGCATGCTGGGAGGGGAAATGGGAATCGGGACCAGGCCACAGGGAGGCTGCAGGTTCGATCCAGGAAGCAGCTCGTCTCAATGTGATGAAGTCATTCGTAAAATGTGAAGAATTTTTGGTTTCGCTTTCCTAGAAAAGGCTGTGTGCAGTTTTATGTTCAGGGCTTAAATAAATGTTTTCTGTTTTTCTGACACCAAAAGAACAAAAATCACTTGAACTCATGTGTTTGTGTGCTCCCCCCTGCGTGACTCTGCACGGCGTGGAGCGCTTCAGCTCCGCGCACGCTCGCGTAATGTTGTCTGCCGCCTGTGCCGGGACAAAGCGTTCCTGCAGGTGCACAGTCGAGGTGTGAAAGGCTCAAATTCAAAGGCTCTGCTGTGATAATTGATCAAGCTGATGGTGGACAGACTGTTTAATATTTAGGGCCTCGGTATCAGCGACTCGGCTCGAAGGCAGTCGTGGTTTTTAGGCAGATGCTTCTGTGTGGAGGCTGTAAATGTAATAAATCAGTCAGAACGGTTGAAAAATAAACGTCGTTCGTGTGCATCAGGTGACCTTACTGTGGGAGGACCAGACCCGTCGCCACCTGCTGGCCAGTGCCAGACTCTACTTCCTGCCTGAGGACACACCGAAGGGCCGGACCAGGGAGCACGGAGAGGTGAGTCACCTCCCTGTCAGTTTATTTACGTGAAGTGCAGGTGTGTCCCCACAGCGCCGCCACGGCCAGCTTCCGATCTTGTATCTTTCCTGTTTCAAAGCCTCTTCATTGGCTTCATGCTGGCTTCAGAGTCAATTTTAACGTTCAGCTCTTTCCCGCATAAAGACGAGTTTTGACCCCTCAGTGTATATATATCCATGAAGTCGTGGTTTGATGACCATTAGAATAGTTTCCAGGTGTTTCCAAGGGTAGCTGCCTGGGCGGAGATGCAAACCCAGTCGTTTGGTTCTATTAGCAGCCTGAAATATGTCAGAAGCTGCTCAGCTCACAAAGGGTTACTCCTAGTAGGCTTTCAGGGGGTAAAGAGTATACCAGAGTATATCTCAGAGCTTTTATTGACTCACTCGTCCAATCGATCCCTTCAGTTTTAAAACACGAGGACTTCGGGCTCTCGAGGTGGTGGCTCACAAACTCTGGGATGAGTTTTCCTCAGTTATTCTTTGTTTTGGATTCAGAGGTTTAGAGCTGGTCTAAACGGGAGTGCTGAAGCCTTTGGGTAACTATGCATCCGACCTTGTGGCGTCCGTGTGTCTGATTTACTGTTTTATCTGTTTTTCCTCGGTGGCCTTGTCTGTGAAAGTAGCGTTATGTATAAACTTTCCCTCACGTTTGAATCCTGATAACTTGACAAATGCAGGCGATATCCACGTGTATACGTCAGGTTTGAAAACACATTTAAGCTCAGCTAAAAACTGCAAACAAATCAACTTTGATCCAAGTCAAAGTCTGAGGATCAGCGTCACGCTTCAAATAAACAGCAGCAGGTTGAAGTCGGTGCAGCAGAGAAACAGAAGCTTGTTTGATCTGATTTCTGACAATTCACCAAAGGGAAAATGCAAAAAGTGCATTCTGGGTAAACTTTGTGTGACAGGTGACTGCTCAGAAAAACGTCCCTTTACCAACATTTTAATACCAGACTCATCTTCTGGCCCTGATTCCCTCTGGATCGATATCAATATTTCCCTCACACTCGTCACCTCTTACAGCTCATGTGAGTCGTTTCCAACCCGAACAGCAGATCTAATCTCTCCATTGAGTCCGGGGTCGTTCACCTGGAATAGCTCCCCTAGAGCGTGCCCACGAGACATCCCGGTCAGATACCGAACCAGCTCGAGTGGCTCATGTCGATGTGACTCAGACTTCAGCAGGGAGTCTTTGCAGAGCCTGCAGCGTAAACTAACCAACTTACGTCCCTGACGTTTTTCCATGTCTTCGTACGTTCCCTCACGTCCGGTATCAAATGCATCTTGTTGAATCCTTACACTGAGGGGATGATTGTTATGCTCTCAAGGATAAATTCAAACACTGCTGTGGAAAAAAGCTGGAAGTGCGCAGGAAGAATCGATGGCACTGAACAGGCCAGTCACAACAGCTGCAGACGGCGTCAACCCGACGTGTAGTTGCATCTCTCGGGAGGTGGACACCAGCTTATGGTGCCCAGCAACGCGTCAAAGGAAACCTCATTTCCACTGTTTGCATCCACAATTTCGTTCTTTCGGTCATGATCTCGTGGTCATAACTGAGGATAGCAAACCGATGGCTGAATCGCCGATCTGATGGAAGTCTCTGTTGTAACTTTCTGATATAGTCGACTTCCGTCCGTCCCGGTCCTGGAGGAGCTTTAATTTGAAAATCATGGACAGACATCCTGAATCGCTGGAAAATATGAATTAAAAACCAAAATGTTGCCTCACCATCTTTACGATGAGGGCCTGTAACTGCAAATATTTGAAGTATGAAGGTAAAATTGGCTTCATTAAATATTCTAATAATTGCCCTTTAATCTCCGTCTTTGGTCTCCATCAGCGTCTCCTGCGGAGAAGAATTCCTGCAGAGTGAACGTCCCCGCGTGTAATCTGGGAAATGCTTCAACAACATCCATTAGTAACCTTGTCACAGGAACACGGCCTCCTTCTCTTTTTAATCCAAACACTGAGCAGGCTGACCTTCGGACGCCGTCTCCTCGTGCTGATAAAAAAGTCTTAATGTGACTTTTTTCTTCTCTGCTGCTAAAACAAACGAGCATTCAGGAGCAAACATTAACGATATTTTCCATCTGCTCGCTGCTCTCCGCGGCCGATATCATTTCATGATCAGCTTAATGAACGCGCTGGTGTCTGAAGGCACGAGTTACATACAAGTGTTGGATTAAAAAACGAGCAGATGTCAGAGGAGAGGGAGAGAGGGTCAGATGTGTTTTTGATTAACACAGTTCACATGCAGGCTGCAGCTCAGCCTCCACATTATAAAAAGAAACCTCTGGGAATGAGGCTAATGCATTACCCAAATGTAAATCCTGTGACTTGTCTGCAACCAAATTTTCCACATTTTCAGCGGGGATATTCCACTGTTTGCAGAAAACAGCTTTTTATGGGACTGGCTGCTTTTAAAATGAGATTTTTACTTTAACTCAATAAGTTTAATCAGAAAGCTGAATTTCTAATCTATAAAAGAGCAGTTAGTGCTGCTCATTTGTCAGGACAGTGTGTGATCATTGTAATAAGAGGGGAGTGAGCTATTTCACATTCAGTTTTCCTCTCAGTTAAACTCCGTGTGGAGCTGTGAGCTCGAATCTGTGCATTTATGACAACGTTTTTAAAACTATATGAGGGAAACAAAATCACATTCCCACTTCTTCCTTGTTCACAAAGCCTGTGGGAGCTACAGCTGAGGGCCTGAAGAGCCGCAGGTGGCCGACCTCTGACCTAACCACAGCTCTCTAGGCACCTAACCTGAGTTCATTAACCCTTTAAATCCCTAAACATCGTCGCTGTCTGTAGGTTTCCTTTTCTCTCCTAAGCTGTACAGAAAATGGTAAACGTGGTCACACGACACCAGCCGGCTGTCAAATACAGTAGGGACACGGTTCTGCGCCAACATCCTGCCTGTGATTTCTCTGGCCCGCCACAGTCTGCATGAAATTCACCAGTTTGTCTGCAAATACTCGCAACTCACTGAACCCGGAAGTGCAGCGCAAACATAAACTGGACGTTGGCCTTCAAAGTAAAAGTTGTCTTACTGCTGCCACCAACACGTTTCACAAAGAAAACTTTTATTTTGAAGGTGAGAAAAAGGTTTTTGGTGCAGCATCATCACAGCCAGTTTCATCCTCAACCAGTCAGCCGCTGGTTTTCACGTGGTTCCAAAGAAATAGATTTTCCCAATTCAAATTGATTTCAGAAGTGAAATCGATTCATTAAATCCTGAATCCATTTTTAATTATAAATGCATTTTCCCAGAAACGCCAGAATCTCAGGTTAAAGCTCACAAAACGAAAACAGTAAATGAGAGCAGGTACACGGATTCAGCACAAAGACGTGAACACAAACGAGCATCAGAATCAGCGAGACGTCGGCTTTCTCGCCCGACGGCACGGACACGCCGTCAGGGCTGAAAGCCGACAGCTCGCTGATTCTGATGCTGCAGGTTTCCTCTCTCTCCAACCAAAATCACTGAACCAGCAGCAAAAGATGAAAACTACGCTTCACGTTTACAGTTTTGCTTCCACCACGATTAAATCACACTTCCTGCACAGCTCTCTCTCTGTACTCGGGGACCAGTTTACCATACAAATCTGTTTTCTGCATTATTTGCTTGCTTATTATGTCTCCGTTGTGAACAGTGCTGCTGGCCGCTGTGGTTTGTTTTGTTTTTTTAATGACCTCTGAGAAGAAAAAGCCTCATTTCTGCTGTTCAGTACCAAAGAAATGGAACTTTTTAAAATGATGCCAAATTGCAGAACTCAAATCAAACTTTGCTCGGCTCCACTTCAGCAGCATCAGGTAATGTTTATATGATGATTTGTTTTCTTCTACTGTAGAATATTTTTTTATTTATTATTCATTTATTTTTCTGAGGTTATCTCCTTCGTGTCTTTCTTGTTTTATCCTCAGTTCCTTTGACCCGAAGTCATCTGTGTGATGCTCACACCTCTGATAAGTGTCAGCTTTGTTTTTATACATCGATATAAAATATGCATACGTGCTGATAAATGATCAGAATTATAATAGTCTGAAAGTTGTCCGAGTCAGAATCGAATCAGATCAACTACAGAGATCAAAACCGACACACAGCCCTGTCCTGACCAGTCTCCAGGCCGCGTGACTGAGAAGATGATGATGGTTTTATTGGAGTCTCGGCGGTTCCTCGAGTTTCTGATTTTGGGACCTGAGGAGCGTTTGGAGCCGGGCATTGAAGGTTTGTGTCTCAGTGAGTCTTCAGGACTCGTTGGTGGTGTTGGACGCAGAAGTGCCGGAGTGACGCTTGCATGCTGCTTCATGTGTTCATCATCTATGCAGCCGGTTAGCTGACGTTAGCAGAGCGGCTTTTATCCGCTGAGCGAGTTCTCGTTGAACCAGCTGAGGTGCAGGACAGGACGTGTTGTGAGTTAGATAAGGAAACAGGAAGTGTAACACGGCTCTTACACTATGAAAAATAAATTCCTGCCTCAGTCTCTCGTCTCCTCTCGCAGGACGAGTGATTTCAGATGTGGAAGCTCGGTGTGTCTTTCAGTCGAGCGTTTTGTTTATTCATGACTCCTGCAGAGCTCCTCCTTTGCGGTGTTAATGAGCTCTCACCTGGCTGCAGCCCAGGGGGCGGGGAGAGGGGTGCTGGAGTTTTTTAGAGGCAGGTTGGGCTCTTTTGTCTCTGCCTGAAGGACGCAACAAGATCACAGCTGACGAGCTGGGATGGGAGGAGGCCTCTGCGGCTGCACCTCGGCTGCAGACCGGACGATCGGTGACTCAGATGTTTGTGGGCTTCTTTGATTCAGTGAAACTTCAGTGACTTCATATGTAAATGAGCTGCAGTTGGCCTCATTTGCATAAAGTGCAGCGCATCTGAGAGCCAGATCAGCAGAAACGTGCTGTTTGTTTAATGTTTGATTTGAGGTTAAAATAACATCACGGGCCTGCTTTTAATTAAGCTTCTGTGTCTCATTCAAACCCAGAGGGACCCGGCGAGTGTTGGCTTTAATTCGCTGCAGTAGCTGATCTCATTGCGGTCTTTGCACCACCCGTGTTGTGACCTGATGGCTGCTTATTTCTGATCCTGCTGCAGATGTTTGCACTTTTTTTCCCTGCTCGTTTTTTATTATTTGACCCATTTTTATCTCTTTTTCACATGTAGGTTAGGTTGGTTAGGTTTAGGGAAGCTTTGAGGTTGAAATTGACTCCTTCACAGCTCATCCCTCGGTTTTATTTTGAAAGGCCTGTGAGCATGTAGCGTTTTTATCAGTGTGTTTAAATGTTTTTAAATTAATTCAAAATACAACCTTAAAAAGCTTACACTCACCACAACGCCACCCTGTGGTCCAAACTGGTATTGCCTGACAGTACAGCCCAGCTCCAGTTCGGCTTCAGCTGATATCTCCTCAGAGCAGCACATGGGTGACTTTTCTTATTCTTCTGATATCGTCTGTTAATCCTGGAAGATTTAATTACTAATTAATTCCCCTTAAAGACTTTTTTAAAATCAAAAACAGAGAAAAAATATAAAAAATGTAACAAAGTAAAACTAATAAAACAGGAATCATTAAACAGACAGTTTGTACAGGAAGTTCAATGTATTGAAGGGACATGAAAAGATGGGCAAAAACCAAATGAGAGCAGAGGAGGACACGATATGAGGTCAGGTCCGGTTGCTTTCTAACCAAGTTTAAGATTATATGCAAAGAGTCTGTTTAATGGAAATAGTGGAAGCTCGCGCTTGTTTTCTTTCCTCTTTCACAGACAAAGCAGCTTTTAGCTGTGCTTTTGTACAGATAGTACCAGACCAGTTAGACCCAGCCGGCTTTAACTGGAGTAGATTCACATCCACTGGTGGATGCCGCCGCTGTGGGGTCATCATATCGGCTTCTAACACCATTTTAATGGTTTCTCAGTCCGGCAGCTCTGAGATTAACAGATTATTCAGGGGAGACGTTGCAGTTTGAAAAGATGAGATTTTGTCTGAGTGGCAACACCTGTCGTTCAGGAGAATACCGAAGTGGTACAAAGCTGTGGCAACGTCACCGCTGACGTGCAAAGCCACCAACGGAGTCATCTCACGCTACCCCGCCACCCGCTCTATCACCCCAGCCCTCTGCATCATCACGACATCATGGAGTCTCTGCCTGCTAACATACCTCGTAAAGGTTGTACACCCATCCTTAAAGCAGCCCTCTCCATTTACCTGAGGGAAAAACAAACAACCTGTAGTTCCTCTAATGTCCACTCGAGGCTCCTGCGGCGAGTCCGTCCTCACAGGCTCAAACTTTAAAATGTCCAAATTTTCAGCAGAAATAAACACGTTGACAGCTACGAAAACCCGATTCTGCGCCTTCGTATCAACCACACCGCGCTGAATCTTTATCTAACGCCAACTGTGAATGTTTAATTAAAGCTTAACGTTTGCATTTTTATGTGTGATGGTGAATAATTGGCCCACAAAGATATGTGAAACTCGGCTTTTTATCAAACGGGACACACTGGATGTTTCTGATCAGTGGCCGTGTCGTCAAAGGCGACGTGATGCCAACAAAAGTGTAACTGTTCTCTTTACATTAAACAAACTCAGTGAAAAGCTTTAAACGCAGCTCCAGCAGTGTGTTATTCACCAAAACATGAAAACATGCGAGTCCTGCACGGACTTCTGCCTGCCGTAGTAAACTTCCTCTTTCGTTTTCAGGTGTTGCGTCACTTTGACTTACACATCATCACGTGTGTCTGAGCAGCAACTCTAAATGTCAAGACAAACATGAAAAGCTGACCTGTGGCAGAGCCAGAGGGCCTGTGGTTACAACTTCAGCAGAGTCAAACTATCAAAGACGCTTTAATGGAGACGGAAAAGTGGATCTCAGCTGGATGGAAAGGCGGTGCTGCCCGTCACGAGTTGGTATCAGAAATCTCATGAAGCTTGGTGAAGGGCCGACCCTCGAGCATCAGTCGGTGTTAAAGCGGCGCCTCAAACACCTTTTTAAACATCCAATCATCTTTTTGAAGGGTTTCTCCTTTTTAGTTCAAACTGGTTCATTTATTAGAAACTCTCTGCTTTAAATCTTTAAGCCGTCTTATCTCCCTCGCTCTCCTCACGTAAAAGTCAAGACTCCAGCGACAAACCAGTCGAGGCATTTCCTTCTATTTGCACACGTTAGCTCTCTGTTTGCCTCCATGTTTGAACACAAATCGGCAGGTGATAGTTTGACAGGTGCTGTAGATGTTTAAAGCAGCACTTTAATCAAACTGATGGGGTTTGTTTTTCTCACGCTCACATTCTGATTTTAAAGTGATGCTCAATTCAAGTTTGGCGCCTTCAGAGTACAGCGACTTGGTGTCGGCCTGTCGGGCGTTAAATGGTTTGAAGCAGATGATAACTTCAGCGCTGAATCTTCTGTTTGTGTCTGATCAGGATGAAGTTCTAGCGGTGTCCAGGAAGATGGTGGTGCGGGTGGAGGACCTGGTGCGATGGTCGTGTGCGCAGCCGGCAGGTTGGAGCAGCAGCCTGAAGGCGCTGGCGTGTGGGACCAACGGCCTCCACAAACCTCCGCAGAGCGGCGACGGCAGCAACGGCACGACGGACAAAAGCAGCGAGCCGCTCAAAGACAAAACTGAGAGTAAGAAACTCTCTGCAGATGTTTGCAGATGTGAACCAGAGCCAGTTTGTTGGTGTGGAAATGCTGCCGGTCACACTCCTGTACATGTTCCAGCCTCCCTGTTAGAGCTACTTTTATTTTGAAAGGTCAGCAGTGAGGCAGCTAAAGCAGCATTAAAAGAACAGAATCATTGAAATCATCTGATGGATTCAGTGCTGTGGTCATTTCCTACCCACCACTATAAAAGAAGTAAAGACGTGCACAGAGAGAAGGCATAAAACTATAAATTAGCCCTAAATGATCTAAACATTTTATCCTGATTTCATAAAGCCTGCATGTGTTTTGAAAACTCTTGGGTCTCTATTCTGGATCTTCTTCCTGTGTATTTCCTGTATCCAGAGGAGTTCCTCAGGGCTTCACAGTGGGACCACTGCACTTCCTCATAAAGAACTGGCCACCCACCCAGAGATCATTGTATTTGTGTTTTTGTACATATAGACATGTTTTCCCGATTTTAGAAACCTTTCAGTCCTTATTCTGAATTTGATCAAATTTCACTTTCCAGCTTGCTGAGCAGAGCGAACGGGATGTTCAGTGCTTTACTTCCTGTATCAGTAGGAGTTCCTCATGGCTCCACACTTGGACCGCTGCTGTTTTCTGTGAACAGGAGTAATTTTATCATTATAAAGATCATCTGTGTGATGTTATACAGATGGCTGTCAATGCCTGGTTATGATGGAGGTTTCTTCCTGTTAAAAGGAGTTTTTCCTTCCCACTGTCGCCAAGAGTTTGTTCATAGCTTTCGTCTGATTGGTTTTGTAGTATTTTAGGGTCTTTACCTCACAGTATAAAGCACCTTGAGGCAGCTGTTATTGTGATTTTGTGCTATAAAATTTAACTGAATATGTTGTGACCAGTTTTTATGCCGACACATCTTTTGCTTATCAAAGATGTTCTTAGGTAAATATTGATTAAATACTTCTCTGGGTGCTGTGGTTGGACCCGGACTTGATGCCTGAACATGATGGCGATGGCATCACGATGGCCCAAAAAAACACAAAACATAAATCTCGATTCTGTCTCCAGGTGAGGAAACTCTTGGCAAGTTTAGTACCTGTGCTGTGGAAAGGGAGTGCACGTTTCCCACTGATGGGATTTTAACCATGAGTGTCAGCCTGGGTGGGATCTTGTTTATCTCTGTGCATACATGTTTAATAAAACCATAATCAGAGTGGGTTAAAGGGTTTTGCAGAACGAGCTGGTTTATATGGAGCTGCTCTCCTTCTTTATCTTTTATTGTTTTTCTGTTCTGTGTCAGCTGCGCTGCTGGTCAGGTCACTGAAAAGGAGGTTTTTAATCCAGAGTCCTGAGAAAGGAAGCAGGACGCTGTTTGCATGTTTATGAATGCTGCCGACTACCTGCAGCACAGTTTAGCCTTCTTTGTAATTTCAGTGGTTTCCCAAACAAATCGGATGTATTTGAGGGTGACGGCTACAGAAACGTCAAATTAAACATCTCAAAAGTGCCGCCTGGTGTTTGCAAACACCCCCGGCGCCTGCACAGCGGTAATCAGTAACTGGGATACTCGTGTTTGTCGTGTATACAGAGATGTTCAGAGCCCGGAGACAAATCCGGGGCCTGACGGAAAGTGGGAAACGCTGTGTTTGCAGAGCATAACGGAGCGAACGAGTTAAAGCCACCGAAACAAAAATAACCCCACCTGTGTCTCCTCCCCTCAGACGGCCCGGCGGAGCATCACGCTGTCAAAGTCATCAGCTACCCCCAGTACTGCCGCTTCCGCTCGCTGCAGCGGCGCATCCAGGACGGAGCAAGGGGGTCTACCCTGCAGGACCCCCACCTGCTGGCGCTGGGAGGCATCAAGGTGACGCCCAACACCCGAGTCATGTACTGCAGGGACACCTTCAACCACCCGACGCTGGAGAGCAGCTCCGGCTTCTCCTGGCAGTTCAGTGAGTGTGCTGACAGCGTTTGTGTGTGATGGATTTTAATCATTAGAATAAGAAACATACGGTCTAAACATCACGTTCTGAATTACTGTTTAATCTTTACGGGCTCAAATTGTGGTCATAAATATTTTGTACTTTAAATCAGGATTTGTGTGTGGACCAAAAAATTACGTATCAAACTCTGCACTCAGGTTCCAAGTACGAATTTGACCCTATTATTTTTCCTTTCATCTGATTGGCCAATGTCATGTCAATCACAAATTTGACAATCCAATCAGAGAACAGATGGATGCTTTATGGAGCTTCAGGTCCGGAGGGAATAAATGCCCTTTTACATGCCAGCCCAGCGTTTTCCTTCATCACCACGAAGGCAAACAGTCTGTGGTCGTCTCAGTTTGGTGATTTTTGTGTCACAGGTTTACCTGCTTAATACAGGGACCTCCAGAGACAGTCTTCACTAGTGGGGATGGTTACAAAGCTTTCTTCATTATGAATTAGCGATAGGGCTGCCACGATTTGTCGACTAGTCACGATTACGTCGACTATCAAAATCGTCGACGACTGGTTTAATAGTCGACGCGTCGTTTGAAGCTTTGTAAGATCACAAAAGACGCAGGAATAAGTAGCAGGATTTAAGAGTGTAATAACGGACTGAAACAGAAGATGGCAGCACTGCATGTACAAGGATGCCAGTTGCCGTTAAACCCCGAAGAAGAAGAAGTAGCTGTGTCCCAGAATTCATAGCGCAGCCCAGCTCAGTTTCCAACAATGGCGGCAGCTAGTTAGTTTTAATATTACTCTTATTATTCTTTCTGGGTCACAAAATAAACGTTTAACATATTTTCAGGCGAGAATGTAGCTGTGTAAACCTCAAATATCTGCTCAGTTTATCAGGACACCACATATTTTCAAAAGCGCTCCGACGTTTTCGGAGACGTCTGTTACCCACTAGCTCGTTAGCGAGCCGGGGGCTAGGCTCACTAGCGCCGTGAGAACACCGGACTCCCCGCAAATTGTTTTCAAACCCACCGCCGTCTTTCGCTACTCAGGTTAAATATATATGAGTCACTTAGATAACTTCAAAATGTTATTGTTTGGCTTTTTTTTTTAGTATTTTATTTGTTCCTGAGTAAATCGGTTTGGCTGAGATTAAAGTTATAGTTTTTACACAGCTGAATAAACGTCAAGCAGACAGCTGATTATCAGAAGTGTGAGATGCTCGAGAATTTACTCCGGTGTCCTGTTATATTTTAGATAGCAAGGAGTTTATTAAACTTCACTGAAACAATCTGCAAATTTCATTAACATTTAATAAACTATCATCTTGTCTTTATTTTTAGTTAGCACAGACCTTAAACACTTAAAGCTGTAAGCTAATGATAGTTATATAAGAGCAGATGCTGCTGGTGCAATAAGCTGTAGTTTTACGTCCAATGGATGATGATCTGATTAGTCGACTAATCGCAAAAATAATCGGTGACTAGTCGACTATCAAAATAATCGTTTGTGGCAGCCCTAATTAGCGATACATGTTTTTATTGAACATTTGAAGATAAAAAAAAAACACAAACTCTTGTAGTTGACACAAAGCCCGAGATAGAAACGACAAGGAGCAGGTGCATCTAGTGCAGGTAGAGCTGCTGCAAAAACCCACAGAGCCCAGCCGCCAGCAACAAATTCTGGATCCTTGGCTTTTAGTTAGCATTAGCAGCACATGCTGCGTCCGATGTGAAAGGACCTTTATGCTGCGCACTGTGACTCACAGCAATGGTCCCAGGTCAGCCCTGACTTTGTGTTAAACTAATCCTAAAGTAATAATGTGTTTCTAACCACTGATATACTAAAACTTTATCCTTTCAACAGCTGCTGAAAGTTAGCGGACCTAGCTGCTATATCGGATATTTATATAGAGATCCTCCAGCTTCAACCTGTATCACCCTTCAAGGACCTGCAGTTCAAAAAAGCGCCCCTCAAACAGCCAAACCCATCTGTTCTCTGATTGGACAGTTAAATTTGTGATTGACATGACATTAACCAATCAGATGAAAGGAAGAAAAATAGGGTCAAAATTCGTACTTGTAACTTGAAACTTGAGTGCAGAGTTTCACACGTATTTTTTGGTCCACATACAAATCCTGATTTACAAGTGCAAAATATTTATGACCACAATTTGAGCCCATAAATGTTTTCTGCTGCTGAAAGGCGACGTTTGTGTGTAAGATGAAACATATAACTGGTTTTTGAAAGCCCTTTGACCTGAAAGCATCACTTCCTTCCTCAGTACAGCTTCCTGTTTGCCTGTGAAACGCTGCCACCTGCTGGAGAGTCCTGAGCTGCTTCTCTGGTGTCTGCAGGCTGGTTATAAAAGCCTGTAGTGAGATGTTTTCAGGTTATTTGAAGGTTGGATAAACTTGTCCACATCAGTGCTTTAGAAGAAGAACAACACGCTTACTGAGCAGATCAGGCTTCAAATCAACCTGTTAGATTATCCACTGAGGAGGAGAGGGGACGACCTCGGAGAAGGAGGACATGCAGAGGGTGGTGTGGCGGAGGAGGACGGGGTGAGGTGGAGGCAGATGACCTGCTGTGGTGAAGAAGCAGCTCGAGTGCTCATCGGAAGATAAAACCAGCCTCCTCGTGTGTCTGACATGTTTGTACAGTCTGCTCAACTTTTGTAAATCAGATCATCTGCTGTCGCCCTGCGCTCGGAGCTAAATGAATAAATCCTGTGTCCGTTTTAGACCGGATAACCTCCGTCATGTGACCCCTTTAGACCACCGCCCACAGCAGAGCGCTGCACCTGAGCCATGTGCTGTTATTTAGTTCTCTGATTTTTAGTTCGTAAATGCCTCACAAAGATCGCCTCAAACAAACACAGGAAGGCCTCCGGAGATGTTGTAAATGTTTACGCCTTTATTTTATTTTTCCTGCAGGATGTCCTTCTCTCAGTCTGCGAGGACGACCTCGTAAGAGGAGAGGCCGCGACAGCAAAGACTCGCCAAACTCCAGCCAGTCGGAGTCGTGGATCGAGAGGATGAAGGTGCGTGTGGCGATCATCTCATCGCTGACTGTCACGTTCAGGCTCCTCTTCGTCGTTACGGCGTGTTTACAGAAAGCTCTGCTTCAGGCTCCAGATCCTCCTATAATACAAACTCTGCTGAAAGTGAAATCAAATCCTTTCAGGAAGTAGATCTGGTCCCGCAGAGCTGTGAGACTGGAGTAAAAACATGAACCTGGTCTCTGTTATTAGACGCTCGGAGCTCTGCTGTGAGGCAGGTCTGGGCGTGCAGTTTCAGCTGCTTTGTTTCAGCGCACACGTGCACCCAGTCGCTTTGTCAGTGCTTTGAATGCATTCGTGCCCCCACGCAGAGGCAGGTTTGCTGTTCATTTAAGAAAGCCAGAGCACTCACATATGGAAGTGGATTTTAGAGCTGCTGGCTTTGGATCCACGAAGCAACAAACACGCTCGAGTCTCTGAGCGCTGCTGGATTATAATCCTTAAACTGCTCCGAGGTTTGACCTGCGAGGCCTCTCACAGCGCCCTCTAGTGGCCGACGTGCTGCAGACGTGAACATGTGAGCCTCGCAGCAAATAAAGTCGTTTAATAGATTCAGTTTCTGACCGCCAAAATAAAGGCGCAGATCAGTTTTAATGTGACGAGTAAAATAACAGGAAGTGCTGAGGCGTGCAATGATGATCTCACTGCGTGTTTCCCCCTCAGGAGAACGTGATGGGCAGCGTGGAGGTTGGCTGTGACGGCGACTGGCTCCCTCACCCCGAGGAGCAGCTGTTCCTCGATCAGCTGTTCGCCTTCATGGACCGCCACGGATCGCCGATCCACAAAGTCCCGAACCTGGGCTTCAAGAAGAGTGAGTCCTCCACGCCGCCGCTTCTTCTTCCGCGCTCTACAGAACGTTCCTTTTCTTTCCTTCTTTCCTTCATCCATCCTTCATGACCTTTTACTCTTTCCTTCCTTCCTTCATCCATCCTTGCCTTCCTTCCTTCCTTCTGTTATCCCCTCTTCCTTCCATCCTTGCCTTCCTTCCTTCCTTCTGTTATCCCCTCTTCCTTCCTTCCTACCTCCCTCCTTCTCTCTCTCATCCCCTTTTTCTTTCACTCTTTCCTTACATCCATCCTTTCTTCCTTCCTTCCTTCCTCCCTCCCTTCCTCCCTCCCTCCCTGTCTCTCTCTCATCCCCTTTTTCTTTCACTCTTTCCTTACATCCATCCTTCCTTCCTTCCTCCCTCCCTTCCTCCCTCCCTCCCTCCCTGTCTCTCTCTCATCCCCTTTTTCTTTCACTCTTTCCTTACATCCATCCTTTCTTCCTTCCTTCCTTCCTTCCTTCCTTCCTCCCTCCCTCCCTGTCTCTCTCTCATCCCCTTTTTCTTTCACTCTTTCCTTACATCCATCCTTCCTTCCTTCCTTCCTTCCTTCCTCCCTCCCTTCCTCCCTCCCTCCCTGTCTCTCTCTCATCCCCTTTTTCTTTCACTCTTTCCTTACATCCATCCTTCCTTCCTTCCTCCCTCCCTCCCTCCCTCCCTCCCTCCCTGTCTCTCTCTCATCCCCATTTTCTTTCACTCTTTCCTTACATCCATCCTTTCTTCCTTCCTTCCTTTCTTCCTTCCTTCCTTCCTTCCCCTCTCTCTCTCTCATCCCCTTTTCTTTCACTCTTTCCTTACATCCATCCTTCCTTCCTTCCTTCGTTCCTTCCTTTCTTCCTTCCTTCCTTCCTCCCTCCCTCCCTCCCTCTCATCCCCTTTTTCTTTCACTCTTTCCTTACATCCATCCTTCCTTCCTTCCTTCCTTCCTTCCTCCCTCCCTCCCTCCCTCCCTGTCTCTCTCTCATCCCCTTTTTCTTTCACTCTTTCCTTACATCCATCCATCCTTCCTTCCTTCCTTCCTTCCTTCCTTCCTTCCTCCCTCCCTCCCTGTCTCTCTCTCATCCCCTTTTTCTTTCACTCTTTCCTTACATCCATCCTTCCTTCCTTCCTTCCTTCCTCCCTCCCTCCCTCCCTGTCTGTCTCTCTCTCATCCCCTTTTTCTTTCACTCTTTCCTTACATCCATCCTTTCTTCATTCCTTCCTTCCTTCGTTCCTTCCTTCCTTCCTCCCTCCCTCCCTCCCTCCCTGTCTCTCTCTCATCCCCTTTTTCTTTCACTCTTTCCTTACATCCATCCTTCCTTCCTTCCTTCCTTCCTTCCTTCCTCCCTCCCTCCCTGTCTCTCTCTCATCCCCTTTTTCTTTCACTCTTTCCTTACATCCATCCTTTCTTCATTCCTTCCTTCCTTCGTTCCTTCCTTCCTTCCTCCCTCCCTCCCTCCCTCCCTCCCTGTCTCTCTCTCATCCCCTTTTTCTTTCACTCTTTCCTTACATCCATCCTTCCTTCCTTCCTCCCTCCCTCCCTCCCTCCCTCCCTCCCTGTCTCTCTCTCATCCCCTTTTTCTTTCACTCTTTCCTTACATCCATCCATCCTTCCTTCCTTCCTTCCTTCCTTCCTCCCTCCCTCCCTGTCTCTCTCTCATCCCCTTTTTCTTTCACTCTTTCCTTACATCCATCCTTCCTTCCTTCCTCCCTCCCTCCCTCCCTCCCTCCCTGTCTCTCTCTCATCCCCTTTTTCTTTCACTCTTTCCTTACATCCATCCTTCCTTCCTCCCTCCCTCCCTCCCTCCCTCCCTGTCTCTCTCTCATCCCCTTTTTCTTTCACTCTTTCCTTACATCCATCCTTTCTTCATTCCTTCCTTCCTTCGTTCCTTCCTTCCTTCCTCCCTCCCTCCCTGTCTCTCTCTCATCCCCTTTTTCTTTCACTCTTTCCTTACATCCATCCTTCCTTCCTTCCTTCCTTCCTACCCTCCAGAGACAGATGTGCTCTGACTGCGTGTTAAATAAAGTTTTGTGGTGTTGAATGAAGGTTGGGTGCCGTGTCAGAGGTAAACATGTGACTGCTGAGCTTCATCGAGACTCCATGTTTGATCTGTGGGGGGTTTGAAACCACGTTCGTGTAGTGAGGACCATCCTGCCTCCGCTGTGTCCTCACCGCCTGCTTTAAATGTTTTTGTGTCTCCTTTGCATGTCTGATGTTTCGCCGCCGTCCTCAGTCGACCTCTTCCTCATGTACTCTGTGGTCAAACGGCTCGGGGGCTACAAAAAGGTGAGTCACTTCAGTTTATTTCAGTTTCTCTAAAATAGTAAGAGCTGCTGATTTGCTGCATAAAGACGGGAAGCTGCACGACTGTTATTAAAAACTCGTTTATGATACTTTTCAGGTTTTCTGTGAGGTTTAAATAAAGAGTTTGAACGTGTTTCAGCTCAGTTTGTTTCACGTGAGGTTAAATCGAACCTGCGAGGACGGCACATCTGAGTGCGACTGTGTGTTTGGTTTAATCCAGGAGGATGAGGTCAGATTATAAATCAGCCTGCAGGGATTTATTTTAAAGTGAAATCATGAAGTTTTTGTGCTCGTTAGCTCTGTCTCCGTCCCTGCTGAGAAAACTGCAAACACTGATTTTAGTCTGCTGACAGCAGGCCGCTCGCTCGAGGCGTTTCATCAGGTTTTGTTTTATAGCTTATTTAGATGAGGCGCCCTGGGACTCGAGGCCGAGCGGTCTTTCCTGTCCGACTGCTTTAAATTCCCCTGTGGGGTGGATGTGCTGACGGTGTAAATTGATCAGACATGATCCGACCTTTGGTTCAGTTTCTGCAGCCGCTCCCTCAATAAAGTGAAACTGAAACCGGCGACACTGAACGTGTTTGCAGCCAAACTAAAACGTTATCGGTCCACATTTAAACCTGAAGAGTTGAAACATGCAGTAACTGCCAGACTGGAGTTTTTATTGTAAATATAATTAAATATTCATTTGCACAGATGAGTTTTAATTTGTCTCAGTGTCGCTGCACGTCTGATGGTCTACATCAGGATTAACACACAGACGATGGAGACGGCTCAAAAATAAAAACTGATCCACTGCAGAGTTTGACTTTGTCCACATGTTTGCAGAGCGTCTGTTTGGCCTCGTCTCCATTGATCGCAGAGACGTCAGCTTTTTGTCACACTGCTGTTTTTAATACAAACGTGGAGATTAATGAAGCGTCTGAAGCTCACGCTAACAAGTGCCAGAGCTGAAGATCAGGATCAGATCATCTCTGCAGATATTTGGATTTGAAGTCACATCAGTTTTTATTCGTCTAAAATTATCACCAACAAAGTGTTTTAAAACATTTTTGCATTGATTTTTATAATTAACACATTATGGGGCTGCATGTCTGTGGAAGAGAGCCAGAGGTTAATAATAACAATGATTACATGCAGAGAGGTGTATAAACACACAGTGATCGCAGAAGAAACACCCAGTGCATCATGGGAATCCCCCGGCAGCCTACGTCTACTGCAGCATCACTAAGGGAGGATTCAGGGTCACCTGGTCCAGCCCTAACTATATGCTTTAGCACAAAGGAAAGTTTGAAGCCTGATCTTGAAAGTAGAGATAGTGTCTGTCTCCTGAATCCAAACTGGAAGCTGGTTCCACAGAAGAGTCTTTGTAGATGAAACCACTGCCAACAAAATTTAAAGTATAAATCAGTCGTCACCCTTTCCAAATGGTTGAGGATGTAGTTACACGTGTCTAAACAGTAGGGGGCACTAAAACTGATGTAAACCAGGATTTAGGTCAAGTTTTCCTCTCAAAGTCGACTCTGATACTTTGACTCTGAGGAGTCGGAGGCGGTTCGACCTCTTCCAGGATCAAAAGGCAGCTGACGGAGACTCCCAGGTATTCAGCCTGCAGTGGGGTGAAGGCCTTAGAGTTGGTGCATGGTCTCCACTGCAGGCTGAATACCTGGGAGTCTCCAGTTGAACTATCGTGAACCGGTCACCACAGTCCTTTGAGGGTTACTCCTCGTTATCTGACTTTCTGCTTGTTTTCGTGCGGCAGGTGACGACAGACCGTCTGTGGAAAGTGGTTTACAACGAGCTGGGCGGATGCCCCGGCAGCACCAGCGCTGCGACCTGCACCAGGAGACACTACGAGAGGTGAGACAGACATCATCTCTGACTGCGCTCACCGAGCGTTTCAGACCGTTTTACACTCAAAAGTGAGCAAAGGGAAGTGACGAGGGTCTGTAAGCAGAGAGGAAAACCAGCCAGTGGGCTTCGTACCTTCATCCAGCAGAGGTCAGCGCTGGATGAAGCGGTCATTAGTGTTAGAGAGCAGGAAAGCTCCCTGTACCTGAGTAGACCATGTGCATTACTGTGCACATTATTATTCTGGCTCCGTAATATCCTGACAGATGTAATGGAAATACTGAAAACTAAACCCTTGACCTTTGACCTGTGACTAAAAGGGTCCACATGCTAAAGTTCAGGTTTCTGTGTCTCAGGCTGATGCTTCCTTATGAAGAACACCTCAGAGCGGGCGGAGCAGAGTTTAAAGTCCCAGAATCCCCGGTGGTGCCGAAGCCCAGAGGCATCAGAGGCAGGAGACCACATCCCAGAGGCAAAAAGCCGGGACCCAGACCCCGGGAGAGGAAGGTGGCCACACCACCTGCTGCTGCTTCTCCCACCATGCATGATGACGTGAGCTGACAGCTTTGTTTTCATCTGTTACTAACACTGCTGAACGCTGATGCTCCGTAACAGATGCTCGGGTGATGCTGTGATGGGGGGACGCTGACACTGCCGCCTCGGGGTGGGCGGTAGAAACGGTAGAAATTTATACCGCTCTACGGCGATAGCGCATGTTGATGGTGTCATCAAGCTGCCCCTGTGTTGGTCGAAAGCATGGCAGCAGCTGCAAACAACATCATCTGCAAATTATGGCGGGCGACAGTCATAGCAAAGAGATGAAGCACTTTTGGAATATGGGGGAAGCCAAAAACTGCGCTTCCTCCACTTCTGTACCATTGATTCATTAATGCTGAATTCTCTGGCAGCTGCTCTGTTCCCATGTTGTTGCAGTATATTAATGACTCACCTGTGGATGGATTATCTCAGTTGTTCTCCTGACTGACGTTTGGTCCGTTTACAGCATCCTGCCATGCGACTGTATTTGTCTCTAACCATCAGGAACCCTCACATTAACTTTTATCAGGTGGAAAAAGTTAGCGTTCATCCTCCAGCTTCACTGTGTTTATGTTATGCTAACATAGCTGTGTTGCTAGCCACCACCACTTCAGTAACCCTGCAAACGTCACTGCTTTAATTGGCTTAGTTGGTTCACCTCCAGCCTCTCTTGCCTCTGAACAGGTCCCAAACCCGAACGGCACCATGGTGGCAAAGAGAGGTCGAGGCCGGCCGCCGGGCACGCGAAACAAGGCCACGGTGCTCGCTCAGGCAAAGCTGCTGGCACTGCAGCAGGCGAAGGTCAAAGGCAGTGCGGTGGAGATGACGCAGCAACAGCTTCCAGCCGTGGGCCGCGGAGGAACTGCCGCCAGCGGCATGCACAGGGTAACGACCACGAAACACTCGTACACGCCTGTGAGGAGGTTTGATTTGACTGCATGTGATTCATTTCCTTCTCTGCTCCCTGCAGCCGGCCATCCTGCCCATCACCATGCCCCTCACCCCGGACCTCGCCCCCCTCGCCGGCCCCTTCATCTCTTTCCAGCCCAAACCGAAGGAGGTGAAGACAGAGCGAGGGGAGTCTGTGGTTCCCGCCACGGGCGTGCTCCTCTCCGCGCTGCCGCGCCACTTCATCAGAGGCTCTCTGAGCGGCTTCAGCCCCATCAAAGGCTTGTGTCCTTCGGACGTGTTCAGGAGCCGACTGGGACTGCAGAGGGGCCCCGAGAGCCCTGCCCTGACGCCCCAGAACCCGAGCCAGCACCATCCAATCATCTACACCCCCCAGCCGAAGAGTGGGAGCCCAGACACCCCTCACCCGAGCGGGGAGCAGCCACAGCCCCACCCCCTCCAGCAGCACCACACCCATTGCTCAGGGTGTAACATGGACGAGGGGGGGCCGAGAGGAGGCGGGCGAGAGGCTAGAACCCGGCCCCCCATGCCCCCCCTCCGAGTCCTTCCCGTGAACCTTGACTGCAGCGTTCAGGTGTGTCAGCTGATGAGGACTCGTTGCTTGGGCCCGTCCCAGCTGCAGATGTTCACGCGGTGCCTGTCCGAGGCTCTCTCCCAGGACCTGAACGCCAAGCCCACCCCTCCCCCCGAGCAGGCGCTGCCCCTCAACCTCAGCAAACGGTTCACGCCGAAGAGACCCGCCGCGGAAGGGCCGGAGCCGAGCCGGGCCGTCGTCAATGGGAACGCCGACCAGCTGCCGGCCAAGAGAGTGAGGACCGGCTTCACAGAGCCAGCTGAGGAAACGCGCTCCAGCTCCGCAGGAAGTGCAGCAGGAGGAGCGGCGGTGGTGGGAGGAGGAGGGCAGGTCGAGGTGGAGATGAAGAACCAGGATGAACCCGCAGATCTGAGCTCGCCCAGCAGGATCCGGGCCTTCCTGCTCGGCCTGCCGCCCTTCAAAGTCAAACTGGAGGAGGATCTGAATGGCGTGCGGTTCGGGAAGTTCGTCCCTAAAGTCGAGAGCGGAGAGGATCCGCTAAAAGATGTGAAGGAGGAGGATGAGGAGGAGGTGGCAGTAGAAAAGATGGCGATGGAAGGGAGAGACTGCGGAGACTGCTCCAGCCGCGGCGCCGCCAATGCTGACACGCAGTGTTTTTAACCCCCGCCGCTCTGATTTGTTGGAAGATGCCCTATCACGTCAGCGCCTGAACCCACGGGAGCGCGGAGCTTTCGTTTCTCCATCTTCACCAACTCTTCCTCTTCGCGTTTTAGTTTTTTTCCACTCACGTCGTCGGACGAACTCTTTGGAGGAACGACGGCTCATGACAATCACGCATCTCACCGGAGACGAGACACGGACTCGGACACACACTGCCATAACCTCCATAACACTACGATTGACTCCGCCGTCAGAGATCCACAAAGTCAGAATCAGTGTCCATCTATGGGTGATGCTATGCATCGGGACTTCATTAACTAGCATTAAGAGTGTACTGTAGTTTGTAGCTTTTAAATTGTACTCTACGTCTGTAGAGACAGAGTTATTTTCTGATAAGGTGTTTAGATGTTACGTGAGCAAAAGAAAAAAGAAGCAGCTCCTCTCAGTCTTCACGTTATAGCTCGTTAAGTGAAGCGTTTATAGTCCTGTTCGTTAGCTCTAATGATGTAAACTTTCTCACACACGTGCCTTAAATCGGCCTGCGAGCTGCTTCGTCGCCGGCTTCAAACACATTCTCTTAAAGAGATACCTTGATGATGGACCTGCGTCCCTCAGCTCTCTTGTAGAGCTGCTTCCAGGCCTGAGAAAAATTGGCGTTTCAGTGTTTCTCAGAGTTCGTTAAGCTCGTAACGACTGCGCGGACCCTCCACCTCATTGGTTTCCTTATAAAACCCTCAGCAGCTACGATGGCGCCCTCATCACTACCAGCCTTCACATTAGAGCTCGTACCAAACTCGTAGCCCAAGCATTCAGACTACCTCAGGTTCTTTTATAGTTTCTCGCCTGCTTCATATGTTCAAGGGGAGTATCCCAGCATGCATTAGGGTAGGAGGCCAGTCCATAAACGCACATAGATGGATGCCAAGCATGTGGAGTTAAACTGTTAAAACACGTCTTCTCCTCAACTCCTACAAACTGTTAGGAACTACTTTTAGTGGCGGATTGATCCGTATATAGGGGTGTTTAGGGCAGCGTGAGATCAGAAAGTTCCAGCACAGCTGCTCGGGAGGCAGGCACCGGCTGACCTCCAGCGTTGATTTTTCAGCTTCTTTTTAATTTCTCAAAGTGCACAAACTCAGACGGAGGGATCTGAGGGAGGGGTTCAGGAGGTGAGCAAAGATTAGGAATCACCTGGTGCAGGTGAGGGATAAATTCACGGTTTACAACTTGATGAATGTGGAGAACATGACGGACTTCACCTGCTGAGCCTGTCAGGAAGTCTGGAGTCTTCGTCTGGTTCGTAGAGCGAACGCTCGCCATCCGTGATGGTCAGAGTGCGACTCCGTAGCTCCAACTCTGGACCTCTCAGAGAAGAGGATCTTTAATGTGAAACCAGGTTTCCGGTCCTTTGACGGGCCAATGTCTGGGACTTTCTGATCACCTCGTCGCGGTTTCCTGCGGCTTCACGAGCGCTCGAGTCGTCTCCATCCGGACCTCATTACATCTCGTTTTGAGAGCGGCGCCGTCCTTTGCGGGAGCGGCGAGACGATTCTGCACCGCTCTCCGATGCGTGTCGGACCTGTTAGTTCGGTTTCTGTTTGATTCAGTCGTGTTTAGGAAAAAGCTCCACCAAAGACTGCGGAACGGATCCTTCATCACTTCATCATCATCATCCTGTCATTTAAAGTGCGTACATGAAACCCAACAAACATCAAGGTATCCCTTTAAGTCGCCTTTTCCTGTTTGTTTTCTGCCACAGACGTTGGTTCAGATTTGCACACCTACTGTACACACTCGCTTTTCCTCGTTTCCTTTCTTCCTGCCCGAGTAGTCGAATCAACTACGACACCGAAATTAAGTGGTGCTGTTTGCTTAGTTTTGTTGCCATATTATTGTTGCTATTATTGTTGTTGTTCTTTTCATCGCCATCACGTGTCGAGAGGAAAAGTTCCTCGTAGCCGACCTAATTTTCCTGAGAATTTTAAGAAAGTCTATTTTAATTAAAAGAAACCGTGGCTTGTTTATGAAAATACGTGCAGGACTTTTTCCTCCTGATTTATTCGACTGTTGGCTTCATGTGAGGCAAATCGTTTGTGAATGAGTACGCGAGTAGAGATGTACACACTCAGTCGGTCGTAGCTGGGCAGACGCACCAAAGTACTCGACCGGGACTTTTCCGTGACCTCTGTCGGAGTTTTAGGACTTCAGGATTTTCTTCTTCACTCGTGGGGAAAATGAGCAGTAACCAGGAGACGATGGTGAATACCGGTAAATACAAAGTCTTATTCCCCTTCATGCAGTAACAACAGTGAGAACAGGGTAACTACTGTACATAATGGCTCTGCTTCTTCCTGTCAGAACACCTTTATTTATTGTAGGTGAGGCGCTTCAGAGGGAACGAGTTCATAAACCTCCAAACGTTTCCAAAAAACGCATGTACACTCGGTTTTATCGTCCTGCAGACGCAGCGTGTCTTTTCAGGCTTTACACTCGATTTTACACAAGAAATGTGACAGAAGTGGTTGTGTGAAAGTTTTCCACCTGCACCTTTAGCTTTTGGCGAGCTGTACCGCTTACTTTAATGCACAACTTAGGACTTTATCAAAGGGGGACCGATTCTGCTCATTTCCTTTATTTTTATTCTTCAACTCTACCAGAGCAGCTTTGCATGACTCATAGCTCAAAATAATCCTTATTTTTATTAAACTGGGCTTTAACTTTATCGTATGTCTAAAACAAGCTGTTTTAGCTCCAGTGTCTCTAAGGAAACCCTCCTGAAAAGCCTGCTTTCCTCTGATTGTCCAACTGCTGTAAGCCTCCTGAGGGGCAGCAGCCAGTAAAGCCTACAGTAGAGTGGCATGTGTGCAGATGACCCCTTAAAAGCACCCCAGGAGTAACCGATGAAGACGAGGTCACATTTCAAAACTAGCAAAATGACTGGGTTTGCATCAAATGTTAGCGAGGGTGGTCTTTGCATGTTCAGATGTTCTTGGAAGAACCCGGAAACTTTCAATGATTTTCAATCCACGTCTTTGTCGATTAATACTGAGGTGCTAGAACTTGTCACTAAGGGTACCCTCGCTGCCAAAAAGCAGGTGTTTGAAGCGCAGTTAACTTCACAAAACTTTCTTCTTCTTCACAAAATCGCTTCACTCGCCATTATGTCATCCTGACCTTTGAATCAACTCGTCTTCCTCTGTCGTAGGACCTCGTTCACTTTGATTCACCTCAGCTTCTCACTGGGCGCCTCCCAGTCAAACCATAACTCCACTGGACCAGTTTTCTCTTTAATCTCTTAAATCTGTTTTTATTTTTAGCTGCATTTATTGTTGACGAGGCAAAGTCAGGTGAAGGGAGGTCTTCTAGTTTAGAGCTGGAGAATCAGGTGAAACCAGTGTGAGACTAGGTTTGTTCCTGGTTATTTAAACTGAGTTTGTTAAAGTTTCTTTAGGTATAATTTCAGTCTTTTTTTTCTTTTCCCATTTGATCTTAAATTTTCCAATGTTTACATTTTGTTATGCATGTTCAGCAGATCTTATATCCAGTGTTTTGCACACTACTCCAGCATCAAGACTCAAACGGCACTGCTCATTTCTGTAAAGTTCTTCAAATTTAAGTGCCTGATACTTTGGATTGGAGTTGATACTTGCAGGCGAATGAGCTCATTGGCCTTCACAACATTGACTTGAACAACGGCTCCTGCAGTCGGATGGCGTTTCTTTGACCTGTTGGGTGAAATGAGGTAAAGCCGCGGTGTTGGAGACAGGACGCTCGCTCAGCTCCGTCTGTTGGAGCAAACTGGACCTAACGAGGACGCCGAGTAGCTGGACGGACATTCATGAAGAAAAATGATCAAATCTTTTTTAAAAGGTGCTGCACGCCACATTTTAACATCTGACGTTGCTGCATCAATGTGACTGTTAAAAAGAGAGAAAGCTTTCCTCTGGCTTCTATATCAGTGTCAAAAAATTAGCTACATGTCAGATGCTCCTAAAGACGACTATTTTAATCAATTCTGTATTTTTGAATAAACTATTGAATGTTTGGCCGAATAAAGTGTTTCAAAAAAAATATTAGAAATTTTTTAAACTGAGTTAGAATTCAGCAGATTTAAAAAACTGGGACGTTGCTGTTTCTACTTATGTGATTTTCTTTATTTCCTGCTGCACATCTCCTGCTCCAGGAGAAGATCAAAGTTTCAAATGTTGGTCTAAGTCCTCCTGGCTCTGTATGACATCACAGAGAGGGGATTTCCCTTGTATGGTCCTCTGGCAGAGAAATTAAATGTTTCCAGGTGTTAAAAATGCTGCTTGTGGCACCTTTAAAAACTCTTGGATGTTACACACTGACGAATGTCTCACTCACATCTGCCTGTGATCTCATTTTTAAATCACCTGACACGTTTTTGTTTTCATGATTTTTGTCCCGTTTTGTTTTTGTTTGTTTTTCCCATGGAAACGAACCCTGGATCAGCAGAAGCATCTCGTGTTTTTTTTTTTTTCTCTGCAACCTGAGTTGAACTTTTGGTCTCAGTCAACCGGAGAGAACGAACGCTTCCCCGAGATGTTTGATTTGAACTGCAGGAGTTTGTTTTTAAACCCTCTCGATTGATTATGTTAAACAGAACTTCCTTTTTGTTTCTGTAAACAGCTAGCAGTGTCAGGTACCATTCCATTTTAACACTGTATATTTATAATAAAAGTAATCTGTTAATAATTCCTTTGTAATGTTTCCTCCAGTATTCACGATGTTCCTTCACTTGAGGACGGTGTTCAGATGGAAAAGTCTCGATGTCACGGAAATTTGTATGAGATGATATTCAAATATTTGAGTTAGAATTTGAAAAGAAAACAAGAATTTTTATAGAATTTTTATGGCAGTAAAGTAGATTTCTCAGAATAAACTATCTTTATAGTGTTTTACAGGCAAATTAAAAAGAATGTATGTAAAAGTTTGTCACAGTGGACGTTAACATTTCAGCCACTGCTGTGTCGGTTTTATGGAGCCACAAGTGACCATATTTGGAAGAGAGGGTGGAGTCTTGTGTGATCAGCTAATGCTAGTTGACCTTTTACACCAAACACACCAAACTAAGGTTTCGGTCACAGAGGCATAGAGACGGGTTAGTTGCCATCTGATAACCACAGCTTCACAGTATTTGCCCCGAAAGCCTTGTGATTGCTTTGGTTGCTAGAAGATTGGCCGTAGTTTGCATGAAACAGGGAGACTTCTTTGAAAACACTACCTGGTGAGCTGTGGAGAAAGTCGAACAAAAGCCAATGCAAACCAGAACCGGAGACCTTTCACCTTCAAAGTAAAAGTTCTTTTACTGCTGCAAACAGTTTCAAAAGTAAGCTTCCATAGCAGCCAGCGTTTCACTCATGACAGAAGACGATGTTAACAAGTAGAAATATATGAAGTTGGAATTATTATTATTATTATTATTGTGTCCTGCTGGTAAAGCTTCCAGGCTGCCTTCCCTCATAGTAGCCATCCCTCAAGGCTTTCTCAATTTGAAGCAACACGGTATCAGGGATTGTAACATCTAGTCCTTTCATTAAATCAGAATTTTATTTTATTTTTTTAATCAAGCTTTCAAAATACTTTGAGTTACAAGTTGTGTGGGTTATTTTTAGAACAAAGTTTTCCTCTTAAATGACGCTGGAAGTTGGATTTGAAGAATTTTGGAAATTGTCTTTTATGAAAACACAAAATGTGACTAAAGTAACAAAAGAGAACTTCTATAAAAGCAATAATGTTACAGACAGCCTGTCCTGTCCTGCTCAGCAGTACAAATATTAAGTCATTTGTTTCCATAAGCAAAATAAGAATTAACTGTTTAAAATAATCTTTTGATTGTGACATTATTCTTATTTTATATCAGATGTAAACTTGATTATAAAAAGCTGTACGATATTTGCAGGTAAGCAAATTTTTCCCCGTGTATACTGTTAGCGTGAACCACTCAGCCAGGGGTTAGCATTTACAGATGTTTGCTAACTGGTCTCTAAATCTGTAACTCTGGACATTTTTTTGTCTGTTTGGGGGGGGGGGGGTTGTTTTCATAAACTTTTGTTAAAAATAGTAAATTTAATGTCAGATTATTTAACATCACAAGTGTAGGTGTAATAATAATAATAGAAATGATGTAAGAATTTTTTTTTATCCTTATACATATTAAATATACTAATAACACTTAGTGTCGTCCCCCCCCCCCCCAATAATATGGATATCTACAGGGTGGGCCATTTATATGGATACAGCGTAATAACATGGGAATGGTTGGTGAGTCCTGTTTGTGGCACATTAGTATATGTGAGGGGGCAAACTCCTCAAGATGGCTGGTGACCATGGTGGCCATTTAGAAGTCGGCCATCTTGGATAGAACTTTTGTTTTTTCAATAGGAAGAGGGTCATGTGACACATCAAACTTATTGGTAATGTCACAAGAACAACAATGGTGTGCTTGGTTTCAACGTAACTTTATTCTTTCATGAGTTATTTACAAGTTTCTCACCACTTATAAAATGTGTTCAATGTGCTGCCCATTGTGTTGGATTGTCAATGCAACCCTCTTCTCCCACTCTTCACACACTGATAGCAACACCGCAGGAGAAATGCCAGCACAGGCATCCAGTATCCGTAGTTTCAGGTGCTGCACATCTCGTATCTTCACACCATAGACAATTGCCTTCAGATGACCCCAAAGATAAAAGTCTAAGGGGGGCAGATCGGGAGACCTTGGGGGCCATTCAACTGGCCCACGACGACCAATCCACTTTCCAGGAAACTGTTGATCTAGGAATGCTCGGACCTGCACCCATAATGTGGTGGTGCACCATCCTGCTGGAAAAACTCAGGGAACGTGCCAGCTTCAGTGCAGAAAGAGGGAAACACATCATCATGTAGCAATTTCAAATATCCAGTGGCCTTGAGGTTTCCACTGATGAAGAATGGACCCACTATCGTTGTGCCCCATATACCACACCAAACCATCACTTTTGTTGTTCCAACAGTCTTGGAGGCATCCATCCAATGTGGGTTAGTGTCAGACCAATAGCGGTGGTTTTGTTTGTTAACTTCACCATTCACATAAAAGTTTGCCTCATCACTGAACAAAATCTTCTGCGTGAACTGAGGGTCCTGTTCCAATTTTTGTTTTGCCCATTCTGCAAATTCTGTGGCCGATCTGGGTCATCCTCGCTGAGATGCTGCAGTAGCTGGAGTTTGTAAGGGTGCCATTTGTGAGTAGCTAATATCCGCCGAAGGGATGTTCGACTAATGCCACTCTCCAGTGACATGCGGCGAGTGCTACGCTGTGGGCTCTTGCTGAATGAAGCTAAGACAGCCACTGATGTTTCTTCATCAGTGACAGTTTTCTTGCGTCCACATTTTGGCAAATCCAACACCGAACCACTTTCACGAAACTTAGCAAGCAGTTTGCTAACTGTAGCATGGGAGATGGGTGGTCTCGTAGGGTGTCTTGCATTGAAATCTGCTGCAATGACCCGGTTACTGCGTTCACCAGATATCAACACAATTTCCATCCGCTCCTCACGTGTTAACCTCTTCGACATGTCAATGGCTGTGAACAAAGAGGAACTTGTAAATAACTCATGAAAGAATAAAGTTACGTTGAAACCAAGCACACCATTGTTTTTCTTGTGACATTACCAATAAGTTTGATGTGTCACATGGCCCTCTTCCTATTGAAAAAAACAAAAGTTGTATCCAAGATGGCCGACTTCTAAATGGCCACCATGGTCACCACCCATCTTGAGGAGTTTGCCCCCTCACATATACTAATGTGCCACAAACAGGACTTTAATATCACCAACCATTCCCATGTTATTACGGTGCATCCATATAAATGGCCCACCCTGCACATATATGATAGGAAAAATTATGTTGACTTAATTTTTGGATGTTAATTATGAATGATGATGAAAACTCTTCAGCATCATTTTGATTTTTGCTCTTCTTTTTTGAGCAAATTCCTGCTTTTTAAAGTTGAACAGAAACAATAATGACCTCCAGATTTTTTTCTAAACCGTGTGAGTCCTCAATCCGACCACTAGATGGAGCCAGAGACCTGGAAGAATTGAGTCCCGTGTGGAAGCTTTTATTATGGAGAGCAGAAACACTGACCAGTTTTCTCGAGTCATCTTTTTGCTCTCATGTTAGCTTCTCTGTGTAATTTGTTGTCATGTAAAAATGTAATTAAGATTATAATTATTTAATTGTTATTTATTTAATCATGATTAAATTAAACATTCTTTAAAAAATATCCTCCAGATAGTTTTGAGTCTAAATTTAAAGTAAAATATTTGCCCTCAGATTTTTATTGCCAGCTTTATGCCTAATGAAACGCAGGTCCTTGTGTTGTGAGTGATTAGACAGAGTTGTGTCCCCACAACAGTAGTAATACAAGAACACACACACACACACACATTCCTCTGCTGCTGGACTTTTAAACTCACCGTGTTTTAAAAAAAAGAAAAGGCATCCTGAGAGCAAACACTCAAACCGAAGAGGAAATGAGCACATTCCTGAGTCTGCTGCAGGAGCACTGTTACTCACAGTGTGTGTGCATGCTGTTTACAGAGGTCTGTAGATGAAGACATGCAGGTTTGACCTTTGACACCAATGACCTAACTCATGGAGGTGACGTCACAATGAGATGAATTTTAAGGAGGGTGATGTAGTTCAATTAAACCAAAGCTCAGTGTGTTAATCGACACTGATGTTTAAATTAACACAAATAATAACAACACTGTCAGATGTTTCAGCGTTAATGCAAACGCTGAGACTCGAATCAGTGACTGTTTTGTTACACCAGTCATAGAATAACATCAACCTCTCATCTGACATAGTTTTTCAAATTATAATAATTTAAAAAGAAAACTGTGAAACTAATGAAACATGCAGACTAGTTTATTCTTTGCTAACGTGTCCATCAGGAACCCTGAATTCACATAATTTTGTAGTCTTCGCCATCTTTATTGAAATTATGATGTTATATATTTGTGTTTGTGCCGCAGCCTCTCTGAGACCACTTTTCAGCTGTTACTGTTAATTAGCTATAAGCTTACTGACCAGGCTAGCTCGTGTTAGCTGATAACTCAAATACGGTCACAGGCAGGAGCTTTAAAACAATGGTGACTTCAAGGTGGCAACCATCCATTTTTACATACAGTCAATAGTTTCGAAATATAGTTGTTGTTTTCTTCTCTCTCCTTGGAAAGAACTGGAAATGTTTGCCGGCCTCAGCTTGTAAATCTGTGCTCAGATTCAAACTCTGGCTCCTTTTTGGGAATAAAAAATGTAGTTTTAGTTTGAATGATGAGCTGAGAGTCTGATTCAAATATCAGCATTTCTATTCACCTTATGAGGAAATGTATTTTTCTGTGTCATGTATCTAAAACAGCTGAAAGTTTAGATTCAGCCACTTCATTTTGAACATTTGAGCCTCTGTGAGACGTTTGTGTTCCTGCAGACTTTGTGTCTTTCGGTGTCTTTCGGTTTCTGCTCTGGATTACAGAACTCACTGTGGGGCTCCGTCTCATTGGTTTGGTATGCGAGTTGTGTTTGTCCTGCAGACTTTTAACCCCTTGAGACTCATAAATATTTCTTTCTGAAGTCTCCAGTCTTTGTCTGCGCTCAACTGTAAAAATAAAACCCAGACAGGAGAAAGAAATCTAATAATCTCAATGAAAACACAGCTTCAGCAGCAAAGACAGAAAAGTCTGACACTGAGAACGTGCAGAACAAGAACGGCTTTTCGGAAGCAACGGTGCGAGTGCAGATTATCGTCTGACAAAAACAAACTAAATATCAAGAAAAAGTCACGACGAGATGTTTTATTGATCAGAGGTTCCTTTTGTTCGTCACGACTCCCTGAAACTGAAATGGAGGATGTCACAAAGAGACTCACGATGTGACTGAAACATGTAAAATCGAATCTACAGTTCCTAAATAATGTCTGAAACACTGACAGCACCACAGGACGTGCTTTAGGAGCTTTTGATTGATCCACCAGTGAAAACACAACTCAGAGTTATCTTATGTCTCTTAGATGTTTCCAGTCCGTTAAACACATTTATAAACTCAACAGTAACTCTGATTTGGTCACATTTAGTCATAAAAACATTGTTTATACTGCATCACAGTGGGGAGGGAGGCAGCTGCAGAACATATCCTCCTGAGAGTTGGTGCAATAAAAGAGTTCAGAGGTGTAACAGGGCCTCCTCCACGCTGGACATGCTTGAAACGCCTCACCTGTAGGAGGCACCTCAGTCAGATGTTACCGTGGCTGGATGTGGAGGAGCAGCATCCCCGTTTCAGAGCTCAGTGAGAATTACCTCTGTGTAATAAAATCAA
This sequence comes from Maylandia zebra, assembly GCF_041146795.1. NCBI lineage: Eukaryota > Metazoa > Chordata > Actinopteri > Cichliformes > Cichlidae > Maylandia > Maylandia zebra. Next base: position 32,079,765 of record NC_135176.1, on the reverse strand, counting down.
ATGGCACAGCGAAGAGGCACGAAGCCAAGAAACAGCTGAGACCTGTGATTAGAAAGTAAGCCGGCCCCCAAACTGATATGAGCTGACTGAGGCGGACTGATGGCCGATAAAACGTTTTCAGCATCAGTTTGTCGCACAGGTAAAAGCAAAGAAATCTCCCAAAACCTTCACATCCTCGCCGCTCTGAACCTTACTGACGACACGCCTGACGGAGGAGTCAGAAGAGTGAAGGGTCGCTTGCGGGAAGCAAGTTTGCCTCGCTTAAAGCCAACGAACTCCTGGGAGGATCCGTCACACGAGGCTGGATGTCATTGTTCACCGTGTTTGAAGGCGAGACCATACTGCCCATCAGGCTCCAACAGTGGAGTCTGGAGGTGGGAACATTGTGGTGTGAGGCTGATTTTCAGCACACAGCCAAGGAAAATAAAGCTGCTGCAGCGGCCCACTCAATCACCGAAGGAATCTGTGGAAAAAAGCAAAAGTTCACAGAAGTCAAACTTTCACATTCATCTGGAAGAATGGGATAAAAATCCCACCAGAGCAACGCCTGTGCTAGTTTCTCCAGGAACACAGGATACTGAAGGAGTCCAGTTAGCAAATTAATCATCTTTAACTGGGTTTAAACTTCAGCTTCTCCTTTTTTGTCCCTTTTTCAGGTCTCGTGATGTTTCGTGTATGAATGAGACGGGACCAAAGAACGATTAATGCCTGGTGATGTGAGATCTTCGGGCTTTTCCTTTAAAGCTCTGTGAAGGTGCTCTCACACATGCTGGTTTAAAGCTCGCGGTCACGGCGTTCAGAGCTGATCTTCAGCTCGTTTCACCCCCACACAGTTTTTTTATTGCTCTAATCTGTTTCAACATCCCGACGCCTCTTTACTTGGACGGAAACATTCGGAGCGTCTGATCTTCATAATTTCTTGATAAACATCTTTCATTTGAGAGGATCCAAACGCGTCGAGTCATCGGAGGATGCAGATTTAGGAGCTTAGAGACAAACTAAATGACAAAGAGTTTGGATTTGTGGAGCTTCTATTTGATCCCAAAGGAAAACTAAGAGACGTGACTGCTGATGGACAAAAGGGGAGACGCTCTGTCTCACACACAGACCACAGATGGGAAGTGAACCTCTGCTTTTCCTTTGTCCTCCATCTGTCCACGTGTCTGCCTCCTCCTCCAGGCGTCCCGATGTAGATGCTGATCAATGGATCAATCGATACCCCGCCGTCACACAGCAGCGAGGTTTGGACAAAGGACCAGAGAAACCTTTTGTTTCCTCCAGTTTTTACTGCAAAGAAACAGCAACGATTTATCTGCTGGAAACTACAAAATAAGAGCGTGTGAGATTGAACCAAACATCCTGTATGTGCGTGAACGTCACAGATTCCTACTTTTTCTGTTCCTGCGTCTTATTTTCTTTCACTGGAACCAAGTGGATATGAGACTCGTTTAAACGAAGGAAAACAGAAAAGACTAAGACTGCTTCTGTGTTGAGCAAAAACTGAACTGCACGAATCGTGAGTTTAAATACGAAACCCTGAGTGTGAGAGAGCGGTCGCTGTTTAATCCCAGTCGTGAGGTCATTATTTTCAGTACTGACAAAGGTGGAGCTTCTGTCTTCAATGTCAGAGTGAAAACATCAAGCTCATTTTGGAGGATTTCATCTTTGACGGTGCAGCGAGGAGGAGACGGAGGAGGGTGGGACTCAAACCCAGGTCGCTGTTTTTAACCTCGCGGTGTCCGGCCGCCCGCTGTTAGTGAAACTGCAGCGGATTGGTACAAACCAGAAACCGAAGCCACGGTGACGTCAGCGGCTGAAGTTTGGATTTTGGGTCACGCCATCTTGGTTTTTGGAGACACTGGAGTAAAGAAACAAAGCGTGCAGCAGCGTCACACCAAAGAACTTGCTACACTCGCCTGTGTCACCTCCACCTGTCAGTCACACAGGCCACGCCCCTATGTTGGAAAGAAAAGGATCCTGTTGGCGGCCCTCATGAGCTCAGCACCAACACAACGACCACAAAGGAAACATTTTCTGCCCGGTACGACGGCGGCCGGGTAAAAGAGGCCGATGGTGCAGAGTCAGATTCTGTTTTAGTGCCTTGCTGAATGGCGCCGGCGTTCGTGGTCCTCCAGGATGCTCGGTCTCTCCCTCGGCGCAGCAGCTCGTCCTTTCCTTCTGCCCATGATGGCTTCTCTCCTTCGGCCTCCTCCACTTCTTTTCCCTTTGTTTTCCTGATGTGACATCATCGATCCGACCCTCCTCGTCCTCCCGATGAAGCACGTCGACACGTTTCCTGTTTGTGTCCCAGCTTTGCTTCCGTACATGAGGACAGGTGTGAAACCTTTCTGTACTGTTGCTGTGAGTTGGGCAGACGACGAACTCCAAAAATGAAACAATAATCGACCTGAAAGTCAAAGATTTTCACAGTTTGAAGTTAAAAGTTTGACGTGTTTCTGTTGTGCTTTGTGTTTCTATTCATTCAAAACGTAAAATAAAAACTCAAAGATAATAAAACTGTTTTGACTCAGCACACCGACATGCTGTAATCGATCATCGATCGATAGTCCTGATGTCGGCAGCGTCAGACCCAGCGATGCTGCTCACGCTCAGACCTCGTCCTCTGACTGAACAAACGAGGGGCGGGACTAGTCTTCATTCTTCGTTTTCATCCAGCAAGCTGAAAGTGAGAAACATCACAAACAGATTTTTAAAGGTTAAAAATGACAGCTCAACACACTCTGACCGACACGCCGTCTTTTAGCTCCGTTTTTGGTCTCCTTCACCTGTAAAACCCCTGACAGACCCCTTCAGCTCCACACAAAGCCATGAATAGTTTCACGTGTCGAGCCTTCATGCTGCTGTTAGGCCGAGCAGAGCGAGCTGTCAAAAACTGTCACGTGCATTTGGAAAAAGCTGCAACGCAACATTTAGGATTCAAATATACGTCACACATGGACAAAGACTGTACATAAAAGATGGACGTGGCCATTAGTTTCTGGATTTTGCGTTTGGAAGAAACAACTTTGGTGCGTGGACCACTGTCCTGTTGCTTTTTCTGTCTGTTTGTTTTACAGTAAGAAGTGACCATATTTGGATGATACTGGAATTTTCAGGTAATATTAACAAACTTGATTAATCAAAGTAGCCACGCCCCTAAATCCAGTATCCAGCTGGATCATTCATGAGCAGGAAACTATCCACTGAGACCAAACACGCTTAATTCTGCTGGACAGCTGAACACAGGAGTGTATGAGGGCGGACTCACTGCTGAAGGCAGCCCCAAGAGTCCTCGATATAAATATGTAAAAACTGTGTGTGTTTCTGTTTGTTTGTATATGTGTCTTTCTTACTGCTGTTACACCCACATTTCCCCTCGTGGGACAATTAAAGGATTTTTCTACCAAAGTGGCCACGAGAAGAAATGAAAATTAAAATAAAAATGAAAAAGATTATTTTAAGGCTGATTTAAAATTTGCACTCAGAGAAATCATGCTGTGCAAAATCTTTTTTTCTTTTTCTTTTTTAAACTCGTCCAATTCTGCATCAATTTTTCCTGTTTTTCCGCTTCTACACCAGCTTTCATTAAATTCATCTCGGCAGGTTTTTTGTGCCTAATCTTGAATTATGGTGCACAGCTGAAAATAGTTTTTTTTTTATCAGAGACTCGCTGTACCCACTCCCACAAACCGGCCGAGCACAAAGTGTTTCAGTCGTCTGACAGCCCGGGGAGAGAACGCTGGCAGTAATTTATGATCCCATGATGCATCAGTACTGTGAGGAGTAAACACGTGTGCACGGTGTCCTGGTAGTGCGGAGGTTTTTGAAAGGTGGTGCAGACTTTTGCAGTCGTGGTAAAGAGTCAGAGCAGTTATTTAGTGTGGAGCTAAAGGGTCGCCTTGCATGCAAATAAACACAAGAGGAACGAGTGCAGCGGGGTTCAGAGAGCTGAATGGTGGGCCGAGGGAGTTTCAGCAGCTTCACCTTGAACATAATCGCTGTCTGTGCCAATTAAAGCGCCACCAGCGCCCCCGCCCCTCCTCCATTATCCTCTGGCCTCTGAGAGCCGAGGGAAGGTATGTGGGCTCGGCGCCAGCCGGTGGGCCCGCTTGGGAGACAAACACCGAGGCGGCCTGCGTGGGGTTCAGCTCTCTGAGGCAGCCTGGTTTCCACAGCAACGGCCACCGCCGCCAGCTGGGAAAAACCTCCTAAATGTCAACTTTTCCAGGAAACGGGGAGAAAAGAACCTCATTTTAAAGTCTCATTGCTTACAGGGTCCCCAAAAACCCTCAAAGACGGCTTCGAGAGACATTCTTGGGCCATTCGGTCATCAGAGATTCGTTTTGTCCGAGTTTGGCGTCGTTAATCTCCGTCTTCAACCAGATTTTATAGCTTTCATACAAACCTGATGTGTCTTTGCACTCCCCACCACACTGTCAGTGTCTGTTTGTACTTGACTCACACTGTAAGAACGTCTTCTGTTTGTTTCACCTCGTGTGATTGACAATAAAAACTCAGGCTCTGTTTTTTGTTCCATGTGAAGAGTTTAATGTCGGATTTGTGTGCTGCTGCCACACATATCTCACATATTTCACAGATTTTTCTGTGGATTTCATTTGTCTGAACTTCAGCATCGTAACACAGCAGCTAAAACAAAATAAAATTGGTTTCAGGTTAAAAGAGCCTTGCAGTAGCAGTATGTAACCCCAGTGTGCCCATGTTCACCCTCAGAGTGCCAAACTTACCCAAAATTCACCAAATTCTTCCTTTAACCCTGAAACTCTTAATCTGAAAATCAGACAGAAATGAACTAATGGGTTAAAAGTTGAATCATCTTTTATACATTAGTTTTTGGCCTCCATGTTTCAAAACTTCAGCTTTAGCGTAACGCCTGCTGAAATGTTAGCTTCCTGAAGTCAGAGGTTTGGGTTATCAGCCAGGTTAGCTGACACACGGACACTGAAACAGCATTTTTATGGACCCTGCGGCCGCCACATCCTCCTGTAGAAGCTGCAAAGGACTCAACGGTCTGAGTATTCAGGGCTGAATCAGAGGAAATCTCCAGACTGCTACAACAGTAAGAAAAATAATGCTTGGGTTCAGATTTCTGTTACCAACTGAGTGGTGGCGGCTACTTTCAGGGACCTGCAGCACGGTTTTCTCTGGATGCAGCCACTCTTTGTGCAGACGAGAGAGCCTGACGTCTTAGTAATAAGAAAAAAAACAACCTTTGTTCACGTTTAATCACCACATGTACACATGTGGTGATTAAACGTGAACATAAGAGACTCAGGAATGCATTAATGCCACTGAATGTCCTCACAAAGTTAGTGAAACAAGTGTGTGTGTGTGTGTGTGTGTGTGTGTGTGTGTGTGTGTGTGTGTGTGTGTGTATTAGCTCCTCCCCCTGCACACAGAGTGGAGCAGTCGCCCCAACAGGAAACATCTTTGGCCCAAAATACGAGAACCGCTCAACCAAACGACCTGAAACTCAACACGGAGCTCGTCGACATCCTCTGAAACACACCAGCTGAGTCTGAAGTGGATCAGCTGACCGTGGACGTTTCTGTCCATCTGAAGGTCAACATGAAGAGCTGCTGTCAGTGCAGTAGTCTCCCTGTAACATGTTTGTTGGCAGCATGTCCTACTCAGGTACATTTCTGCACTTTAACGTGAACATTTTGGTCCTTTTTCATTTCAGTTTTTTTTTTCCATTTATAGTCGTTGGAACATCGACCAATCACATTTCAGCAGGTAACCTGAAAATTAGCCACTGTACATAAGAACTGATGCTTTTTACAAGTTCACTCATAACTTCTATCATGTGTTGACTGATTGAAATCCACTGTGATGTTGTTAAGAAGCAAAACTACAAAAAAAAAGTCTTTGTCTGTTTCTGTTCTCTCAAAAATTAAATCACCACAAAAGTCTGAAGTTGTGCTTCACTTGGTCCACAGATGAATCCACTCGAAGCCCAGACCTCCCACCGTTTCTCGTCCTGCTGATCTGACCGACAACACGTTTAAAAACGTCTGCGTATCAGCGATGAGTCTGACACGTCAGCAAACAACGAATGACACACAATTCATACATGTTAAAAAACAAAATCAGGCTCAGGTAAGCAATCTGTGGAAACTGTTTAATGTTCAAATGTAACTTTATTCATAGAAAGCAGACTCAACATTTAATTTCTGTGTTATAGTCTCATCTGTGTTTCTTTGAATGAAGCTGTAGTGTTCATGGAAACAAAGTCGACATCTGCCTGCCTGCGCTGCAGTTTTTCATCTGGTAAATACTTAATTCAGATGGAGCAGAGTATTTATATTAATACTAATGTTGAAAACACAAGAAACAGAATAAACTGGTTTTAACTGTTAACTTCACCCGGCTTCAGTAGTCAGCTTGTTTCCTGCTTCATGTACAAACCATCCACAAAACACTGGGAGTGCGATCTGGCGAGCGGTCCTGAGGCTCGTCAGGTCGTTTTGTTGCTTTAATGAATTTATTATCAGCAGCAATATAAAATTATGCACAAAAGGAACTACTAATGTAAAAAAAAAAAAGTTATTTATTTATATATATTTAATATATAAATATTATTTTATTTACTCACACCACACAAAATATAAAAAAAAAGATAAATTATAATATACAAAAATCAACTATTTACAATTCAGCTTTTAACTATTTCAATTTTCAGATGTTTCCTTTTAAACAAATTTAAAAGGAAACAACACAAAACACTGCAAACCACAACACAATAAAATGCGACTGTAATCCCCCCCCTGCGCAGCGCTGGGCGGAGGGGCGCAAACTCCCATCTCTGCTCAGCGCCAACACAAGGAGTGCAGCGTGAAGCAAAAAAAGTGAGAGAAAGAAAAAAAAAATCTTGCATTGTTCACTTGAAAGAGTCGGCTCTAAGAGCCATTTCGTTCGCGACCGACCCATCACTAATGGAGACGGTCTGAGTCAGGGATTGGTCTGAGGAGGCGGCGGTGCCATCGGGTCCTGCTGACTATTCCTCACAAACAAATCAGCCCACAGAGGCTGACAGAGGTCAGCTGTTCCAGCTGTTGAAAACAGCTTCAGCTGCTCCTCAGCGCTCATCATCTGATCTGCTTTTTAAAACAGGACCGCCATGCTGGAATCCATAGCAACAGGCAAACTTACCAGGCAGCTCTGCCACTTATTGGTTTTCATGAGAGACTTGTTATTAAGAAAACATGGGACCCACGTGCCTCCAGACGACTTCACTAATGCACCACCCGGCTGATGGAGGCTCCTTCTGAAGTGGTTGATGCCCCCATTACAGTCCTAAAAAGGTTTTTAATCCACAGATTGTCAAAGAAGAAGCCCTGAATGCTAAGAGGAGGAGGAGGCCACCTTTAGTTACTGCACTCACAGTTTGAAGTCTAAGTGCAGCCATCTTGGTTTGTTTGGAGCTGGAAGTGACCATATTTGGACAAGAGGGTGGAAGTGATCAGCTACTCCTAGCAAGACTGGTTTTTAAGCTAATGCATCACACTGACACTGCACCCTCTAATAATGAGAGCTAAATAACAGGCTAACAAACTCTTAGACTTTAATTCACCCAAACTTAGAGGACAGACTTCAAGGATGCAGCACAAACTTGGACCGCAGGTCGAGTTCAGTGACTCCAGACAGCCAAGGCCGAGACTAGCAGCTCCAGCTCTAACCAGAGGAGCCACACACCAAACCTGAAGCCTCAATCAAGTTAAAAAAGAAGCGCTTTAAAAACAACCACCTGCCGTGCTCCAATTATAAACGAGGAAATGATCCACAAAGACCCAAACTGTTTCTGTAAACGTGCTTATTTCTGCTGTAAAGTTCAACATTTTTATGTGAACGTTTACAACAGGAGCCTCTGGTGGCCACCAGAGGAACTGCAGGTTTTCTTCCACCTGATTATTTCGCCAAACTCTGATCAGAGAAACTTACAGAAAACACAAAGTAGGCACAGAATGTTTCATGTGTTACTCTGAGGAAGATTACAGACTCCTCATCACTCTGCAGGTCATCAGCTAATGAGAAGGTTGCCAATTCCCGGCTGCTCCAGTCTGCGTGCCAAACATCCTGATGTGTTCATCAGTGTGGATCTTAGACCAAAAGCACTTAGATGTAGAAAGGTGCATGCTGGGTGCTCAGGAACCCTCCATTTACCAGTAAAAGCCCCGCCCACAGAAAAGCTTACATCACAGGTCACTCTCACCTGGTGCTGTTCCAGCTGGAAATGCTTCACATAATGAGATCAGTAACTCCTGTAAGCCCAACAGCTTCACTTCACATAGTTTTTTTTGGTCTCCTGGACCTGTGTGATGTCACAGGGAAAGACCAGAGTAGATTAGAACAGAATAGAAAAAAAACTTTATTATCCACATCAGTGGGAGATTGTCTTTGGTTCACCAAATTAAAAGACTGAGTGACACTGCAGAAAGCAGAGCATTGTTCACGAGCAAGCCTTCAGAAAAACAGCAAGTTTGACTTTCACACCTGGTTTCGTACTTATTGACCTCCTTTACCTGATATTTCCTCTTTGCTCGAGCTCCTTGTTTTTTGTAAGTGCTGTAAGACGATCTGAGTACAGCGCATGTTAAACAGTAACAGCAATAATGTAAAAGTAATGATTTACCACAGTGACACGCACATTCACACAAATCTTCCTCCTTTCGGACAAATTTAAACTTTAACTGTTTCTGTGCAGCTGCAGGAGTTGAAAGGTCGGCACTAGGACCCATCGGACAGCTGACCGGCTGGTGTTCCGGCGCTAGGACCCCGCGGACACCGCGCTCCTCTCTTTGTTTCCACCAGTCAGCGCCTCCTCCTCCTCCTGCTGCTGTCGTCCTCCTGTAGTCTCACTCCGAGTCTCTCTCCATCAGCAGCGGCTGGATGCTTGCAGGGACGGAAACATGGCTGTGAATCTCGGCAATAACCGGCTGGCCCTGCTCACCGCTTACCAGGACGTCATCGACGAGACCACGGACACCGACTGGTGAGTCCCGCGGCCCTGCTCTCCTGTCCTCTCCTGGTTCTGCTCCCGCTCCTCTCACGGCTCCTCTCGGGGTTTCGTTGTTCGGGTTGTTGCGCGCTGAGGATGCGCAGGGCAGGACTGGGGCACCACCACCTTCATCATCGTCGTCAGTACAGCTGGTGTAAAGTAGAGACGGAGGTTGTGCGGTTGTTTCGGGTCTGCAGAGAGTTTGTGTCAGAGAGCTGCAGGTCTTTTTTTTTTTTTTTTTATGGGGCGGGGGGGTCCCGAGCTGCCCCGCAGTGCAGACTCAGCGGGGAAATGTGCGCCACTGTGCGCGTAAAATGCGCTTTGTTTGCCCTCAGTCCGCCGGGACCGGCTTCACTCCCAGCTGGAAGCAATTTCAGGCTTTTGTGCAAAGTGATGCAGAGGTGTGTGTGTGTGAGGTGGTCCAGAGATACTGATGAGCCCCTGCATCCTTAAACCAGCAGGAAGAGGGGCGAGGCCGGTGGGTGGGATGGAGGGAGGAGGGGAAAGAAGGGGTGGAGGCTTCCATCATCCCCCTTTGTGGCGTTTCTTCACTGGGAAATGGTGCAAGAGGGTCAGTAAGGAAGTTAGTGAAGTAAAAAATTATTCATTTGGCCTGCCGAGCAGTACGGTGGCCCAAAGGTGCAAAACACAACGACACTAAGAAAAACGCAACAACTTTTTAGAAACATCAAATCAAAAAAACGCAACAGTGAAACCAAACTGGACTTTGTTTTGTAAAAAACCAAACCAAAAATACAACAAAGAAGTAAAACTGTGAAGCAAAAGAACAGAAAAGTAAAAAACAAAATAAAAACACAATTACAAGCAAAAAATTTTTTAGTCGTGTGTAGGAAAACCCCGTCAACATTCAGGGAAAGAAACAAACATCTCATGACATTCCAGGAAAAAATGTGACAACATTGGGAAAACCCCCCAAAACGATTAAACATTAAACCAAAAAAATGAAAACATGAGATTTAAGAAAACAATAACATTTCACAAAAGCCTGACAGGAAGCAGGAACAGCACAAAAAGGAAAAATCAGCATTTTGAAAAATGACTTTTGAACAGGAGACCAACACAGGAAGTGACTAACAGCAGTGTGGTGATCTGAAACTATAGAATAAGAATAAGAACAACTTCATTTATCCCGAGGGAAATTCTTTTATCATGTACATGCTCAAAGCAGCAGGAGAGACAGAGGAACAGATGAATAAGATATACAATATATACAATCAGAATAGTAGTATACAGTACAGAAGTGGGCGGGCCCAGAGTTAAAACTCTCTTGACTTCAAGGCGATTGAAGTGATTTTGTTTACTGAAATATAACGTTTGGCTATTTGTTGATCGATCAGTATCGGCAGTTACTGCGGCCGATAAATAAAAATGTAAAGAGTAAAGAGGAGAAAGGAGAAGCGCCCTTCAGCCATGTTGTGAGTGTTGAGTTGGGCAAAGTGCAAACGAGTAAATAAAAATACATAATAAATGTCTTAAAGAAAAGAATATCGGCCAGTATATCAGATCAGTAAAATCAGCAGATATCAGTATCGGTCTTAAAAATCTGATATCAGTCTGATATCAAAAACATGAAAAAATCAGTTTTCAGGTGTGTTGTGTTTGGCACCTCTAGGCTACCATACAGCAAACCATGGCCTGAGTAAAACTATGTGTATTTGAAGTACTGCTCCCAGCTGCTCCCTAATGGGATCAAACCAGCAACCTTTTGCTGGCAGATGTGTAAACCACCACACTGGAGCTGCTGCACTGAAACATTATTATTAATATTTATTAACAGACAAAGATCAGGCTTTAATCTCTAATCTTGGAATTTTATATAACAGCTTTTCTGTCTATGAAGGCAAACAGACCAGCGCTCACTGGTTTAACAATGACTCACTCCCACAGATCAACAGCCCCACTGGCTGCAGTGATGTATTAAAGTAAACGTTTATTGCATGGACTTTGGTGCTGAAACACCAAAAGCACTCTTAGGTTTAGAGTTTGTCATTTCGTAGCCGAGCAGGAAGGTCACCGAGCTGAATTTCCCCGGCAGCCTGTGAATCCAGAGCAGCAAAGTTTTAGGTGAATCCCAGAGAAAAAAGAGGAATTTCAGAAACCTCGGCCTGGTTTTGGTGCCGGCACGTCCTTCCTGTTCTGTCTGTGTTTGACTCAGAACAAAAAGGGGAAGGAGCCGATTTGTTTAGTTTCAGAAGCTGCAGCATGTAGAGGAGCTGGTTAGCTTAGAGGAGGTAATATTTGACTTGGACTGCAGGTTTAATGTTAAACTCCAGCCTCTGTCCTTGAACACGATAAGGCAGCAGTCATAACAGCTCCACCTGCTCCCCTGATTAAAAATCAGAGGTGTCCTTTGTGAAAGGTTGTTTGGACACAAACGCTGAGTCTGAAACGTGAACCTGAGCCATCTGCTGCAGGTCGTGAGGCCAGGTGAGGTCACGAGGAAGCCTAACCGCCTCACTCAGTCTGTCCACAAGGGGGCGTGCAAATGGATGGTAATATATTTTTTTAGTTGATTAGCTTCGACAACAACACGAAGGCTTTTTTAGTGTTACCACAAACCGAGCAGATCATTGATCTATTATTGATAAATGATTAAACCCACGTGATCACACGCTGTGCTCGTTGTCCTGAGGTGGGAGTCGCTCTGGTTGTTGTAGTATAGTTGCAGCTACAGTTGAGCAATATGTTGCCCTCACCCAGCGACGTCAGCAGGGTTGGGCTGGAGTTAGAGGTTTTGTGGTCCAGCGGTTAGCACCATCGCCTCACAGGAACAACGGTCTCAGGTCCAGATCCAGCCTGGTGTCTCTACAGGTTCTTCACCCAGTCCAAAATCCTTCATGGGGCTAACTGGTGACTCTGAATTGGCGGTTGTTTGTCTGTCCAGGTGTACCCGCCCACTCGCCTCAGCCTGACTTAAACCTGAAGTGACGGGAAATGGATGGAGGGTACCTTTCATTGAAATCCGTCTTTTCCTTTAGATCTGACAGTTTTTCCAAAAAGGTAGAAAAAAAGAAAGGCTATAGCTTAAGGGTGGAGGTTAACCTAACCCCAACCTGATGTTAAGACAAAAATATTCCAGCCACCCACCAACAGTCCAGTGTGGACGCTGGTTTCTGTGGCTGAGGAGGTCGAGGAAGGGTCTTTCAATCAGGATCCACTCTATAGTTGTATATTGAAGTGTCTGTGGGCAGCATGTTGAACTCTGAGGCCACGTCCACACGTAAAGGCAGAAATGAAGGAAAACGCTGCTAGGAACATGCCAAAGCAGCAGATGGCGATATATTCCTAACCGTGTAGAAATGTTGGCCAATCAGAAGTCTAGAAGCCTTGGTGGGAAATAGTAAACAAGGATGGGGCATTGAAGGTGTGGAGGGACAGTATATGTGAGCATTTAAACACTGCAGAGAGTAACAGTAACAGTTTGTAGAAATTCATTTCACCGAAACGATAACGTGGCGCAGTGTGACGTCAAAAAAGGCGCACACCTTTGACGCTGCGTTTTCTGCGTTTTTCTCGTCCACACGTAAATGCAAAAACTGAGTTTTTAAAAATCTCAGTTTTCAGTGACCAAAAACGCCGTTTACGTGTGGACGGAAGGTGCAAACGCATAGAAAAATCTGCGTTTTCAAAAATACCCGGGTACGTGTGGACATAGCTTGTCAAACATTGTCACACAGAACAACTCAGGCTAACTATCTGGGACATTGTTTTGAATTTTGAGTTATTTTGTCACCGTTTTCAGTCACTAACTCAACGTTTTGACTCATGTGGAGCAAAAACCAAAACTCTTTTTCAGTGGCTGCAAACAAACACGCTTATTTGTGAGAAAACAAACAAAGCTTATTTGCAGAGCCAAAGTGCGCTTTGTGCTCTCTGAACACGCTCAGGTGATGTGCGGTAATCTAACCCCAGCATGAGCTTCAGTCACAAATGTAACACATGAGGAAACGTGAATGTTTCTGTTTCATAAGTAAGAAACTTCATCACAGCTGTTTGAGCAGGTTTTGAGATTTCCAGCATTCAAACAGTTTCGCCGGCTGAATCATCAAAGAGCCGAAAGGCTCAGTGTGGGAAGTGACCCCAGGTGTCCCCAGCGTGATGATGGGAATGAAGTTTGCTGTTCGGATCGTTAATAATCTCATTTAAAGGTCTGTGGAACCAAAATTTTAGATTCTGATTCAGCAGAATCTGAATGCTTTTACAGTTTCAGATTCTGGAAGCTGAAATCTCCAACAGTTCATCAGAGTTTCACTAATATGGAGGTTTGTTTAAAAACTGAGCATCAGAAACAACAGAGGCGTCTCTGTTGGGCTGCTTTTGGTTTATTTACAGCAGATTTCGTCATCGATACAAAGACAGACATCGAGGACAAATTTCCACCTCTGTTCCCGGAGATGTGCGCTCGTCACAGCCTGACACCGAGCTCTCCGAGGGTGCAGAAACATCGCTGTTCAGGTGTTGATGGAGGCAAGAAATGATGCTTTTTCCACCCTCGAGTCTCTCGCGGCGTCACCAAACTGTAAAAGTGTAAATTACGTGTTTGTGTCAGCTGAACTGCTCGTGCGAGCTGTCATGTTGAAAGGTTAACGTTTCCTATAACGGCGTTCGGATTTAGTGGGATGATCCGGCGGGGCGGAGAGACGATGCGGAGGGCCTCAGGCCTGCCCCCGTTTTTCACACTTGATGGGATTCAAACAAAGGCAGAAACCTCCAAACACGCTGACCCCAAACAACACGGGACCCCCCCCAAACACCCTCCACACCACCGCCCTCTGCCCTACTCTGCTTTCCCAGAGAGCGGATTTAGGAGCTGGATAAATGCAGTCTCTGGAGCCCCTCCTCAAATCTGTTTTTTCGGGCACACCAGTCCAAATAAGACGAGTTCTTCTGACCTGGTTTTGTCGATAAAATAATAATGCATTTATTTATCTCGCAGCAGCTTCACTGCAAACAGAAATACCTTTTTTCCTGGAATTTAGACGTTTGGGACTATTTTTGTGTCAGTCCACCTTAAACAGGTTAAACGTATTTCCCTGTGGTCTGCATCCGTCTGTGTGGTTTCCCAGAGATGAGTGCCTCATAATGAAAATGATTGAACTGAACGTCACTCGGGCTCTAATAAGAAACATTATTTTGAAAGCAGCAGTGTCCTTTTCCATCAATCATGAAACGACCCGACTATAAAAATGAGAAATTTTTGTTTTTCAAATGTTGATGATGAATCGGGGAAAGAAACGTTCAGCAGGCTAATCGATGATTTTTGGATAAAGCTCCGTCGTCGTCTCTTGTAAATCTTTGTTTCTGTCGTCCTGTCGGTGGCAGGACTCGGTCAGGAAGCTGTAGAGGTTTGTTCGTTAATTACACGCCGCCCTCACGTCACGCTCGTCCCCCGTGAACAGGTCTTATCTCGGCCTCGCTCACTCGAACATCCGTCGAACTTTAAGCTTCCCCCTCGCTCTCATCATCGCCTGCGGCTGGTCTCGTCCGTCACAGGCGGATCGGCCTTCAGAACGCCATCAGCCGCGAGGGTCTGAGAGCAGCAAGTCGAAGTGATAACGTGCGGGAGGCATCCAGATGACAGATGAGTCGGCAGCATCGCTTATTTGGTCGGGGAGAAGCGTGAAGCTCCGTCCCTGCTGATAACAGGACAGACTGTTAGACTTCATGAACCTCGGAGCGTCAAACACAAAGGAAACATCTGCGTGATGAGTTTGGGTTTAATGATGGCGTCAGGGTAAATGGATTTATCCTGAGCAGCAAACACAGTCCCTCCTAAGGACAAAGACATGCAGAGAGAGCGCTGTTTAAGTGTAAAATTACCAAAAATCTAAATTTACTTTCCTGTTTTAGTCAAATTCAAATATCTGAGAAACTATAGACTCACATCCACAGACAGCTCCTTCAGGATTAACCCTGATGACTTTAGTGACCCCTTACGATTCATGTGGTGCCATTATTTTTGGTTTTTGACGGATTAAATCGAGCATCACCACTGTGAGCATGTTAGAAAGCTAATTAAAGCCTCACAGAGCTGCTGGCACGACTGCGCACCACTCCCTAATCAGTATTCAGTACCACGGGGAAAAGTGGCATTACATTAGAGTGTAAAGTTCTTGATTTCTTCATTCAAAGATTAATCTAATCAGGCTTTAAGGAGGTGGTGCAACAGACACCGAAGTGCATGTTAAAGACCAAAGAAAACATTATTGTTATAAAAATATTTTTTTTCATCCACCAGCAGTCCTGACATCTAAAAACACTGCAAGTAAAAAACGAAAGGCAACGAAAAAAAACTTTCTTTGTAATGTCTGCTTGTAATTTAAGAAGTGCTGCATTTGGGTAAAAGTATTACCAATAACTCAGAATTAGAGGAATAAGTGTTTGTATGCGTCAGCTGTATGGAAGATGGAGAAAAATAATAGTGAAATGAAATTATACTTTGTTAATATAGAAGTTAAATAAAGCATTGATGGGCTGTAAACAACAAGCTGTGCTATTATTTTTATTTTTAATTAAAATAAAAAGGAACTAACAGCACAAACACGGTCTAAAGGTTCAGGCAGGGACTCTAGTTAGCTGAGGACTAGCTAACAGCTAGTTAGCTTGTAAGTAAAGGTAGCACTTACTTTAAATTTTAAGAAAATCAATACAAATGTATGAATTATAGTTTTTATAAAAGTGGAAATTAGTAAAAATGATCAAAATTATTTTTTATTTCCTGAAGTGTTTTCTTTGTTTAAAGCTTCCTGTCGGGTAATGCATGCTAGCAGAGTTAGCTTGTAATGCTAACTCTGATGTATAGGGTGTTAACTATATTAAACTTGTATATAAATTGATATAGTAAAACCTGTCACTCATTAGTTTGTGTTCTTCTATTCTGAGACCCTACATTTGTTTTAATATTAGTGTATCTGGATAAAATGTTTTTATCAGCTAATGGTTTTTTTTTTTGTTAAACTAGCTTCATTAGCAAGCATAGTTTATGGTGATATTAAATGGATAACTACTAATCAAAACGCTTTATCAGATGTTGGACATCACAAAACGGTTTCAGCATTCATTCTCACAGCATTAATAATTCACTTTGATGCAGTTCAAACTTTGCTCTCAAGTATATTTGTCGTAAATTTGTAAATAAATGAACTCTGGAGACAAATTGTTTTTTGTAGCAGGCTGTAAACATGTTCATGGAAGCTTGAATGTTGCAACTGAAGATTTTATTTATTTTTGGTTTTTTTGCCATCTGTAACTCACAATTTTAGGTTGGCATTTCAAAATTTTGAGGTAACTTAAAATTTTGTCTTCCTCTTACAAAAACGTAATAAAATTTCCAGTTGTGTATCTCGACCTGCCTAAAACTGATGAGGACAACTGAATTTGTAAGACTGAAGAGCTCAAACAGACGGTGATGTGCAGGAGGAGGCTCTGGCAAATATGAAGCATGTTACATCATTTTTAAAGTATGAGGGCTTTTAAACTGATAAGACTGGGTTGTTCCCTGCCTCAGAGCATTGCAGGCAGCGGTAATGGGCGACTCCTGAAGGGTGAACATTAGGATGAGATTCCCTCTCCAGCCTGTTTATCATTAATTCATCCGCTCCCTGAAGCTAAAAGAAAGGAATGTTACCTCTTGAACCATAAATGTCAGACTGCAGTGAAGGTGACACTGTGAAAAGGGCAGCGGGTGAATCAGGGTTATCCGATATCACAAAATCCACAAACTGCTTTCAGTGGCTGCTGATTGGCCACAGGCTGCTGTCATATGACCCTTTGACCTGTCCAGCTGTTCGAGGAAGCCATTACCTGACGAGTCACCTCAGACAAAAGAAGAAAATGGTGGAGAGAAGAGCTGAGCAGCAGGTTGAGTCTGTTGGTCTCAGATAGAAGACGTTTGTTGGACTGCTCACACACTTTGGCGTATTTCTCTGAGATCATTTTAACGCGAGTTGTTTATTTACCCCTCAGGAAGGTCTGAATTCAAGGTCGACCAAACAATGCTTCACAGCAGAGCCGAGGTCAAAGGAGAAACAAAACACTGCTGGAAACAGCCTGAGGCCGTGTAGTTTAATAAGTACGGCTCGTGGTGTTCTTACTTATTACCTGTTACAGGCAGGTGACAAAGGAGAAACCTGAATGAGCTGAACATACCAAAAGATGACGCTGCCGTTCCCACGTCACCAAAACTGAACCAAGCTGCACACATCTGAAGTCAGGCTTCAGACTGTTGCCCCTCAGCAGGCTTCCAGAAGCTGGCCAATAAAGAGGGTGGCCCTTAAAGACACAGCAGCTAAAACAGCTTGTTCCAGGCAGCGTAAAGTGAGGGTGTCGACGCGCTGTACTAGCTTTGCATGTTCTACATTACAGTAAAGTTGTATGTGAACTGTTACTGGTAATGTGTGCGTGTCGTCATGGGAAAATGACTCCCTACAGACGTGACTTTATTGGGAATTACCACAAAAGATGTCGCTGCTCAGAGATGGTACTTTATGGCTTCTGTGTGAGTTATGTAGGTCATGGACAGTCTGTCAGTGAGAGGAAGCGTAAACATGAAAGCTGCATGTCTGGGAGGTAAACTGGGGTTTGCTCTGCAAACGACCATGACAGCAATAATCAGACTGTACAGGAAATGGCTGGTTTCTGGTCCTGCATTCGTCCAGAGCAGTTACCCTACCCTCTACCAAAAACACATTTAATGGATCATCTGACTGAGGACAAATAGATTTGGAGGTTTAATCTCTGACCTCCTGAATGTGCCCCTTCTTTCTTTTTGTCTCATCATCATCTGCTCTGCTCTGTTTTTCAGCAGAGAGAGCATTAATGTGCCTTGAGAGCAGTTAGTAGACATGTTGTGTTTTCACCGTGATCTCGCCGCTCTCTCTGCACTCTCTCAGATTAATATAGAACAGGGTCAGTGGTACAACATGCAAAAACACGGGCTTTCACTTTCATCACAGCAGCTTTATAAAACACAGGTCGACATCATCCTTCAGCATTCACTTACAGCTTCCTCACTTACAGGAGCAAAAATATACAGAGCTAAGAAAAGGCTGGTTTACAACCAGACATGTGTCTTTGTTTTATTTATGTCTTCTATAAATATGCATATGTGTCTTTGGAAACTTCTGCATAAATTTCACCAGCATGGCATGTTAGAAAGTGGAATTTTATTAATTTTTTGCGTTCTGACTTGATTTCAAATATCCAAAACAAGCTTTTAAAATCAGAATAATTCAAATCAATATTTTAGTTTAAAATCTGGCTAGCAGTTTAAATAATTAGCTAAAGTGTGGATAACCTGTTGAAATGTTCAGTTATCAAGCTCAACTGTTAAGATTTTTTTTAAAACATGATGGTTAAAACAGTTTCAATTTAGCTAAACTGTTAATTACCAAGAGTTTATATTTTAGCTAATAGGGCAAATAAACTAATGAGGTTTTAGCTAGCAAGCTCAGTGTTTAGCTAAACAATAACTAGCAAAAATGCTAATGTAAAAGTTTAAAATATTAAAGAAAAATATTCTTTATAGTTAAGTAGCAACTAAAAATCTGGCTAAACAACTGTTAGCTAACAAGCACAAGTGTTTGGAGTGCTAAGGCAGTTGAAACAGTTAGCCAAAAAATGTTAATTAAAGGAATTGTTAGCTAAAAGTATAGCTACCAGTTTCAGCTAAAAGCGTATATATAAACTGTTGAAATGTTTAGCTAACAATGGCAGCTGTAACAATTATCTTATGTTTATCTTAACAGCTGCTGTTGAACTGTTGAAATAGATCAATAAAATGTATGTTAAAAAAGAGAAATTATTGGCTAAACATGTGGATAAAAACTAAGATTGTAAATTAATGGTATGAATAAACAAGCGCAGTTGTTAGCTTAATGTCATGGATAATTCTTAAAAGTATTGCTAGCAGCTGAAATGTTTAACTGAAAATGTAGAAGTGAAATTGTTGGTTAACAACCACATTTAAGAAGTTCACTATAATGGTCACTATAATGTAATGAGGAGCTGTTTAATGGCAGATGTATTTTAAGCTAATATTCAGAAGTTAAGATAGTCAGCTAAAGAGAGCAGTTTTATTCAGATTACCATTTATAATCCAAGTATTGTTAATCTAGTTTGAACTTCTTATCTTATTTAGTCATAAAGGTTGGTGTTGATGGCGGCATTACAAATGAAAAAGGCTGGAAACCACTAATTCTGTCATTTAACGATGTAGGTGTTTTTATAGTTGGCCGGTGCCTCTTCTTCCTTCCTCTCATCTTCTTCTCACTCTCTTACTTCTGATTCCTCCCCCTCCTCTAACAGTTGACATTTATATTTAGGAACTTAGCTGATGCTGTGAAGTCGAGTGAGATTTGATGGCTGCTTCACCAGAATCAGCTTAAATAAATCATGTCAGTGATGTTCGAGGCAGCCAGCAGTGAGGAGTGTGAGCAGCGAGGGAAAGGGAGGCGATGATGGAACTGAAAAGCAGGAATGCTGCCTCAAGATATGAGAAGAAAGTGGAGAAAAAAAACATAGAAAAGAGGCCTGACCCTTTTAATTGGTGTTAGTTTAATGAAGAAATCAATTAATTTCAGTGGGTTTGCTTTCATGGATGAATCATTTTCATAGGGTTAATTATGTAAATTTTGAAGAGTGGGTTGTAGCGAGGCCTCTTGACAGTGTCCAGAATAGAGGAAGCTGGTAGCGCTGTTTGTTTTATGTAAGCCTGGCGTGCTCGAGTGCAAGCTGCTCCACAAAGAAGGGATGATGTGCAGAGTGTTATGTAACAGGAGCCTATGCAGAGGTGTAGCTACACCTCTAAAGTGTAACCATCTCCGTGCAGGGAGATTTACTTTATTCCCAGCTCGGAAGTCAGCCATATTGCAGTTTGTCATATCTGTGGTGTTTACTTAAAGGGAGCACCTTCCCCCGGGTAGCATAAGCACTCTCTCTGCCATAAGGATAAATTCAGGGAACAAATGTCCCAGTGTCCTTCGATTAGTGCATTTTCCCATTATGTCAACAAAATAAACATCCTTCTAAAGTTAACAGCGATGATTGCTAATTCTTCTTCGTCTTAATTATTGTGACGTCTATATAAAACTGATCAGGGAATGTTGGTGGTGGTCAGAGGGCCCGGTGGCGCCAGTGTCCGGCAGCCTCGCCTCTGTCAGTGCGCCCCAGGGCAGCTGTGGCTACAATGTAGCTGCCATCGCCAGTGTGTGAATGTGTGTGTGAATGGGTGAATGACTGAATGTAGTGTGAAGCGCTTTGGGGTCCTTAGGGACTAGAAAAGCGCTATACAAATGCAGGCCATTTACCATTTACCATGTTCTGGTTAGTTACCAGTTAAGAGCTGCTATTTTATTTGTTAATTTTGTTAGCTAAAATTAACAGGTAACAAGTAGAATAGTTATGTAACATAAACATAGCCGAACAGTTACCTTTGGTTCATGTAAAGTAATTAACAGCTATTATATTGAATAGCTGAAAGGTTAATTAAATGGCAAAAGCATAACCTGTGAATGGTAAACATAATGTTATGCTAAGAGTATATAGTAAACTGAAAGTGTAAAATTATTTAACAGATTAAAAAAAATTAACAAATGATTTGATACGCTTGTTTCGTACTTATTGGAATCATCCTCGGAGTCCTTCTGTCGTCAGCCATCTTGGCAACAGGAAGTTATTTCGGAAAGAACCAAGCCACGATTCTGTTTAAGAATTCCCAAGTACGTTTTTAAAGCTTTTTAGACTTGTCCATGAATATTGAAAGCTTTAACCCTTTAAAACCGGTCGGAGCGGGCATGCTCTGCTTTGCGTAACTATTTTTAAATCCCGGCAGCACTGCAACCACATAAGCTAGCGCAATAATTTTTTTTGCATATGAAACCAGAGGAGTTGTACTTACATCTGATGCCATCAGCTTGTCCTCGGTCACAGTTTCCTTCCACATATAGCTTTGCAAAAACTGCATAAAAAGCGCTTGCAGCAACAAAAACATAATATTCCAGAAACACGCTTTGCCGATCCGGTCAGCTGTTCATAACACTTCCTATGTCCATCAGCACGAACTATCGCATGTCCGCCATGACCTGCCCGAAACCGGAAGTGACGTCATTTTTGCGGAAATGTAGTTTTTTACCATCAGGGCCTCATGAGCCTATACTGGTGTTTTTAAAAGTTATGTTTGACTTTATGACTTTCTGTGTGGTTTCTGGGATGCTTCATATTGCACTGCTGGAAATAGTTTATTTTGATGCACATGCTGCTTTTTTTTGCAAATTTGCAGTATAATATTTCGTTTTTCCTGCAGTGTATAAAAATTGGTGTATTTCAAAAATAAAACTATGAAGACACTCAAAATAAATTTCCTGTGGTGGGAAACTATTTTGTGCAACTTTTTTTTTATTTACACTTTTGAGGGATAAGCCTCTTAAATTTCTCTAACTAGAAATATATGTTAAGAAAGCAAAAACGATTTTAAATTTTTTTTGTAGTTTATTTCACTTCTTTGCAATTTATGTAATTACTATGCACTTAATGCAGACATGTTATTAAAATTTAGGCTGTAATGGTTGTATTGATGCATAGCAACTTGAAATGCTCCCAAAAATGGCTCCACAGCATGTAAAAATATAATATAAGCTCTGGCAGACTTGGTTCTATGGTAGGTCTTAAAGGGTTAATGAGTGCGGGGTCGAGAGGGCAGTCGAGAGTAACGTTACGTCGCAGTCCAGAAGATAAAACAAGCAAATCAAAGGCAGACAGACTTCAGGGCTTACGGGGATAATCTGACACTCAGATGATGTTTCACTTGCCAGATGTGTGGGGGGAAAAGCCTTACTGGTGTTATTAGCATTTCTGCAGATCAGGATTAGCAATTTTGGGTGGTTTGAAAGACAAATTTCTCCACTTTTATGGAAAACAAAAGGCAGATTTGTCTGTATGTCTGAGAAGAGAGGGATGTCATGATTGTATCTTCCCGTTGGGGGGTGCATTTGGTGGTAAAAGTGGGTCTGCAAAAGCAAACAAGGACTCAAGGTCTCTTTGCAGTGTTTGCTTTTCCTGGAGCCTCGATGAAGGGTTGGTGGACTGATCCTTTTATAGACGAAATGTTTCATCAATGTTTCATTGATTCATCAATCAATGAATCCTGAAGAAATGTGTTATATTCTCATTTGTGGACTGGAAATGAAGCTAAATGTAATTCTTAAAGTTTGTTATTTATTTATTTGACAGGCTGTTGGTATGTGGAGACTGAAAGCAAACAGGCTTGAGGCTGATTTGGGTTGCAGAGTAAACCAATTAGGGCATTTGGTGCTGAAGGCTGTGTTTGACCCCAGGCATTCGCTATGCTAACAAGTAGAGGGGGTTTCTGTTCTTATTGGACATTTTTGAGAGCTGTACTGATGCTTGAGAGTCCTTCACCTGTATTTTTTTTTTTTTTTTTTTTTTTTTATCTGGAAGCCAGGGAAGGTCTCCAGTCAGATTAAAGTTGATATCAGTGGTGACTGGATTTGGGTGTTTTCAAAGGGAT
Organism: Maylandia zebra; assembly: GCF_041146795.1. NCBI lineage: Eukaryota > Metazoa > Chordata > Actinopteri > Cichliformes > Cichlidae > Maylandia > Maylandia zebra. Next base: position 32,057,203 of record NC_135176.1, on the reverse strand, counting down.
GTGCCTCAGATGAGATGAGATTTATGGGAGTGTATTGTGCTCCGTCAGTGTTAAATTCCCCCTGGTACCTCCCTGCTGATCTGCCCTCCTCACTGACTGATATTTCTGGTTTAGGTTTTGCCTTTTTCTGTCAGATCTACAGAGCATGACACAGATGGGTATGATCTCCACGAGGAGGCTTTGTTTCATTTTAATCACAGAATTTAAAATGTAATCGTATTGATTGTTTAAATAGTTTTTCTTACAGCTCAGCTACTTTTGCCCTTGAGAGTCTTTTAGAACAAATAAACACTGTCCAATAAAACTTCAACATGAAATAATTGGCAGTGTTATGCCCTGTCCTGATTGGCAGATCACTCCATTAACAGCCACAGCTTAAATTATAACCTGCTTTATCATTTATTTTACCCCAAAATGGAAACTTAATTTACAGCATCATGCTGCAGTGAAAGAGACTTGCAACTAATAATGAAGATCATAAACACAGTTTATCGAAGTAATAAAACAAGCGTTAAACAGGTTTCTGATTGACTTTTATGTAATTTGGCTTCTGTCAGAACTTGGTGCAGGCTCCCCCTACTGGTCATTAAAAGTATCCTTTTTATATTAGCAGTCTGTGAATACACACACGTGGATAAAACGTGTATGCAATATTAATACTGCCAGATTACATCAACGGGATTCAATTGCATCTGTAGAAAGAGCTGTTGGCCCCTAAAGGAAAACCACCATGATTGTATTAAAAGTATATAAACATTCGTTTTTCTGTGCCTTAGATATATGGACAAAACTTGTGCACGTGCTCCTCTTAAAGGCTGATTTTGAGCAGAGAAAAACTCTCCATCAACACCCAAAAATGGTTAGCTACGATTTCCTCTCCAACAGAGAGGTTCATTACGTTTATTAGAGAACATAATTGGCTGAAATAAGCACAGATTAAACTGCCAGAACTGGGGGAACACGCTAGAACAAAATGTTAAGCTGATGTTCATGACCACTGGACTGCTGCATGCTGGGAGGCGTTCCATTACATCCTCACCCTAAGGCTGCTAGCTATCAAAATAGGCACAATTGACCTTTAATATTAAAACCACAGATATTTAGTTTCGAATGCGTGGTACTGCTACTAGATCTGCAGCTGCTAATTATTAAATCTTACCTAAGAAGTCTGTAACATAGAAACTGCTGTTTCCCTGAGCCCAGCGTGGCGTCCCTGTGTTGTTTCTTTGGTACCCAAACATAAAAATATTCATTTCACATGGACAAAAAAGCAAAACAGCAGAGAAAAGCAGCAAACTGATATATGAAAAACCAAAATGAACAATTGTTAAGCTTTTTGTGCAGCTTGTAAAAGAGACCTTAGAGGTAACCAGCTGATTCTTGAATAATTAGTTTTCTTTTGTGTGAACATGAATATGGAGCAGGGGGAATAGAAGGAACATGTTTTAAACCACGAGTGAACATTGGTGTCTACATCTGCTACACCCCGCTGAGCTGAAAGCCGGGTTTCTGTTAAATGAGCAGCGCTGAGGCCACTTTAGAAAAGCGTTGAGTGTCAGTAGAGTGAAATGAAACTCCAGGCGAGCGTCGGGCTGTCGTCTGAAAGTGAGTTCAACGAGGGAGCGTCGAGGTACAGGAGAGAGAGCCTGCAGATCGTAACCTCGGAGCTTCTCTGAAATACTTTCCTCTCTGTGAGTCATTTGCACTTTGCCCTCGCAGTTTGGTAGCAGAAGGCAACGAAGAAGAAGGAGAGCGAGATTAAATTGGCCAGAAAAGAGAAATCGGCTCATATTTTTAGCTTTGCTTTCACACATCGAAATTCCAACCGAACTTGCAGCGCTCAGCTGGCTCGTGCAGTTAGAAAGCAGCCAGATATGATTTGAGAGACTTTCTTTGTTTCGTTGTGCAGATACGTCCATACATCCCTCATAGATCTGAGTGTAACGCTGCTCTGCTGGTCAGTTTCTAATTCAAATCGTAGCAGCTGAAGCTGTGGAAATCCTGCTGGAATCAGAACCTGAGCTGGGAATGAAGTCATGGCCTAGTTTTGAATTACGTGCAATAAAAGAGCAGGTTTGTGCAAACGTTTCCTCACAAACGTCTAAAAATAGGCACTCTTCTAATAAATATCCAGTGTGGTTTCTGTAGTTTAATGATTCGTGTCAGTGGATTGTTTGGACGATTGGAGTCGTGGGGGGTTTTAATCTTTAATTACTGCTCGATGGTTCACTCCAGACCCGTCATCCATCTACTTTAATAGAAGATAATGTCTTTATGGAAAGAATTTTCAGGAATCGAGTTCAGGATCTCGTCCCGATGTGTTTCTGTTGGCTTCATCGACTGATGGCCTCCATCCATCATGGAAGTTTGAGGCCACGTTTCTCAGCTGGAAAGGGGTGGAGCTGTTCAAGGATCTCTGGGTCTTGGAGGAGAGTTGATGTAGCATCTACAGTGATGAGGATGCTGTAACGACCTGTTGTGGTGAAGAGGGAATAGGAATGTCATTCATTTACTGGTCAGTCTAAGTTCCTACCTTCACTTGTGGTCACAACTTGTGGGTCGTGATGGAAAGAGTAAGGACATAAGCAGCAGAAATGATTTACTGTGATGAGTCCTAAAGGAACTGGCTGAGGTGGCTCGGGCATCTGACCGTGATGCCTCCTGAGCGTTTTTGATAAAGTGCTTTGAATATGTCGGGAGGAAATGCCAGAACACGCTCGAGAGGTGTCTCTCGGTTGGATCGGGGCGTCCCTTAAGAAGAGCTGGAGAGAAGGTCTGAGCTTAGACTGGACCTGGTCGAACAGATGGAGGGTGGATGGATAAGTTGTAGGCGTGGTGGATGACTTTGTAAATATGCACAGGGGTTGTTTTTTAATAAACTAACCAGTCATCGAGTGTGTCCAACATCAGCATTCATTCGTCACCGAGATGCTGATCTTCCCTGTGGTGGTTTTTGACCATTCACCATTACAGACTAGACATGCCCGTTTCCTCTGGTCTGTATTTGCTGCTCTGAGCCTGATTCCTGTCGTCAGCTCAGAGCTGGAAATGTCACTTTTCTTTTCTTTGGAGCTCTGAGTGGAAAAAAATAAATCACAACTCGAGTCTGATTTAGATGAACAGCCTGTTCAAGTTAATCGAGACATCTGCCAAGTGTAGTACGATACTCGAGATCACTCACACAGACTTGCACACATATGGCAGTAAAATAATGTGGTAGTAAAACAAGGCACAAACTTCTACTGCAGAATTCAATGATGGAGTTATCTCAGCTCTTGTCTGTCCGGGTGTTTGTGGCCGGCTCAGCCTTTTTACCTCGTGGAGTGAAAGAACGCCATGATTACAAGAGTTTTTAGGTTGTTTAAGTGATTCTAGAGCATGTCACGATTTTCTCAGCCTCGTTGTTTGACAGATTCGAGGCTGTTGGCAAATAAAGGCCCGAAACAAGAAAAGAATCAAGCATGCTTATTAAAGGTTGCTCTTTCCCATTTTTTTATTTGCCCAAACTTTTATCTTTGTAGCACCAGATGTGCAGCCTCTGCCTCCACTGACACTGCTGTACTTTTACATGAACTCTTAATAATTCAGTTATAATGGGATGAAAGTAGTAATGAATGTAAGATAAAGCCCATGAAAATGCCATCCTTTAATTACGTTAATGTTCTTATTATAAGCCAGACAAAGAGCTCATGTTAAGGAGAGTTTTAGCTTTTTAGACTCTTTAGTCCACTGAATGGTAATTACTTTAAACCACTTTATTCCCCTCCTGTTATCTGTCTAATGCAGTAAAAACTGCAATCTGAGATTTTAGTCCCATTTACTCTCAGATGGTCTGTATTGTGACGTCACTGGTGATGTTTCTACACCTACATCAGATCTTATTCTGTACTAAAATGTTAGCTATCACCTGTTGGTGGCTGGTTTGGTGCAGTATTTAGCCTAATTTTAGTATTATAACTGGTAAATAATTAACTCTGTTTATAAGTATGTTAATCTTGTTACCTGATAATGTATCAGCTCCCACCTCCTGTGTTTTGAGGCGTTTGTCGTTTAAATGCACTCTGCTGTTCATGTGTTGCTCGTCTTTAAGCTCCGTTTTTAAAATCTCACAGTGTAACTGCAGCCCAGATGCTGATATCTGATAACGTTTCAGAGCAGAATCACTTTCAGGCCAGACAAATTTCACTGTAGACATCGAGGTTAGAGCAGGTTCATATTGAGAAACCACGCAACGACATATTAAAGACTAACCTCGTGTTAAGGATGCATCATCTCAGACGTTCTCTTATCTTAAGTTTTTGGTCCATTTTCAGTGTCTTCTTCTGTAGGTAGCTTGATAGTGTTTGTTTTTCCTTAACATGAACTTTTATTGAGAACAGTTTTAACCCTTACCCTCTATCTCCCTGCTTATGTGTTTATATTAGCATAACTATATTGTTGTTGCTAGCCTCTAGGTAGCATTGTTACATGTCAACTAACCCAGCTTCACTAACCCTCCAAACGTTGTCTGTACTTTGTTTTCCGTCTTCGCTCATGTGCCAAATTTATAGAAGAGCTGTATCTTTTAGTTTTAAGATATCACATGGATGTTTATAATTTAACATCCGTGTGGTTAGCTAGCTAGACGGACACTAGCTAGCTAATGTCCTGCTAACTTCTAACTTGGGTAAATCTCATAAATCCTGGATGAACTTTACTGTAGCAGCTGGTAGAACAGAGACACCGATCATTTTGACTCTGAAAGAATTTGGACTGGTTCTAACTCTGTGTTGCATCAGTATTTACTTGATTTATGATCTGAAGAAATGTTTGAACCTGGAAATGGTTTACAGTATGAAATTTTAGTTTAAATTTATACAAAATCATTTTCATTGTCTAAATTGTGGTGATAAGATAAGATAAGATAAGATAAGATAAGATAACCTTTATTAGTCCCACACGTGGGAAATTTGTTTTGTCACAGCAGGAAGTGGACAGTGCAAAAGTTATGAGGCAAAAATTAGAATACAATAAGAATAAATACAGTACACAGCTGTACAGAATAAAATAAAATACTATTTACAGTAGAATAAAATAAAATAAATATACAATAAGATAAAAATAGAATACAAATACTATATACAACTGAGTAAAAATACAAAGTGATAAAGCCAGGGCTGAATTACAGTGAGGCTACCTTATGAAACTGCTCAGGTTGAGACTTCAAAGTAGAAGTCACCATGGCTGTTTCAGTCTTTGTTGCAGAGATAAGACTCAACTGACAAAGTTTTCAAGATTGTTTGAATAAAGAAGGCAATAAACTTTGGACAGTCTGCAGAATTTACAAAAACAGACCTTTTCCTAATAATCTCACAACAGTCCTGCTTAAGATAACCCCTTTCTATCTTTGGACAGTTGCAGGATTAACCCCTGTGAACTATGTACAGCCTAAAACTTGCCTCTTGTCAAAGATGTTGTGAAATGACCCATGAAATGTCCTTAAAATGGTTTGCTGTGGTATAAAAGTTGGGTTTGGGGTTGGCTAACGATATAGAAGCAAAATTGTTGGGCAACCCAGATAAAGTATAAAACTTCACCAGCACAACACTTCCTTAGCCTGTGCAGAGGTTATTGTTGGTGAAACTCGCTGCAGTTCCTCCTGTTTTTAAACTCTGTGAGCCCTAATGCCTCTTTGCCCCGTTTTATTGAATAAAAAGCCATCAGACCTGAAGCCACCACCACTGCCAGTCGGCGCTCCGGCTGGATTCAGATTGGAAGTCAATGGAGCTTACAGGGCTCATTCTTCGACCTATGGGCCGATGTAATGGCTTTTTAAACCGGTTAACCTTTGAACGAGGCGAGTTTGACTGTAACTGTTCAGGGCTCTTCGTCTATGGATTGTGACTGTCATCCTCATCAAACAGCACATACTGATCAAAGGTCACAACTAAAAAATATGACTATCGTGTTATCAATGGATTGTTGTTTTTGTGAGAGCAGCTGTAATTTTAGGTTTTCTGAAGCTTCCTCCACCTCCTCTTCATCATTCAGCAGATCTTTTTTAAGTCCACACCCCTCTGCTTTATTTCAGCCTTTTTTATTCTGAGCTGTCGGAAAGATGGATCCGTATTTTTGGAAACTTTTTGTTGTTGCTCTGTGTCTCTGTTCCTGCCAACAACAACAAAAAGAAGAGCTCTCCTCATCTTCCTCTGCTCATGAAACTGCAGATGCAGAAACACAGTTCATCCCTTTCTCTGTGCGATGGATGGATGGAGGCCAGCGTTTGTGCTCTGTGGACGTCTGAGTCACACCGACACTGCCTGGGACAGTACAGGCCTGACAGAGACAGATACATCGCTGTTATCTCTGTTTGTTTTTCTGTGTCAGAGCTCATGAGCAGCGTCGATGACAGCAGGGTCGCTGCGCGGCGTTTGCTGGCAGCTGGACGGCTGCTGTGGTCAGCATGTCCGGACCTTCACCTCGAAGACAAACCACAGACTCACCACAGTTTGGCTTCACAGGCCTAAGCTCATATGTGAGTGGATATCTGCAGAGTTCTCTCGGGTGAAGGATGCAAGTGTTGCATCTGATCTGAAACTGAGCAGCGTAAATAAAGGGAAGCCCTGTAAGAACCACATTTTAGAACATCAACAGCACCTGAAATGGAAACGCAACAAAGTTCATTTAAACTAACTAAATGTAGAGAAAACTGGTATCCATGTTTTATGGCTGTGGGATGTGGGAAAGGTCGGAATCTGACTCTATTCCAGTTGTGGCAGATGGTCGCTACAACCTGAGCCTGGTTCTGCCGGAAGTTTCTTCCTCTTAAAAAGGAGTTTTTCCTTCCCAGTGTTGCCATCTGCTTGCTAATAAGAGGTCATTTGATTGTTGGGTTTTCTCTCTGTTGTTGTAGGGTCTTTACCTCACAATATAAGCAGCTTTTAGGCGACTGTTGTGGCAACTGGTGATGCTGTGGTGAGAGTGCAGGTGAGCGTGACAGACTCGCAACTGATGCGTGGATTCTGGAGGGCGTGTCAAATGTGTGCCGGTGCAGAACCATCCTCAGGCCACCGGGAAATGTCCCGGTTCTCCTGATAGCCAGTCTGCCACAGATACACACTAATTTCACCTAAAAATAAAACGCTTTGGCCAAAGAAAGAAAACCCCAGTCGCTCACACATTGGCCAGATGGCGTGAATTATAATAGCATCTTCTTCAACAGAGATCTGGATCTGAACCAGCAGGCAGGAAGACTGTTTGTTGGATTGTATGAAGTGTCTGATAAGCTGATGGAGGCGAGGTATATGCTAGTGGAGTGGCAACGGCATCATGCAAGGTCCAATCAAAGTAGCCATAACATTAAGTATACGTGGCTTAAATACTATTTAAACTTCAGGGTTAGAAGAAAATATCTTGTCTTTAGCAGGAACCCAAACTCTTTTTCAGCAGGCTGTAAACAGGTTTATTTTGGACATCAGTCTGTGGGCAGTGACTTGTTTTTCGGTGCTTCTGCTTTGGCTTCATTTTTTTAGCTCCAGATGTTGATGCTTCAGCAAAACAGGGGACGTCATTTTCAAATTTGCTTCACAGGTCTGTGGAAACAGCTTTTAATGAACCCTGAGCCTTTCTGATCATGTTTAAAAGCTCCTAAAATCCGAGGAAATTCGGCTTTTAGCACTTCACAGTCAAACAGAAAGAAGTACGGCATTACTTTGTGCAGCACGGCTTTCCAGCTATATCAGGACCACTTTATCTGCATCAATTATTGCGGTAATTATGTGGTTGTTTGGCTAAAATGGAAAACCAAAAGGCAGACACAACAGGCATCAATCATCCCACTTGAATGTCATGTCAAATAAACATGACATTAAGTGGAGGAAGGTTGCCAAGTGGCTTGCAGCATCAGTGTCGAGTGCAGGCATCTCAAAGCTGCTTAAAGTTGCACGTCATATATGAGACTTACAGCCGGACGTGTGGAAGTTTGTTGCACTTGTTGTCTGTTTTATTTGATTTTATAGTTTATAACAGCTCAAACTCATGGTCTGAATTACCATTGATGGTTATTATTGTTGGTAGCTGACCTGAGCCTCAGTGTGGTGGAACACACCTGCAGGTCAGCTGTAGCTTCAAAATGTGAAAAATTACATTGGTGATCCACATTTATCATCCTGCAGCGGCACTAAACACACGAGGCGCTTAACCAGGTATTTAGGCCTGACAAATAAGGAGCATTAACCACAATAAACAGCACGGCTTTGACTGTAAACTGACACGACATTGATGCACCAAGCAGGAAACTGCCTTTAACGGCTAAATTTGTAAGAGATGGGTTACTTTTTTTGTTTTTTAAGAACTCCTGATTGACGAAGTCGTTGTTTTAGCAGCCTGTCTGTGTGTGAAGCAGCTCCTGCATACATGAATAAATCAAAGGAAAATAAAGAAATGAAAGCAGAATTACAGATGGAGGCAGTTAGCGGTGATGGGGGATGGGAGGAGAGAGCTTTAGAGGGAGCTCATGAGGATTTGGGAAGGGATAGAAACTGAAACTGGTAGCTAAAGAGGTCAGTGGAGGGAGGGGGGTGTAAATACTGAAGGCCTGCTGACGAGGGGACTAATCGGACTAAGTGAGCGTGCATGAGGGGGAATAACGGCTGCTAACAGAAGTCAACTTTAAAATTGGCTGATTTTACACGCACCCAGAAATGTCTTCAGTTAATCCTATCCTAATATTTTGTCAACATGGGCAATTTTTTAGAGTGGGTGTACTTTAACCACTTTATTAATAAATATTGCATCTTTTAAAAGGTTACATTTCTTATAAAAAAGTATCTGACACCATTTTTAAAGGCTGCCACGCACGGCCCATTCACTGAAGAGGCAGCTACTACTAAAACTAGGACTGAAAGGATGTGTGGTGGTTGTTCCTCATTTCTGTCCATTCAAACTCAGTAGAAGTGCAAGTGAGAGTCTTTAAACAGGTTCAGTAACATCTGTGTTCCTGGCTCATTGTTTCAGGGTCGTTTCGTTTCCAGTTTTTGTATCTTGTGAATATTTCTGCAGATTTTCAGATCCCTCCCTGGATAACAAGCAAAAAAGGATTTTAGAGGCAAGACTGTGGATGTTTCACAGTCTGCAGCTGTTGTTCTAAATTCAGGTATTTTAAACAGTAGCCGAGAAGTTAAAACAGAAACACTGTGGGAACGAATCGGCCACCAAATCCAAAGTGTCTCTGCCAGAGTAGCTTTGCATGATTCACAGTTTATAATAATCCTTATGTTTAAGCTCTTCTGATTGGCTGCCCCTCATAAACACTTTTAGCAGAAGGTGGGTGGGGCGTCTGTGCCTGAAATGACCATATAAGGGATATTCCATCTCTGTGACATCATCCAAGTCCAAGAGTAGAAAAAAACTGTGTGAAGCTTTCAGTTCAAAGTTATTAGTTGTACTTTTTTTTTTCTTTTTCTTTTTCTTTTTTTTTTTTTTGAACCTCAGCCATGTTTAATTTTAAAGTCCACCTTTGGAGCGGTTTGTACGTGATGGGCAACATGGTAGGTCCACTTTACTCATCGAATGTGATTAGTTAAGCAAACTTTTTGTCATTTAAAAGGTTTTACACTGCAAAGGTTGGTGGTTTTACCTATAATTTATTCCAAAGAATATAAAGGTTGGCTTTTCTGTCAGCTTTGATTGTTGACTTGTCTTATTGAAGTATTTCACTCAGCAGTGCAGTGACACAGCTCGGCTCTCAGCGCTCGACTGACGCGGTTCACTTCAAAAACTGCCGACCTTCAGTGAGTCACACTCGACCACGCTGATGTGATTCGCGTATTTATAGATTCAGAGCGACTTACAGTGTGCACTCTGTGACCCACACTCTCACATCTGTGCTCGCCTTTACTCATGAACAAGAGTCGTGAAGCTTCTAACTTTGCTCAAGCGTCACAGTGATGCGTCGGGTAACTGCTACAGTAAATACAGACAGAGTGAGACTCAGGCTGAAGCCTGTAGAAACAGCATGCTGTAATTTCCTCCAGTTTGCTTTCCTGCTTTTGTTTGAGATAAAAAAAAAAAAACCGACATTTTCATTGTTGCTCCAACACTTAAACTGAACACTGTTAGCTTAGCCGGTGTAGCTACAACTGTGAAATAATGGAACCGTTTTAAAAGGTAAACGGACCAAATAAAAAGAAGGCAGAGCTCTGTAGCGTAGCCCTCTCTTTTTTGGCCTTTTTAAATTGCCTTTCAGACATGATTGGGAAGATAACCAGCGACTCGTCTTTGGTGACGACTTCAGGGACCGCTGGATTTGGTTTAATGGCCAAATCTCTGTGCCGGGCTCACACTGGAGATCTTCTAAAACCTTTCACCCCTGGCTGTGAAGATTAGACCGGGATTTTTGTGCTGTGGCTCAAGGACTGTATCTTTGTGATGTTCAGTTTTCTGTCCTGTGGGACTCAGACTCTGAGATCTCCTTTGACTGGAAGACAAAGCGTGTACAGCTCAGAGCAGAGGCTGCAGGAGGCTGTCGAGAATTTATTGTCTGAGCATGAGAAACGTTACCGTGTCTGCCAGCATGGAGTTAAGATTTAAACCTCAGTGACTCAGTGAGACTCTGACAGTCCAGGGTTACTAAAGCCTGGCTGCAGCACACAGGCTGTATGTCTTATTGTTGCCCTGACTCAGACGAAAGTCAGAGTTTAATAAGTACAGAGCCAATGTGCCCTCTAAGCTGCGCACTGCTGGCACGTCTCTGCGCACAGAAAATCTGCGTTGTGCACAAAAAAAAAATTGAACCTGAATTGAAATTAAAATGAATACTTTAACAATCCTGTTTTGCAGTGTTAGTCAGTGACTGGCTGCTCCTGTGTAGGATTAGAACGATGCCACCTTATCCCATAACGGAAAAAGTGTGGACTTTATACCAGTTTTTAAATTGTGTTGATCGGTCACGTAAAACCAGAGTTATGATAAAAATATCTGCAATGTTTGGTTTTCTTCCTGAATACTGTCGTTGTTCATATTTACTGCGGGAAGAAACTGTAAAAACGGCGTTTTATAAGAAAAAAGGCTCGAAAGCCTGTGAGCAAAAACAAACTCCACCCCCCTCTCCCTTTCCTATTCGTCCAAAAAAGTACCATGTCGACCAATCAAAAAATGATAAGGCAACGTGGCATCTAGTTGTTAAGAAACGGGGGAAGTTTTAGGAGTGACGGCGGAGTGGCGCAAATAATTTGTGTGGCATCAGATTTGATGCAGAACAGCTGATTGTTCTGTAAACAGTTTGAAATGTTTATTTAAAAACACCTTAATTCCAGGACTGGAGCTACGTTTGGCTTGTTTTGGGCACTGAAATAAAGGGACTGCACGCCTTTTTAAACAGTGACATCATCCATAATCTGCTCATGTAGCTCTGAAGAAAGGAGCAAACTGACTATTGACGATTATCATGACTAAAAAAAGCATTAATTTTCCATCCTATTATTTCGTGATGTGAACGCGACGTAAAACTGAGACGTGTGTGTGTGTGTGTGTGTGTGTGTGTGTGTGTGTGCGTGCGTGTGTGCGTGCGTGCGTGCGTGAGACCTGGCCTGACCTTCAGTGTTGAGCTATTCAAAGCTGCCGGCTGCTAAATGGCCAGAGCGAATTGTTTATAAAACTTAAATGGGAGTGTGGAAGTGGAGGAGCGGTCCCAGCTGTGGATTGTTCAGGGAGACCCACCCCGCCTCTTCAGCCTGCAGCCGTTATTCCTTCCACATGTGTGGATGAGACAAGAGCAAACACATGTGGAGGAACGGCTTTTATTGTCCTGAGAGGACCTGAAGGGATGCTGCACGAGGGAGACGCTCAGCAGCTGAATCAGCTCCTCACATGTTTACGTTAGATACGAGGTTTGGCTGCAGATCGACGATGCTCGTCCAAACCGGCGGAACGTCAGCGCATCGCTTTAATGTTAGTGATTAATGTTAGCACCATCCAGGGAAAGAAAACTAGAGGACAGCGTGCTGATAAAAGAAAATGTGTCCATGTGCTTCTGTTTTCTGCTTTTACTTTATCACTGGACTCCTTAAAAACATTTTCCTGCCCTCATTAGTGTCTGGTTGAGGTCACCTGTACCCCATTATCCTTTCCGTCTCTGTGGATGTGCACTCCCTCGATCTTTGCCAGCTAGTTCTCACATCTAGTTTCTTTGCACCCTGTCTGGACTTGTGGTTTTCATTTTTGGACTGTGGACTTCCTCCGTTGTATCTGCAGCTTTGTACATAAGGACTGGATTATAGATGTATTCAGGGATTTGGGGGTGTTATTCGGTTCACGTAGAGTTAAGGTTCGAGTCTCAGAAATCTGCGGTTTCTGTCTGTTTGATAAACAAAAATATCGATTATATTTAAGTAAGGATTTTCCAACGAATAAAATAATTAGTGTTGTCTCTGAATAAAGGCTAGATTAGTTGATAATAATGAAACTGTGTTAAACAGTAAAATGTAATGGTGTTGATGTTATGATGTTACTGAATATATTGGCTCTAATTTTAATGAGAATATCAGATGGACGTTGCTACAGTTCACTTTGAGTGGCTGAAAATGTTCACGCTCACATAGGAAACAGGGCAGCAGGCTCTGACTGTGAATCTGGGCTCACGCACAGCCGTGTGAGAAAACCTGGTTAAACGTTCCTGCCTTCATGCTTTACTGTACCCCGAGTGCATTCTGACTCATTTCCACGTAGGCTGAGTTTGGACTTATGAAAGACAGCTACTGCCTTCCTGTTCATGCTCTTCTTCAAATTTAATCCAAGCTGTCTTACTGTGAGTGTATGAATGCTTCCCCTGCATCGCTGGCTGATTTCCAAGGCTTCAAAATATTAAACAAAGTCAAAAAGAGAGAACAGCTTGTGCATTCGCCGAGCGAGAACCTGATAGATGATGTGGACTACTGTGTAAAAATCCTCCGTGTGGACGGATAACAACATGGATCCTTGTTACTGTAATCATATTACATTTTTCAGTAATGCCGTAATGTAGCGTGTTAATGCAGTAAAGTCAGTAATGACATAACAGTGACAGTTGCTTTATAAACATCCTTCAGTTGTCTGCACATCGGGTGGAAGTTCAAAAAATGTCAAACAAACGTGTTTGTTTTATGTTTTGTTTCTTCGTGACAATAAGCTGATTTTAGTTCATGTGAAGGTGAAACATGGTGGAGCAGTCTTAAACTCTTCAGGATTGGAGATATGGACATCACTTTCATTTTTATGGCACAAAAGGACGAGAGCATAAAGTGGAAGCAGCATGCTGCTAGCACAACTTTTCCAACAGCATGCTAACGCTAAGCTAACCAAGAACCCAGAGTGATGTTCTGAGCGTATGCAGACTCCGCCCAGCAGCCAGAGCCTGAACTTCAACAGGTAACAAACTGACGAGCTGTCAGGCTGCAGTTTGTACCTGTTCATGTTTCTGCAGTAGGGTCAGTGTGGCGGTCGCTTTGGAGCGTCTTTGAGGGCCGGCGTTCAGCTTTGCTTTGTGTTCATATGTGAAAACTCAAAGAAAGGTTGTGTGTCCTCATTAGGGTCTGTAGCCCATAGGTTAGTGGTTAATGTAACAAATTACTTTCTCCGGTAAGTAATTAAACAATACACTCCATTACTTTTAAGAACAGTAAAGTGTAATCTATTACTTTTTCAGAGTAACGACCCAAACACTGATGACAACAAACCAGTTGAGTCATAAATGCTAACCGCCGTCTGTTCGCGAGAGTGTTTCATGCTGCTGTGCTTGTTTTTGACTTGAATAAGAACTTTGGTGAAAGTCAGTCGACACAACTGAGAAGCTCCAAAGAGCTGTGAGAGAAAGAGACGCCTTCAAACACTCCACGAGGACCTGGATGGTTCAAAGATCGCCCAGTCCACACATAAAATATGATTTTAACTGGTTTGAAGTGTTTTGTGTTTGTCATGAATAATGGGGTGAGCTCGTGTTTGTTTATGAAGCTCGCTCAACTCGTTCGTTAAATTGTCCTGATGTTTGTTCTTCATCTTCTTTAATTGGAAAGAGAAAATGATTGAGATAAACACCGGCTTAATGAAGCTGAGTATATCAGCAGGCTGGATCTAAATGGATGGATGGACTTTAAACATGTTTAATCAGCTTGTGTAACAGTGATCAATAAAAACTAACAGCCAGGGAGGAAAAGAAAAGCTGGAAATTTCCTCTCAAAGTCTTTTTAATAAATGGGAAGAAAGTGAATCTGTCTTCAGTCCTATTCTGATGCTTTGACCACAAACTGCTCCTGTTTGTTCAGTTAGAGGAGGACAGTGATGGCCTTACATGGGTGTGGTTTACCCAGCGTTGTTGTGATCGTAAGCGCGTCCACAGTTTGTGTGACTGACTTCCTTCCTGGAACAGCCTTTTTGTCCTGCTGACTGAGCCGTGGTAACGATTACTGCAGGGCTGTTTACTTTCTCGCAGCGTCTCTTTCCAGCTGAACCTTCTTTAACTGCAGCGATAACGCAGGACGAGCTGGTCCCATTGATCGCGATCGCCCGCTCCTTTAAACGACCGCCTAATTTTTCTTCCTGGAACTGCACAGTCGTCTGGATTTCCCAGTTATCAGGCTGTAACTATCGAGTGATGTTTGACATCAGGTTTTGCTTTGAAAGTAGAGAAAAAAGGTATTTTCATGGAGTCTGGAGATTCACACTCTCTGCAGGTTTTGGTGAAATAAAAATCTGAGGTAAAAATGGAGAAAATCCATTTGCAGCATGCTTTCACCAGTCAGACCAATGGGAATAATCCACCAGTCTCTACTGGGTTTCATCATATTAGCGTCACACTTCAGGCACTGACCTTTGTCCATGCAGGACCTCTTACAGTGAGATTTACCTGGAAGTCATTAAATATCATGAAATATCCGGCCTCAGAACGGGCCTTCAGTTAAAGGCACATATGAACAGTTACTTTGCTTATCAGATGATTCGGTGATGATTTGATTTGATAAACAAATGTATATTATGTTGAATGAATTTGACCTGCAGGCAGCCTGGGATCGAACCAGCAGGGCCTCCATCTTTAACCGCTGCCCAGTCCACAAAGCTCTGAACCCCACGACGTCTCCTGCGCTCAGCCACCTACCAGAGGCCCGGCTCCATGATGGGGGGCAGTAATGCTGACTCAGGTACGGTGACCTGGGTGGTTTATTTTATAGCCAAATAGTTGTTTTTTTTAAAATATCCTAGTCAGATGCCTCCTGTGAGGTGAGATTGCAATGCCTCAGTTTTCAAATAGAAGTCCCAGAGAAGGAGGCTGTAAGGGATGGAGGTCTGGGCATCTGCTTCACATGTTGCCCCAGATCTGGATTTGTGTCAAGTGGATGGACTGATGGATAAATTCAACGCTGCTTGTGAAAGACTTTGATATACAGAAAAATCCACCTTCATTCAAGAAAGTCAACCAAATGAGCAGAGGTCAACTTTAACTCAACGTCAGGTGTTCTGAACAAAAAGCTGAACTCTTCTCCAAGGGGAAGTTTGTCTCAACTCTTTACTCCCTGAAAGCCTAAAAGACGTAAACCTTGAAGTGTCGTCTGGTCGTCAAACAAAGACTTTATTGACGTAAACTGAGGTGCTCGTCGTTAAGGTTACGGGTGAGGTCATCAAATGTCGTCTTTATGGCGGATCAAAGTAAAGAAATAGTTGCATGTGGTCATTTTACCATTAAGACAAAATTAAACAAGCTAAACATTCCCACCTTTGGGAAGAATAAGAAAGGGACCTCTCGCTCTGTTACCTGATTGGTTGCTTTGAGGCCTTCTGATCAGAACCACTTTCCCAAATTACCTGTCGAATGCAGTAACAGTAAAAACATGTGATTTCTTTATTCTGATTGATGTTTCTTGCTGTGTGAGAGAGTGGCTGGACGCCTGTTGTGGAGCTGAGTGAAGCTGCTGCTGTTTGCTGGAGGAAGCTGTGGCTTTGAACGCCGTCGGACTCAAAGCCGAGCCTGAGAGCGGGCAGCAGGTTTATTTAGAAATCGGAGTCTTTCAGACGCCGCCGAATCCAGCACGATTTATCTGAGGATGTCTAAAAATACTCCTCACCTGTCTGTCCGCGCCTTTATCTCTGTCGTCCACAGCAGGAGGAGGAGGAGGAGGAGTTTCAGAAAGAAGGAAGAAATGTCTCCTAAAGTGAGAAAGTTGCTGCTGAAGCTCAGCGTTACGCTCAGCGCTGATTGATTGACTGTTTTATGACTTCAGCACCATAAAGTTTCTGACATTAGCACGTTACTCATTCATGCTTCAAGGACCACGAGAGAAGTGTCGGTTTGTAAAGATCATCTCGCTGAAGTGAATCAGAAACATTTATTTCCCATAGAGCCTGCTTTCTGCAGTAATCTATAAACATCACATCATTTTGTTTTTAAGGCTCTTTCTTCCAGACTTCTCAGATCATTCATTATTGCAGCTTACGGCACAAAAACCTCATTATTTATAAGACAGTTACTTTAAAATGCTTCAATAAAAACTTCTATAGAAATCGACCGTCCTTACAGTCGTTACAGAGGATTCAATTATCTTTAGAGACCAAAACAGTTTTTTCTATCAGGCCTTAAACGTGTTTATTTCTGCTGTAAAGTCGCACATTTTAACCTGGAAGTCTATGGAGACTGACTCACTGCTGGAGGCAGCCCCTAGAGGACATTGGAGGAACTGCAGGTTTTGGTGCATCAGACGCTTGCTGAGACGCGGTTACCCTGCAGAGGCGATACAGGTGTCGGGTTTTAGCTTCCTGTTTCTCAGCCGTGTGGAGGAAATGCCCTCGCAGGTTTACAGACCTCACAAGCTCCTTTTCTTGGTCATTATCCATCTGCTCCTTCCCTCGTCAGCTCCTTTTCTGGCTTCGTTTTCTCTGTAATTAAGTCAGATTTGCTCCATTTCTGTCTCCCTCTCCCTGGATATGTTTTTGCAGAGGAGGCCTCCCTCATACTTGTCTGCATGTGAGCTCCAGGTGGAAAAATGTGCTCTAATCCTCTGAAAAAAACAGTATTCATGCTGCCATCTCCCCGCCGCTGAAGCCTCGCTGCTGCCGAGGCCTCGCTGCTGCCGAGGCCTCGCTGCTGCCGAGGCCTCGCTGCTGCCGAGGCCTCGCTCTATGGATGATGGCTGAGGCTCGCTGATTTACACAAGACGTCAAGTGACAGAACACAGGGCAGCTTGTTACAGAGTGCAGGGAGGCATCTTTCTCATTTTTATTGAGTTTTACAGACTCTTATTGTGAAGTGAGAGCGGGGTGTGTCGGAGAGGCTCACAGATGTGCGGAGGCGGTGGAGGCGGCGAGTAATTTCATCGTGTTTTCCCCGTTTTTGTGGCTCAGGCGCTGAGGAGGAGCAGCGCCGCTGTGGCTCAGCGGGGTGACGTGGCAGCAGGTGATTCAGCCCCGTGTGATGAATGACACACCTGGCGAGTGGGAGTCGCGAAGGGAAACAAACAGATTTAGTTGTAACAGTCCAGGAGCTCGTCCACGGCGCCCTCTCCTGAATTTTACACTGGAGTGAGTTCCAATAGGAAGAAAACACCCCAACGTGAGCTGAAACGCACCTGTGGACAGACAGGTGTGCGCTTGGTTTTTATTTTGTCATTCTTAGCTCTTTGCAGTGAAGCTGCTTTTACTTCCTGTGTGTGCGACCCTTTTTCCTTACTTGGATTTTTGGACCCACTTCCTGTTTCAGATGAAAGACTTGGACTTTTTTTTTGTTCCTTTGTCTCTGCACGTCTTCATTTGATACGACAGCATTTAATTAACGACTATGAACAAAAAGACACACAACGTCATCCTCTGCATACAAAATTGAGCTTTAATGTTTCTACATGTGCGCTCATCTCTGTGCTAATGGTCATTTGGGGCCAGCGTTCAGAAAAAACTGGGGTTAAACCTGGTGAAGTCGCACTGATGGTTCTTCACGGCCCTTTTTATAACGTTTTGATTTTTTTAAAAACAGATTTCACTGTAAACCACACAGCTACCCAACAATGAAACATCCCAACAGTCAACTATCGAGCGGGGCCAGCTGAGTTGGTTCGGGCTTCTGGTTGGGTTGCCTCCTGGGAACCTCCCTTTGAAGGTTTTCCAGACCACGTTTAGACCCGGTTATATATCACGTCTGGCTGGGGACGCCTCAGGATCCCCAAGGAGGAACTGGGAAGTGTGGCGGGAGAGAAGAACGTCTGAAAACCTACAAAGCCTGCTGCCACCATGACCAGAGCTCACACAGTGATGGATGATTTAAAGCCTTAGCGGCCTCCATGAGAACAGATTAAAACACCGTCTAATTTGGTGTATTGTGCATAAATACATCTGAGTCGTGTTATGAAGCTGACATGTCCTGGTGTGTTTTTGTTTGGTTTTTATAGCAGCAGCATGATTTTTTTTTTTTATTATTACTGGGACTGAAAGCTGCGCTTCATACCAAACATAACAAATTACACTGGAGACACTCAGGGTTTAAAGAAAGCACCAATATCTTTATTAAGCTAGCACAAACGAAGCCCACAGATAAAAGATTTGGGATGATTAAAAGTCACGTTTCAAAAGCACTGTGAGCCAGATTATGAAATCACCTGCAGGTAACGGTGAGTAAAGGGTAGACATGTGCTAAAATCTTCTGCACTAAAATGAAATCGTTATGTTCCCCGCCCTGCACAGATACTGTTTTCATCTTATCGGGTGTTTTCTCAACAATGTGGGTTATAGTGGAAGTGGAGCGTGCAGCCGTTTAGTTTCACATGAAATGGTGTTGGTGTGTAGTTTTGCACCGTCACCTGTCTTTATTAGAGTTAGAAAACTAAAGGGATGCCTTCTGTTGCACTCATACATTCAGCTGTTTAAAGGTGGTTATTGTAGTTTATACCTGCAGCACTGAGTGTAGCACAGCCTGTGTTCTCCTGACGTTCTGGTTTGTGATTCTTCACATGAAGAACCAGTTTAAAAACTTTCAGTTTGACTTTACAGTGTTGAGCTCTGTTATAAGCTTTGACGGACTGAATTCGGAGGCACAGTCACCTCGATGGTCTCGGGGTCTTTGAGCCATGCTAGTTCTTCCTCCCTTCATGTTTTTGTCTGGAAATGAAGAACATGAGGGTACTTTGAGTTTTTATGAAGAGTTGGAGTCGATGATTTTGCAGCTTGAGCTTCCTTAGAGTGGTTGGAGTTTTCTCTCCTGATGGTTTTGATGCACTCAGCGTTTTAAATGAATGCAGCTGCAACATCAGTGTAAATGTCAGCGTCATAAACTCTCTTTCTGTGCGTCTCTCTCCATCCAATCCCATAAGCCCCGACGGGTGAGCTGGCACCCATGCAGCTGAGCGCAGCTCGACTTGTCAGACTTGGAGTGGTGTCCACAAAGAGTCAGCACTCCTCTCTGTAACGGCTGCAGCCCAACAATCGCACTGATGGTCCGCCTGACCACTTCCTGTAGATACATAAAATGATTTCAAAGAGTCGATCTGCCTCCTTTCCACTCCGCAGCCTCGACACAGGCTTTTTAAGAATCTTTAACTTAAAACATGAGACAGTTTGTCACGATGTAGCGTCTGTCTGTAGCAGTAGCTGCAGTCTTTATTTGAAAGGATCTGAATGATACACAAACTCTCTCTCTTTCCCACACAATCAGGAGTTCAGCACATCTCTGACCTCTGAAGGTTCTCATCTATATCAGTTTGATGTCATCATGTATCTTAGCAACCACCTAGCAATGGGCTGAAATGGCCTGTTTTTAGCATAAATGGACCTTTATGAAAGAATTATTTCAATCATTTTAATTTCATGACAGTAATGTCACATCTATATCAGCAAACACTGACATATGATGATGTCATCACGTTGCCTAGCAACCACGTAGCAACATGTTCAAACAACCCATTTGTAAATCTCATCTACCACACTTTTTTTCTCCTCATTGTGGTTCATTATATCAATTTTCCAAAAGCTCGAACAGACCAAACAACACTGCAATACAGTTAGCTTGAACTGGGTTAAGAGAATGATTAGCCACACCCAATAGATTCTGCTCAGTTTTAACTGTTTTCTGTAGCCGAGTCAATCGCTTGATTTTTCTTCCTCCCTTTACATCAACCAATAAAGTTGGCAGTAACGTCACAAAGGCCCGATGAATTTCCAGTTCACTCAAAATTTCAGCGGTGACCAGGTTAGCATGCTAGCACACTGCTAATTAGCATGTCATTACATAATGAGCTACACCGAAGACAATTCTGAACCTCGATTCATCGTTACATCAACGCATTAACAGTTAAACAGACAGCTAAATCTTAACACATGTGAGCGTGACTTCTGAAGTGTCTGGAGGAAGTGACACTGTGTTCTGGATGAAATGGACCTCGATGTTTAATTTATCTGCGCATCTTCGCTGATGTTTCACGCTTTCACTTTAACTGCCTCATGTGGCAGAAAGCTCGCCGGCTGGCTGTCTTAAAGAAGCTTTGCAGCAGCAGCGAGCTGAGGCGCATGAACAGAGCCAAGCACAGCTAAGAAAGGATTAGTGCAGCTGATATCGATCAATTTAAAAGAAAAAAGAAAAGCCCCGATCGTCTCTGAACACTTCCAGTAAATGTGAGTAGAGGAAGGAAGGAAATGGATTTGTTTTTATTCAGAATCAACAAATTAAGGGACGTTTCAGGCGTTTCCAAAAATGAGCAGATCCTGGAAACTTTAATTTTAATTATAAAATATGAGGACTGTGCAGACTAAGCGAAGTAGAGGTCAGCGTTAGACGTACATGTAAGCAGTGTGGCCACCATGCCCTCAGCAGCCGCCCCCAACTCCTCCATACTGTAAACAAATGCAGCAACTCCTGCATAAAAAACCCTACAAACAAACAAATGTGGCCAACGCAGCAGGCAATTATGCTTTCACCAGCACGCATTTGGCCAGACAATTAGTGGTTGGTAAATGTTGAGTTTCAGCAGACAGGAGGTCGTCCGGTTCAGTATTTGGGGCACGTAAGCGCCAGTTTGGCTTCCAGTTTGTTGACTGAATCTGCATGATTTAGCTTATGCTGCCTCTTGGAGAGGAAACATGGCCCCGATTAGTTTTTGCCTCTTTGTGCATCGAGACAGCTGATGCCCCGCATGTCTGCCCGTCGTCACGTCTGTCCATCTATGCTGCAGAGACTAGAAAAAAAAGAAAGATGCTGTGTTTGAGCTTGCAGATCGTTCAGAGTGTGCTTTAAGATTTGATTTTAAGATTTGACTTATTTGATTTGATGGTGAACAGATTCCACGGATCCTGAAACAAAGGCTGCATTTTCATCACGCTTGTTATTCTGTGCCTGCAGGCTGAGACTCCTCTCTCCCTGCAGACCGGCAGGAATCACTCCTCCAGAGTCTTCCTGAGGGCTCAGGTAGCACGGGAAAACTCACGCAGGGAGGACGGATGAAATGGTGTTGGTGTGTGTTTGCTTTTCAACATGAGCGCACACACACATTTTTCAAAGCACCCAGAGGCTTGCGTGTGTGCACACATGTGCTGTGATGGTTGGTTTTGTTGTTCTGAGCCTTTGAAGGCTCCCCGTTTCCCTCTCGGTGGATTCAGCTGCAGGCGAGTCGTCTCAGGTAACGATTGCAGCTTCACTTGAAGACCAAACTGAAATATGATGCTTTTAAACTGTAAAGAGGTCCTAATAAGCTGTTTCTGTCATATATGTTCTGCTCTACTGATGGATGTTCACATTAAACACTCAGAGTTTCTAAATAATGAGGTCAGTGTATGTTTACGTAATCCCCGTGAGCTAAAAGCTGCTCTAAATCACAGACTGTATATAAAAGATGGACAAATCCACCGTGACATCAGAGTGCTGTTTTAAACACTGGTGATTTAGCTGCCAACATGTTGTTCTTTTTCTTTTTTCTTTTTTTTGAGCTTGAAGGGACCTTATTTGGATGACGGGCGGAGTGTTAAGTTATGAGCTTAGATAGCTTTGTTAATTCCACGCTAACTGGGGCACAGTGGTATTAAAATCCTAGAATTTTAGAATTTCAGTCAGCAGAACTTAGATTTCTGAGACTGTCTGCATTAAAACTGCCCCTGAAGGCACCACGAGCGCTCAAAGGTCCACTTTAGCTACTCCAGTTAGCTGACGTGAAGGCTAGCAAACAGCTAGCAGGTACAGCCTGTTGTCAAAGCGGCCACGCCCCCAATTTTATGCCTTATAAATATACTCACTTGAGAGAAGAAAATAGTTTTTGCATCAGCCTGTAAACATATTTGGTTTTTGCTATAACATCAGACATTTTAATATGGAAGTCTATGAAGACTGACTGCTGCAGCCTCTGGTGGACATGAGAGGAACTGCAGCTTTTGATACTTAAGCTTTGCATGATAAATAAAAGCACATAGCTGGAAATGAGTAGA
The DNA here is from genome assembly GCF_041146795.1 of Maylandia zebra. Classification (NCBI taxonomy): domain Eukaryota; kingdom Metazoa; phylum Chordata; class Actinopteri; order Cichliformes; family Cichlidae; genus Maylandia; species Maylandia zebra. The sequence continues at coordinate 32,034,808 of NC_135176.1, read as the reverse complement.
ATAGCTCCACTTTAAAGATCATAAGCATAATGTAAACATTGCATACACACAGTAATCAGTTTTCCACAGCTAGTATGTATATTAGGGGGGTTGATAGTTGTGGATCGTTTCCATATCGTTAAATGTGACAGAAAAAACAAGCAGAAGCAGTGACAGCTGGCTCGTGCAGAGTGTCACCAACAGTTTTTTTTCTTTAACAAAGACTTCAGAGTTGAGTCAAATGAGATTTTTCTGCATTTAAACTGGTTTAAATAACATAAAATTTTCAGCTAGAGAGCGTGAAGATCTCACCGGAGCTGAACAATGAAGCTGCAACAGACAGCTGCGACCAGCTGTCGGTCTACAATATTAGGCTAAAATGTATCCAGGTGTACCATAATCAGGTAACATTATGTTATAAAGATGTCTTCTCACACAGCGTTCCCTGAGATTTTCTGCTGCACTGTTTGTTATTCTGAGAATTTCCATCAGAGTGTGTTCAGGGGGAGTCTGTGTCTTTCAGCCTCTCCCTCCTCTCCATTAGTCTGTCACATCCTGGTATTAAACGGGGATTTGGATGGCAGGAGCGTGTCTGCAGCACAGGATTTGGCTGTACATGCCCGGTCCCAGCAGGGGTGAGCGCTTCGGCTCTGAGCCCCAGAGGACGGGAGACTGAGAGGAGCTTTATTCTCCGGACTGCTGCTGCCTGAGAGCTGACAGGAGGGATTTATGTGGACAGTGAAGCAGAACATCTTCTCAGTCTGGCTGCTCTCAGAGACTATAAAGTCTGGAAAGTGAAGCTGACGCAGCAGTGCCTTAAACCTGCACTCTTTCTAGTGGCCAGCAGGGGGCGACTCCTCTGATGCTCAGTGCTCGCTCGTTCTGGTTTCATGAAACAGACTCCTGATGGAATCGTCTTCAGTAAATCCAGGTATGGTTGGGATCAGGCCTACTTTGTGATTGACAAGTCGCGAGATGCTAACCAAAACTTCGCTATTTAGCTGCTAAACATTCTGTGTCCACGGCTTATTAACGGTTAACAGCCGTAAACTGTTTCACTCTGCTGTTTGCTGAGGAATCAGTGCACGGTGGCCTCATCCGAGGACACAAGAACAAATTTCCTGCTGCCCAAAACAAGGTGAAAGATGCTAAAATGCAGCCGGTGCTCCTTCCATATTATTACACAGTAAGTTCATAACAGACCGAGGAGCTCAGGATGTACAGTCCAGTTCAGCGCTGACTGCTTGGGAGTGGCAGCAGCTGTAATGAGCTTACATAAGGTCACTTATCTGTTTTTCTCTATCTGGGAGCATAATTATCAAAATGAATATAATTTTGAACATTAATCAGACTTAAAAGTAGTGATTAAGACCATAAAATCACCAGTAGAGTATTTACTGAGGTCACAGATCGAGTGATCAGCGGTTTTCTCACAGACTTCTGAAGAGTCGCCTCCTTCTGGTTGTCAAATTTAAGCCACTTTCTCACCTCCTCAAAAACAATTTAACAGATTTAAATGAAACTAATCACACTGTGCTGTGTGTATATGAAGCAGTGTGTTTTTAAAAGTGTCCGTGTGACTGCAGGGAATGAAAAATGCAACAAATCTGAAAAAGTTAAACATAACCAGGGGCTCATTTGGGCAGTAAAAGGAAGCGCTTCCAGAATGAGATGTTCCCAAACCCCTAAAACTCAAACTAAAGCAAGTAAAGCTGCAGCTGAAACAGAAAGTAGACTACATACTCACCAGATTCAGCACAAATGTTAAACACACCTTTTCTTCTTTGGATGGAAGAGGTTATCAAACCTTTTATTATGCAGTAATTTTGCATTACACTGACATTTCATCTTCTTTTATCAGCAGGAAAGACATAAAATACACGTGTCATACCCGTTCATTGTATTACACTGCTGTATACGAGCAGTCACAAATGGACCTTGACTGCTGCATATTTCAAATATAACTGCTTTCTCGCAGTTTTTATTATGAGCCAGGAGTTCTTGAAATTCGCTTTCGACTCCAGTTAAAGTGAAAAACTGAGAAATGCCGCTGTGCTTTGTTGTCCTTCACCGCAGTCATATCTCTGTTTTTCATAAAGAAAAGGACCTGCAGTCTTAACCTGCAGTCCACCTACCTCCCTCTGTTGTTTATTTCAGATATCACCTCCCTGCTTGTACTCGATATGGTGAACCCTCCCTCCACTCTCACCTTCACCTTGTCTTCCAGCCTCTGCCGCTCTGCTTGTTTGCTCCCAGCGGCCCAGTTTTGTTTCTGTGTGGTTTGCAGTCGAGCAGAGAAGAGAACAGTTTGTCTGCCTGATGAGAGGGATAACTTCCCTCTCCTGCTTTTATCCATAATGCTGCTGCCAGACCAACGTTTTGATGTCAGTGCCAATACCACATGGAAGTGACCAATGAGTGGTTCTGGAAGAAGAAGTAGGCTCTGCCAGAAAACCACCAAAAACCCCACAGGTGTTAGGCATTAGCTGCGATGTTGATGGTTTGATGCACTGCACTGGGTATATGTCCCCACTGAGCAAAAAAACTGTGCACTGGTTTCATGGTTTAGGCAAAAGTTTAGTCTCAAGTGTAACGTTAACTTAAAAGAGCGAGGTCAACGATAACCCAGATTTGGGAAAAGTAATGCCCAGAGATCGTGTCTGAGTCTGTCACCAGTCCTGTTCTAATCAGGTTCAAGTCAATAATCAAATGCAGTCAAGTTTTTATTCATGAAAATCTTCTTCCAGTCACCAGTGAAACATCTGAGTCATCAAAGTCAATGTTGTGTCCATGTTGGCCGAATTATTTCACAGTCAAAAACGTCATGTATCATAGTTCAAGTAACAGATCTGTGATTTTGTGACCCAAGCTTTCAAAGTGTAAACACAAATTAATTCATTAAATGGTCAAAAGCAGGAAGAGGCACTAACTTCCCAAAGTTAGGTAGGATCCCAAGATCCTTGACAAATTATCTAATCTTATATTAAGTCTACCAAAGTCTTGGCTTTTGTCATGAAAATCAACCAAAGTCTGACTTAAAGAAGTCCAGATGCTTTTCTTTCCAAGGTCCTTCGACATCAACCAAAGTCATTCCTCAATATTGTAAAGCCATAGTCAAGTTGTTATTGTAGCAAAACAATCGGCAAAGTCAAAGTCACCAATGTTTATCAAGTTTTGTAGAAGTCAGAAATCTAACACTGAGTCAACAAAGTTGGCTGAGATATAAAATTCAACAGATGACGGTTCTAAGTTGCCAGAATAACGTAGGAGTTCATAAAGTCAGGTTCAAGTAACTTCTGTAGGTCTGAGTCACCAGAGTCAAAGCCACCAGTACCAACGGGATTAACCCAGCATCCTTGCTACCATGTTGGCACGGTTACCAAATTGTTAATATAATTTTAAGTCACAAAGTAAACTCAAGGTAGGTTTGTATGTCAGAGTGTTTGAAGTCTTTCATAGATGCCAAGTATGTTTAATAGTTGCCAAAACAAAACTTTCCTAAAAAATTGGAAATATCTACGTAAGTAACAAGTTAGTAGTTAACAAAGTCGTTACTGCCACTAAAACCCAAGTCAAGGGCAAGTCACTAAGGAGTCACCAAAATAAAGTCTGTGCCTGCCAAGGTTAAGTCATCAAAGTCGCATTTGAAAGTCGTGTCAGACAGGATAACGGCAAAAGTCTGTTTCAAGTCGTTAATCTGTAGTTTGGGTCAAGTTACGTCCAAATGACCAAAACCATGTTCATGTTCCTGAGATCGTGTTCAGGTCACCAAAGTTCTTAATGTCATCTTTTAGTCACTTAGATTTTTGACTTCATTGGAGTAACGAAGGAATTATCAAAGATATTCCCAAAAGTCAGATATGAATTCCCAAAGTCACTGAGGTCCTGTACAAACTAAGGCCTGAAGAGCTTCCAAATCTGAAGTTTAGCTTTATTTAATTTGCAGTTCAAACGACCCGAGGTGAACGTTTAAAATAGAAATGTAAAATACAGGAAATGCTTGTTTTGCTCCAGGTTGTAGCTTGTTTGGTTCTGAGTTTCTAGTTTTGTCTTCATTTCAGTCATATTTAGTTATTTATTTTATCTTTTTGGGCAATAATTAAGCTAATTGTACTGTGTGCAGTCATTGGTGCCAAGAACTAAACACTGCAGATGTTTTCCAGATGGTTTTCTCCATCACCCAAAGCGTCTCCGATGACATGAGACTGTTTCTAACCAGTCCACAGCTGTAGTACCTGTGGAAGGCTGTGCTGTTTCCATTCATTTAGCCTGAAATAAAGACACACCAGCAGACAAATGTTTGGATTTAAGCAATACGAGCCGTTTAAAGCTGGATACTCTGATGCTCGAAGTGTTTGTGATCAAGTTGTAAACACGGTTACACAAACGGCCTCAGAAACAGAGAGGAGCAGAAAATCGCTGGAAAAAAACAAAGAGCGAGCCAGGAGACAAACATGAGTGATAGCAGTGAGGCCTGCAGTTTGCTGAGTTAAGCACTCTGCCTTATTGGAGTGTTTGTGTGTGTGTGCAAATGTGTGTGTTTTAGGGGAGGGAGGGTGGCAGCCAATGCGACTCCACAGGGGCATTGTGGGTAGTTGCCTCACAGCTTTTCTTCCTCTGCCTGGATACAAGCAGTGCAGCACTTCCCTCTGTCTTTTCCCTTCCTTTCACCGCGTATGTCAAGCTGCTCATGCTCTCCAGCGTCCGCTCCGTTGGCTATATCTGATCATTTCATCTGAGAACACTAAAGTGCATTTTTGGAACAGCTTCATCTGCTGTGTAAGACATCTCTGTGGCTGATTGTCTTTATATTCAGTTTCTTCTGCTGCGTTTGGATAGAAAACCAGCCAGTTTTGTGTTTATATAGGCAGTTTTTTGTTGCAGAGTAATGGATTCTCACTTTCACTGCGCTAACTCACCTGCAACCAGGTACAAGAGATCCTGCAAAATGAAGCCTCGATTAACTTTACAATCTGCTGATTTGAATAGAAACACATCTACGTGGTTGTTTTTTATTTTATCAAAGATGCAAAATAATCTGAGACCAGCTTGGTTTGGGCAGTTTGTTAATAGTCACAGAAAACCTGACAAACTAGTCAGATTAAGGACACCTTGGAGTTTCCAACTATAATCAAAGTTGGAAAGTTGATGAGCTGGCACATCCAGTAACTAAAAACTAGTCTGTTTGCGATTACCCAGCAAGTCTCTGTGATAGTCACCAAGTCTCCAGCTTTGTTTTGTTTCGACCTTCAAATATCCAGTTTCAGTGTCATGAATAAGAATCATCATCCGTCCATCCAGCAGATCATCAAAAATGGTCTTCCTCTCCAGAACAGTCTCTTCTGGAGGGTCACCGAGGTATTCCTGACCCAGCCGAAGAAAGGCCGTCCAGGCCATAGACAAAGGAAACTCATTTCCACTTTACCAAAGTAAAATAAAAAACATTAAGAGGTAAAAAATGGATGAATAACATTAGAAAAAACAACTGACGATGGACTTAGAGACGGTATAGTCGTCCAGTCGCCCAGCTTTACTAACTCTGTTTGCATTCATGTCTAAACTAAATCGTGATTATATTTCTTTCAGTCTTCCATCTCAATATGAACTCCAACCTTTACAACAAATACAGTAATTAATAATTTACCTTTAAAGTGAACTTTCTCACTTCTTGTCTTATTTCCATCCATTTGCTAGAATAACTGTGGGCAGGAACTATTGCTGTAGTTTAATATGTATGCTGTCTTGAACTCAGCTGAGAAATGTTGACTCACTAAAAATGTTGTAAACGCTGATGTCAGCATCAGCAAACATCTGCACCACTTGGCTCGCCGGACTTCCGTCCTGTCCACGATGGTGAGGTCATGATCAGCAGTCGCTCGAGGTAAATATTAATACCTCACATTAGGATTCATTGACAGCTGGATTCGTCGTGATTTAGAAACATTTTCTGCTTCATACAAGCGTGAAAATGTTTTGGCACTGCTCGTGAGTCTGCATCGATCAGCTGCACAGTTGCACAGTTGATGCTTAATTAGTTTTTGTGCTTTTTTTCGGCTGTGAAAAACAAGGCAGGAAACAGCTGGGTGGAAGACCTGCTCGTGTTTTCGTCTTCCTGTTCGCTGTGCAGAGGAAGACGTCTTGGTCTGCAGCTCCTCACAGTCGGGGATTAGCTTTCCCCGACTGTTTGCTTCCAATAAATCAGCCCCTGACGCTCGATGCCTCACGGATATTTGAGCGTGATAGCGGCTCCTTTGTTACAGAAGCCTCTGTAGTCTTTAATCTTTTAAGTTCTAGACACTGAGATGACTTTTGTGAGCACATTCAGAGGCTCTTTGACATACTGGGAACCAACAAGGAACCAGAAACAGAGCGAGGACTGATGATATCCTTTTAAATATTCTTTCCTTCACGCTTCACACATCCTTCTCAGACCATCTGGGTGCTGGCGGGGCACAGCTAACCCTGCTGCCGCTCTCTCCTTATGCCTGACAACAGTACACAGCCATTAAAGTCTCAGCCGTGAGCTGACATCAGAGACAAATACTCTGCAGAGCTGCACAGCATTTAAGCAAACTGCAGCACGGCCGTGCATGCTCAGCCACAGCTGTCGGGTTACCATCATAATTTTACAGTTGCTGTTAATTCATCTGTTAGGACCATTTCTGCCTGGAGTCCCCCACACTCTGTGGTTGTCCCTGTAAAAAGTTTGACTAATTGTTCCCTGTGAATGGGAATTTTATGTGTCATTCAGTCTGAGTTGTGCATTCTTTAACTTTTTATTTACAATGAAGTCAATGCGATATTTGTGCACTTTACCATCTGTCACACTATAACTTTTTTAAAGCTCTCTTGGATCTTTAGGAGTTCCAGTTCACTTTTTGTCTGAGGATTTTGCATCTATAGCAAAAATGCCAGAAGCTGCAGTTCCTCTAGTGGCCACTAAAGGCTATCTTCAAAAGTGAGTCAGTGCTTTTGAAAAAAGAGCGGCAAACAGATTAGCTTAAGCTAAACACTTATAGCTTCATATTAGCCTTTACATTACATTTGAATAGTGTCCTTTATATCCTGTTTTAAACGTCATTGTGTTGTAAAATACAGAATAACTAGAAATAATTTTACAGTAACTGCATAAAAAATAAATTTATTTTTATGCCATTTGAATGAATGTGGTAAACTCTGGCTTCAGTCGTCTGTCTGTATTTAGAGCAAACTCTGGGTCAGTTTTCCTCCACCGTGTGTGGTCAGTGGGTCCCTCAGCTGTCAGCGTGTCACTTCCTCCGCTGCAGCGGCGATGACAAGTGACGCTCACGCTCTGTCCAGTAGGCCTGTTTCTCGACATAAAGCAGACGGAAGTGTGAGCAGGACTGCGAGTGCTCTGACTCAGGGCTTCAGTGAACTGCAGCCATCATTCAGTGCCGTTCATTCGCTTTAGCATCGCCAGAATCTGATCCCAAAACTGTTGTTTTGGCTGTTTCACCAGCCAAATGGACTTTACTTAACAAAATGTTAAGTACTACCTAATATTAGCTAACGTTACATAAAATACCAACTAGCTGGCTAACCTTAGCTTGCTATTTTACTAATGCTACATCTGTCTAAATGCTACGTAAAGCTACATCTGTGGATCTATTTTTGTCCTAATGTGGCGGTTGTGTTACAGTCGGTGTTGTGGTGGTCAGTTTGTGATGCCATTTCTAAGCTAATGTTAGCCAATGTTGCTCACTGTTGCTGTTGAGAGAACGTAAGCGTCACATGGTTTGGATCACCAGGGAAAATTCTACCTGAACTCTTCACATTTTGACTAAACAGGCATTTTGTCAAACGTGCTCACTTACTGTCCTAGGAAAAAAAGAAAAAGATAGCTGCTGATCTCACGTCTGTGCAGAAACCAGTTATAAGTTTTCAGTTTAAATGACGGTTGTCAGTATTTCTCTGCAAAAGCAGCAGGTTCATTAGCAAACTAGTTATGTGTAAAGAAATGACTCGAATCACCAGAATCTGTTCATTAAGGAGATTTATTTAAAGATGATTCTGTGTAACAATTTATTTTCCCCATAATCCCCGAGCTGCTGTCACTTTGGCAAACTTACCAAACTCTAGTCACAGTTTTGAAAATTGTAAAACTTTTCTTGCGGAATTTTTCTAAATTTTATTGGTTTTAAATGATACTCAGTATTACTTTCCCCTTAAATTTCCTGGGCCTGATTCTGAGCGCTCTAACAGAAAATTATTCTGGTCAGTAATGAGATTTAATTTATTTAACTAATTTACTCTGGAGAGGTGAAATGCGGGTTTAACGTTCAAACCAAGCTGCTTCGTTTCTCTGTCCGTGTCATTTAAGGTGGCTCGGTCTTCTCTGCTTGTTGGCACACTAACTCCCACTCTGCAGAGAAGGATTATGCTTATATTTTTTCACTTTGGCAAAGCGTGGGGCTGGAGAAATACTATTATGTAAAATATGAAGCTTACTCTGCACTCTGGTACAGTTTGTGCCTGATTTCCTGACACTGCATGATGAGGTATCTGCAGCATTTTAAAGGTCACTCCAGGCATTTTTCTACATCTCTGCTCGCTGGGTGTTTTACTTCACTGGCAAGTACACAGCAAATCCATCATGTCCAAATTAACACTGTCGGATTTGATTTCAACACTATTAAAGTGTCTATATGGGTCCACACCAGAGAGTGTTAATTTAACTCTTTTTGGAGAGTTGGTACGTTAACTCTGATTTAGTGTTAAACACCAAATCTGTCTGGAGTTGATAATTTAACACTTGGTGTTAAGAGTTTATATATTAACTCTCAAAGAGTATTTTAGTTTAACTACGTAAGAGTTATCTTCTAATTCATTCTAAAAAGCGGGAATTTTACTGTTCTGAACTTCTAGAAATTTCTTTTGGAAATAAACATTTACTAAAAAGATGCAATGGTTTTTGAAAAACATTTATTCTGAACTGTGCACCACAATTTCAAAACATTTTCTGAAAGATGTAACAGTGTACATGTTCTCACTTTCATTAGAATTTTGTTTATCAAAAGGTCTGACATGGTAAATGCAAATAACAGCATCTCATCACTTATTTCTTCAATACAATATGCATGTCCTTCATTCATCCCTTTGTGGAACTTCAACGCACTTCTGCTCTCCCCCATATTCCATCTTCACAAGCATATCCTGTGTGGAGATCGAATAAAAATTAGTTGACACTAATTAATGGCACAAATAATCCAGTAAACAATTGCAGCACAGTAAAAAAAAAAAAAAAAAAAAAAAAAAAGAATCCTTTTTGAGTCATTACTTGCGTAAAGTATTTTCCCAAAAGACAAGGACGCAGGCAACAGGTAATACTGAACTAAATGTAAAACCTCAACCTTTTTCATTTTTACCTAAACCGTGTGCACAAAACTCTGGAGGGATCTATGCTAACGTAGAATCCAGTCAGGACGTCAGCTACTGCTGTTTGCTCGTGTTTTTATTTTTATGGGCGATCGTTTTCAGGCTTCAAGTAGCACCATTATACCAACATTTCACATTCTAGACATTGTTTTAGGAGTATTTGACCAAAAGTTTGACTGAAAATTCACATGCAAGCTTTTTTTCAAGGCTGTGGTATTTGCCCGCAAACAATACCTTTCAGCTAGCTAAAACAGAATATTATGCTATCAGCGAGCAACATGGCTAATGCCTTTCACACAGCTTTGTCTCAACTCCAAAGAGCCACAGAAGTAAAAGCTCATAATAATAATTGAAACAATCTTTGAAAAAATGACTTGCCAAGCACGGCAAACAACTCAAATATGTAGAGCAAAATGTTCTGAAACGGCTTCACTTCAGCTTCGATTGGAGCCGTGCTGGGGGCGGAGTCTGTGAATTTACTCTGTTGGTGTCATAGCCCCTGTAGGAGTTCAGAGTTAAGAGGTCAAGAGTTAATGTTTCCATTGTAACACCTCCAGATTTGACAGAGAAACACTCATTTTTAACACTCGATTTTAACTACTATCATTTTACACCTCAGAGTTACATTAAAAGAATGTGACTCTGCTTAGAGTAAAATTAACTCTACTTTTGCAAGAAGACTATTAACACCAAAACATTTAACACTTTTGAATTTGCTGTGTAGGATATCATGAATTTCTTCAACTTTAACTCTCATTCCAGAAATTCTGTTCTTCTAGATGAAAAACAAGGACATCCTGGATGGTTTTTAGGACGGTGCAGCTGGATGTGCGGGTGTTGGATATCAGGCAGAGACGACTAAAATAGACCGAAAGTATTGACTCTAAAATCTGATACCATTAGCTGCTCTGCAGGGATGAGAACAAAGAGGCTTTATTTGAGCTTTTGCAGAGACAGAAGGATGATGGATGCCGTTAATGAAGTGAAATAAAGTTTCCCAGTAATGCATCGCTAACTTTAACCCCCAAAAAGTGTTCAGAACAACATTAAAGAGAAACTAATATGACAGGATCTCTGTAAGAAAAAGTTCATTTAGCTTTTGTGACTAAATGTTATGGAAATCTGGCTGTAGCTAAAATTAGGTTTTGGACATTAGCATTAGCATTTTAGTCGCTGCCATGTTGGTTTTTTGGAGGCGGGTGTAACCATGGAGACAACTTAACAGTCAGTTTTTCTCATGAAGGTTTCTGAGTTTGATTTTCTAAATATTAGCAAAAGTTGCTTCAGTTCTTCCTTTTATTATGATGTTTAGCAGGAATGCAGGTTTTGGCCTCGTGATGATTTTCAGCGAGGTTGAGATAAAGTTATTAGAAAAAGGAGGAAGGGGTGGAGTTATCAGCAAAAGCTAGCAGGCTTGGTTAGCAAGCTACATGTGTAACCTGTTTGGGATCAGTCTGCAGGCCGATGGTGGTGATGTGATGTTTTTAAGAAATGGTTTAGTCTCCGATCTCCTCCAAACAAATATTCTGTTGTAAAGTAAGCTTCAGCTTAGCATTGGTCGCTCAGTGGATCTTGTTTTGTTGTTGTTTATTCACTGTTTATTTACATAATTAAAAGTAATGATGATAATTACTTTAGTAACTGTTTCACTCGACGTCCTGAACTCAGGCTGGTGTTTTACTGTATGCAGGTACTTTAGAAAATGTGGTGTAATACTGTAGCATAACATTTACATTTATTGTATTCATAGACTTTACTGCTTTACAGCAGTTTTAATAGTATTATGATGCACAGGCTGTAAGCTTTACAGTAAAATACTGTTATTTTCTCAACATAGTTATTATGAATACATGCTTAGTATGTATTGACACGTGCTGTTATAGGGTTTTCAATAAAAACTCAATGTGTAAATAATAAAAACAAAATTTGAAGCACATTTCTATTAATCAACTGTACAGAATTAAATATTAATATTATGTGAGTGTGTTGTAGGTGATTTTCTTCATAAATACATACGTTTGTTGTTCGTTTGGAAATAAGGGTTGAAATCCATCTTTTTTCTAAATTTCCTGTTAGAATAATTTAAAGCAGCATCTTCACTTGGCTTCATGTCCTTCAGTTAAACTTTATTGTGCCGTGCACTCACACCTTCGCTGAGAGATGGTTTCTCTCATACATGAAGAGAGTTGCTTTCTACCAAACCCCACCTTTATAATTTAACAGTGTTTATAGACTTCCAGTTTTCCACTCGGCAGCACACCGGCTGCTGGGATTTGATTACAGGACCATCACTGAAGCTGCTTTGGGTGGAAAAACATCCAAATGAGTGTTTTTCAGGACCAGCTGAATATTTTCATCACGGTGGCATTTTCCACATAATTTTCCCCAACATTATACAAACGCTACTAACTTTACCCTCTGAATCCCTCCTGCTCGGCTCCTTTAATAACCTCCCGTTTTACAGTAAAACACCTCCCGCCTGAGCCCTAATTTCTCTTATTTCTCTCCGTTCTGCACCTACACCTCTTCACACCCACGTAAGCACTCAGATATCATGGGAACAGTCGTCACAGCTAACTGCAGCTTCTGCTGAAATCTTTTCATCTGCTGGAAAAATCATAACTGTACTCTCAGTGTCTCAGTAAAAAGCTCAAATATAAATGTAAATTATAGAAAAGGTGAAGGACCAGCAGCAGCCGCTGTCACAGATGTATGTAGCAGTGAGGCTATAGATATCCACCGCAGGCCAAAAATAACCCAACAGGACGGCACCTGTAATTGAAAACGGATGAGGTGGAACGGAGCAGAAAAGGGTTTTTTCGTGTTATCTTCTTTTGTGTCTGTCCTTTTTCCTCCTCTCAGAGAGGAGGAGGGACAAAGACAGAGGAGGAGGCAGACAAAGGCAGGATGTGAAAACAACATCTTAAAAGCTGAAAACGCTTTTAGATGTGATAAAGTTTTTTTGTTTTTCCTTGATAATTTTACTGAAAAATACTCAAATTACTTCCTGTAACATTACTGTGTTAAATCTGACGTGGCTGAAGGAGCTGAGGTAGAATAAGGGTGAGGAGGTCAGGGTCGATGGAGGGGTCGGTGGGAAGCTCTTTTATTTTGCCTCATTCCAGCACAGTGTTGGTTATTCTTACACATGTGGTGTTATAAGCACTAGCATCTTCCAGTAGCTGAATCTAATCTGGAGGTTACTAATAAAATGCATTCTTACCAATTTCCTGCTAGCAGCATGTGGAGCTGTACTCCAAGGCCACTGATATGCATTAGCCTAGCGTGTTGTGGTGTGTTGGCTGCGTTCTTGTATTTTTATGTACTGACTAAATCGATGCCAAGCTCCAAGTTTTTATAGGCCATAAATCTCTTTGTAAAGTTGGGTTGTTGTAACTTTAAACTGTGGGTTTGGTTTTTTTTGTTTTTTTTGATGAAATTACACCATTTGCATGAAAACACTTTGTCCATTTTCACGTCGTCACTGTGCTCGTTTTTGACAAACACAGTGACGTCCTCGGATAACATTTGCTTTGAAAACTGGTGTTTTTAATCACAGCGCGCTGGAAGCTCCAAACTCGGCGGTTGAGTCACGTTATCTGTAACGTCGGTGATTTTTCTTTTTAAAGAACGTGTTCATCACGAGGCTGACGGAGACTTTAAAGTGCAGTTATTGGATTAACTAATGGAGTTCTCTGATAACTGCATGTTCCAGTAATGTTTGAGTCACTTAGTTGGTGGACGTCTGTCTGTTGGTTAGCGTGATGCCATATTTGATTATCAGCTCAGAGATGGTGACGTTAATACGTTTCTTTATGGGTGGTTTGCAGTAAAGCTTTTATAACACTGTTAAATGTTTCAGACCCCTGAACTTTTCTCACAATAAGCTCATATAATCGAGCTCTGGACTTCAACAATACCTTGACAAAAGAAACCATGTATTCAAATGTAAAGTGCACGCAGGGCCAGTATCTGTGAGCGATGATGGATTCGTCACATTATCCTGATATGAGACCCTCTCATCAGTGAACCTGTGTGTTGTGTTGTGTGCTGCACTGCGTATTAAGGTGCAGGAGGTGCGCATTCTCACCTCTGTTCTCACCTGGACATATGAAGCCGAGCAGAGCGGTAAACAGTGCACAGCTCCAATAAAACCCTCCGAACAGGTCTGACGTGACAGGCAACATCAGACCGCAGGAGGCTGCCACACTTCAGTTTATTTCTGTCAGACTCCCGCTGACAAACCGAAGGTGCAAAACCAGGTTATAACAGTCTGCTGTGTTAATGAGACGTACTGGAAGCATCTGCAATAATAGAAGTTATCATATTATATTATGCATGGAAAATTACCAGATATTAAGACTAAAATAGCAAAAAGCATACAGAGGAACAACGAGGACATGCAGCAATATTGTACTAGTATAATTTTATATATTTAAATTTTTGAGGTAGTTCAGTCATGTTTTCTGATTTATGTAAAATCCCACTCTAGGGGAAAAGGTCTCGCTCTATGTCGGGTGGAGTTGCTTCAGTGGAAGCAGGCGGTGCAGAACGTCGGTCCATTAATCTAATTATCAGCGTGGAATCACAGATTGGAGGGATTAGCAGACAGGAGCTCTCTGTTAAAGCAGCTGATGTGAAGACGTCTGGTAATCCCACTCATCCGGCGGCTCATTACTTTTATAAGTTGGCGTTTCGCTTCCAGTCCGCAGAAATAATCCTCGTGTTTTTAACGAGTGAGATGAGGTTGTCAGTGGTACAAATCAGCCGTGAAACCCGGTGCCTTGCTCACAGGCACTTTGGCTGATTCTGTTTGAAGGGCAAATGCTGTGTCACCCCTCTGCTCTTTAATGTAGCTCCATCTCCAGCCTTTTATTTGATGCTGTAATGGCTCCAGTTTCCCCCTCAGGGATTAATAACCGCTCTATTCAGCGAATCACCATCGATCGGATCTGAGAGGGCTGGAGGTCGAGAGAGGAAGATGGGGGGGAGTGAGAGAAATACGACATGTAGAGGTTAAATGTTCCATTTTACTGTAATACTAACATCACAAAAGACTGTCTGGATGCAGTAAATGAGAAAGCTCAGCTCTAAATCCTTTAATACCCACAGGCAGCCGAACCCACAGGGGAAACGGGCATTTACTGGGAACTATATTCAGGATGATGAATCCCTGTTTCACTCAGTGAGCCCTCTGGTAGTCAAACTGTAGTAACCTACCAAAAGTATTTGATTCAGTCCACTAAACGATTGTATACCTACCTTTCTGATGTAATTCTGACTGTAGGTTTCCAAATACTGCAGGTGTTCCTCAGGGCTCTGTTCTCGGTCCTCTTTTATTCAATATTAAGCACAAACAATGTAAACAAAACATAACGTTGCTCAAATCTCACTCCAAATGTGTAAAATAGTGTTCAGTTGATAATCAAACATGCTGTGTTGATTTGAAGTTTTTGTGTGTTAGCGCTTGTGTTTATGTGCTTTTCATCTTTGTGAGCTTCTTGGATGTTTGTGCGTTGATCTTTCTTTTATAAGGTTGTGGTTTTGGCTTTAATCTCAGTTTAGATGCTTTTACATCTCCGGTTTTCTTTTATTGTTTTTTTAAATGGCGTTAAAGACTATTAAAATTAGCCTGTGTGCCTAAATGTGAAAACCTTTACATGATAGCCCAGCCGCAAATGTAAAATCCTGTGCACTGTCCCACTTTTAAAGTAAGCCACCTTAAATGCTGCTGAAATTATATCGATCCATACAAGCAGCAAAAATAAATACAATGTTCCAAAAGCTGCAGTTCCTTTATATCCACAAGAGGCGAATGCAAAAAAACATCAGTCCAGCAGACACGAAACTGTACAGCAGAAATAAATGTTTACATGGTAAAAGGAGCAGCTTGCTTTTCTTAGTTTCCTTTTTAACCAAATGCTTAAAGTTTGAAGTAATAGTGCTCTAGTAGCTGTAGCTCTCTGATACACCTCACTGTGGTTAACTGGAGTCCCTGAACTGGACCTGTGAACAGTGTTTGTGCTTTTAATGCACAAACACCAACCAAGAAGTCTGTGCTTTAGTTTTGGTGAGGTAAGTTAAAGGATTTGGACGTTACACCAGGACAGCTCATCACTTGCTAACCAAGCTAACTAGCTAGCTGTAGTTGACAGCTTAGTAGTGCAGCCTAAAGAACCAACATGTTACCACCCAAAACCTGAACTCTAAGGCTCCAATGAGCTTGTGATGGCCATCTTTTATATACAGTCTGGAGCTGCAGGGTTTCTGCTGCCCTACTTCTCTCTGTGCTCTGACCCTGCAGCCACGCTGAGAAGATGATGAGCACATGTTGGAGTTTAAGCAGCAGTGCAAGCATCATCAAAGACGTTTTTTTTTTTTGTTGTTTTTTTAAAGATCTGGTAGATGTCTGAGGCCTGCGGCACAGCGATAAGGAAGGCTCGGTATCATCACGCTCGGCTGCTGTCAGAGTTTGGGTCGGCCTGGTTTTGATTTGCTTTGTTGGTTTTTCCTGCTGTTTCCTTTTTCTCGTCTCTGTCTGCTCGACTACAGCGAATATAAAACACACTGAAGCTGCTTCCATTACAGCTGCCAGCGTATAGTGCGGCGTCTCGCTCCGATTTCACGCCTTTCATACATATAGAAATGTGTCACCGTGACTCAATCACACGCAACACGAGATAAGCTGGGAACGCACACACACGCATGCACACGTTGTGTTGCATGTTAGAGCAGGCAGCAGCACTAATGATGTGTGCAGATCACGGGCCAATCAGGTCGCAGCTCTGTCACATTTATTCTCACACACTGCATTATGTCATAAAACTCAGTGGATCAATAACAGACTGATTGTTTTTAATCAGACGTGTCTCTAAAATCACATTATTTCTTTTCTATCTCCATTTTTATTAGTTCAGTTGATTAGACTGTATCCTGCACGCTGTAAAAAGCTTCATCTGGTCCAAATTACAGCACCAATGAGTTGATGGGACCTATAAGATGAGACCACATTACCCCAGATTTGGTAAAAACGTTGTTTTCTCTTTGAAAACTATAATAATGATGTTAGTCGGTCTCACGGGCCTCGGCAGTCGTGTCACTGATCATAACCTGGATAATATGAAGCATTAAGAACATATTTTTATCACTTATTAGACCAAATCCTCGGTGAAATGAAGCTCTTGTCCTGACAGTAACAGGTCAGTGCAATCGCATCAGCGCAGCTGGAAACACGTCTGGGAACCAAACAGCAGAACGATTGTGAGAGTGAACGAGGGAACTATTTTCAGCCTCTGGACAAACCCTCCGAACACAAGAAAGTATGCACTGCTTTCTCTCTGCTGGTTCCTCAGCTGAAGGTCCTGTGATGAACTCTGACACATGCCATGATGCTTTAGATTCTGCAACTTCAATGTTTTTAAGCCCCAAAAATTTCAAGGAAAATTATTGAAAAAGCACCAAACTCCAACTCGCCCTCGTTCACTTCAAAGGCCTGAAATGTGGAAAACATCCAGAGTGAAGGCAAACTTTGCACGACTTCATCAGATGTGCTAAATCTGCTGTACAGAAACATCACCGAACATCTTCCCAACTTTCTGTTTCCGCTCCTCTAACCGGTCGCAGCGGATGACCCCGCTCCCCGAGACGGATTCTGCCGGGAGTTTTTCCTTCCCACTGTTGCCAAGCGCTTGCTCATAGAGGGTCGTCTGACTGTTTGGGTTTTACGTTACAGCATAAAGCACATTGTTGTGGTTTGGCTCTATATAAATGAACTGTCAGTCGACTGCATAGCAGCACATTTAACTGCTGAATGTCTTGTGTAAAGCAATATGTAAGAACTCGGAGAACGTTTCAGATTCATACACAGAGCTGAATTTTCCTGCCACAACTGGAATATGAAGACCTGAAAACTCCCGCTGTCTGTCAGCGAGCGGCCGACTCGGCCCAGATGTCGGAAAAATATCAGACGTCTGTGTTAATGATGCTTTTATATGACGCGAATGGGACTCGAGTAGTTTTCTGCCTTTTTTTTTCTTTCTTTTTTTAACCATTTACGATAAATTATGTCACATTAGGTGACGTTAAAGTTGATGGGAAGTTTGTCGTCAGAGGCTCAGCACCTCCTGATGTATCTGTTGTACACGTGAGGACGAGCTGCGGCATTTCCTGACTGGCTTCAGATGGCTTTTCTGTGACGTCACTGCAGCTACGTTTCCATGTTCTTTCTGTGCTAACTTTTATTTTAAATTCCTCCCACCATCCAAATATTAGCTGTCGTTAGCATGCACGGATGTTAATAGATTGGCGACACATCCCAGGTATGCCATACACTGTAGGCTAAGATAGCTAATAGCTGTTGCTCCCCCTTTCTGTCAAAGATGCCTCATTTTAAATAACTCTACAGTGAGCAACTTTTTATGAAGAGGAAATTTACCTGGAGGCCAAAACAGGGTCTGAATCAGGCTGTAAACATGTTTATTTCTGCTTCAAACATGGCGGAGTACGGGGAGTGACTCGCTGCTGGAGCCTCTAGTGGGAGTTAGAGGAACTGCAGTTTTTAGTACTTTTTCTTTTCCCCTGCATTTTGCAGCTCTTCAGGTTCCTGCTTGGTATCAAAAAGTCAACACCACCTCGCAGAGGTCCAAGAAACATCTGAAGAGTTGTCCAGGAAGAACTATGTAGTCTATACATAACTGCATAACTGTAACACTACAGGTAATAGCTAGGTCGCTAATGCATCGTGGCCGTGTTTTCTCTTTAACAGCGGCTCGCTCGTGTCGGGGTTTGACCTGCTGCCATGAATGCTAAATAGGACAGTGACAGTCGGGCGGAGCGGTGGCTTCAATATTTGATTATGAGAGGACTGAAGAGGCTGCGAGGACTTCCTTTACTCCATTAACTATTGTGGAAGGAAGAACTGGAGCAGCTGTCAGTTTAATGACCAGCTGAGCCTGCTCTGTCAGTCTGTGCTGTGTACAGCTGTCCTGCTGCTGTGGTCAGTAACACTGAGCAGGAACAGAGTACACGATGCAGACAAGCTGCAGTTACAGACGTGGAGGCAGCAAACGCACTGTCCTCTGTGAGGAACCGAGATCTGCCTGCAGGGAAACGGCATGCTGGGACCCCGTGTGGCGCCCTGGCGTGGAGCGCAGCCACGCCGTCTGATGACAGCTTCTGGTCCACAATAAGATAAAAATACTTATTTTTCCATTAGAAGATGATGATGATGATGATGATGCTGCGGGGCAGCGCTGAAGGGTGTAATCGGTATTGGCGCAGGGAAAACAAAGCTGGACTCCTCCTCCTCCCGTCCCTCTCTCCTCGTATCTGTGTCTGCAGACGTGACGTCCCAGCAGGCCGAGCGCCGTCTGACTCATTCTTTGTGTGCCGGCTAAAAACATCTCGACACACTTTCTGGTTTTCCTGGTCACCAGCTCTGCTCCACTGTACTCTGCCCTGTGGAGGGAATAACGGGGCTTTCCTTCCTCTGCTGATGCTGATTTCTTTGTTTAATGTTTCTAACTGAGCGGCAGGCGGAGCAGCAAACATACGTCTGTAACAGTCATCAGGCTGTGAGTGTGTCCGTGTCACCTTCAAGGCTGTGAATGTCAAACAGCAGGCTGATGACGAACGATGGGTCTGATCACAGGCAGTCGTCTGATTGGTCGCACTTTCCCTCTGTAGAAACACGACACCACACTGATTAGTATGTTAGTCGGGGTTCACCTGCCTGTAAAGCAACGTGACGCAGCTGTTGACAAATAAAACTGGGTCCTGGACACAGACTGTATATAAAAGATGGACACGGGCAGCGGGTTTGGAGTAAATTTCCCCAAAATGTTGATTTTAACTAATTAAAATGTAAATGTTTCATGTCAATTTGTTACATAATAAAAATGTAAATAGCTACACTGAGTGAAGTTGACTTTGCAGAGAGGCATTTTTTGAAAAATGTATTGATAGCAATGTTGAACATTATTACACAGGAAAAAACAACTACATGTAAAACTACACCGTGACGCCTCTGCCTTTGTAAATAGAGGGACAGTAACTGCGTGTAAAACCTGCAGACAGTCAGATTAAC
The DNA here is from genome assembly GCF_041146795.1 of Maylandia zebra. Lineage (NCBI taxonomy): Eukaryota > Metazoa > Chordata > Actinopteri > Cichliformes > Cichlidae > Maylandia > Maylandia zebra. The sequence continues at coordinate 32,015,349 of NC_135176.1, read as the reverse complement.
AGTATTTCGTCTCTATCTGCTATTCTGCAATTCATCTCATGTAAACAATAACGTGGCCACAGCGTGACGTGGAAAAAGGCGCATACCTTTGACGTTGCGTGACAAACTCTGTATTCCTCGTCCACACATAAACGCAAAAAAAGGAGTTTTAAAAAAATCTTCGTTTCGAAACGCCGTTTACGTGGACGAATTTTTAGTTAATTTTATTACTACCTGCAGATTACTTGTATTTGCTTAATTTTTTACTAAATGTTTGAGGTGTGCAATAAACCGCAATGGAGCAAAATATGGGCGTGTGTGGTTGGAGGATGTGTTAGTGTGTGCGGGGGGGGGGCGAACGTTTTTTTTTTTGGGGGGGGGGGGGGGGGTTGTAAAACAAAGGGGAGCCCAGCTAAAAAAGTTTGGGAACCACTGACTTAACTGGTATATATTCAGTTTAAAACAAAAATATTTATTTGAATAAATAAACCTTTAATTTTATATATTTTTGTTGCTTTTTTACTCAAAATCTGAATTTCATGTTTGAGGGTGAAGAAAAAGTAGTTCTGGAGCTGTGCTGATGTATGCAGACGACTACACACAGTTGTTTCTGCAGATGCATGTAGTCGTCTCCAACAGGCTCACTTCATGTTTGCAGCGTTGAATTTTGTCTCATAATCGCATGAAAACATTTGTTTAGTCAAACAACACATCTACAAGAAGGTTTCCCTGTTTCAGACTCTGCAGCTCGAGAGAGAAAGTTCGCTGTTCAGTTTAATGAATGTCATCAAAAATCCAGCTGTTTCTTCATTTCTTTAAAAAGTCTTAATCTGCTGAACTTTATCGACATCAGTGCCAAACGTGTGCTGCTGCTGTCCAGCTGTAGTTCTAGTCGCTCTGGTTTAGCTTCATTAAACCGTGTGATGGTTGGGACGTTATAATCAGGTTCAGCTTATTTTAAGTGCCACAGTAAGAAGTTAAGGTTTTGAGAAGAAGCGGGCTAATACAGGCCTGCAGTGCGTCTCTTGTGGTGGATGAAGAGGCAGAACAAAAGCCGATTTAAGACAGATATTGTAATTTTCGAGCAGTTCCTCCCACTCAGCAGGCCCCACTGCTGCTAAATGATCCACCCACATTAACTCTGGGAGTCGGTGCAGCTTATTTCCAGATTTCCTTTAGGAGCGAGCCAGCGTTGCTGCTGCTGCTGCTGCAGCATTATTTCTGGAGAGCACAATATTGCTTCTTGGCTGCTCGACAAAGGAAAGTCAGAGTGAAACGAGTCGCTGTGATGACTGCTCCTCTCAGCGTAGCAGACTCTTCCTTTTACTGTCGCTGCTGTCAGGACGACTTAAAGATTTTTACAACCGTAATTTTCTCTGACTAAATCCTGGATGTTTAGTCTGAATCGCTCCACTGAGAATCAAACCCACAACCTTGGCAAGAAAGCTGTTTTTTCCTGTCTTATTACGGGTACAAAGTTAATCTACAGTCAGTTAATTCCACTGAAACGACTGCAGATGGCCGCCTCTGTTTTGGCCTCTTACTCTGTTACTGACAGGAAGTCGATTAGATGCTTTATTTAAAATGTTTCTAAAGATTGTAAAAGTCGTGGATGAACCAACAGAAGAATCAAACTGTGACTCAGTTTCTAATGAACAAGTCTTTTTGTTGGGATTTTAAAGCATATTGCTTTCATGACATTTCAAGTCTCAGCATTATTATTAGGTAGCAAACTGAAAACGTATGTTCACGAGTAGCGTTGCTCCATTGGAGAGGAGTCGGAAGGCTGGAACCAACAATTATCTTGACCATCACGACATCTAACATGTTTGAAACTGTTAACCGCTCTGATTTCCTTCAGCCTGTTTCAGCTGCTGCTGCCTCTGCAGCCTGCTTTGCAACCCACCGCCCACCAAACTTAAACATGAAGCACTGCAGATAAAGACAACAAGCTGCTTTTGGATAAAGTGTTCAAACTGATTATTCAGTGCATCAAATATCAGAATGTGTTACAAAAAATATTTTATTCTGTCTCCAAAACTGTAAATTATTCAATACAATCTAATACCGGTGGATTTTCAGTACTTTGTAATTTGAGGACTGACTCGGCGCAGTTTACAATCCCGTCAGTTAATGAGCTGTTAGTTTCATCTCTGTAGAGCTGGCTGGTTTCTGGGTACCTTCAGAAATAATGGTCGAAATGTGTGTTTGAGGTCAGTAGGACTCTGTCACAAACGTTTTGTCTTTGGCTAATTACGAGGTTAATCCGGCCGTGTAGATAAGCTCTCATTATTACAAGAGTCACAATTAATAAGGTGGAAAATGGTAATTACAGGATAAGGAAGTCATACTTGGACGCGAAACTTGGTTATTTTTTCTGATGTTATTCCACAGACCAGAGTCCGTTCTCAGATTTAAGATGACTGGGAACTGTTCCTTCAACCTGTCAATGTCAAAAATCTCTGTTTAGCTCCATTAACTGGACTAATCCTCCTCTTCTCTCTTCTCTTCCATGTCTGCTCTGTTCCTGTCGTGCCGTTCATCCCTTCAGGTAAGAAACTTTTATTTATTTGCTAAAAAACACCAAAACGTCCACAAAAAGTGATCGAGAGGCCGGCCGTCCTTGTGTGTGTGTGTTTGGATGGAGCTGGGCCAAAATCTTATCGCTGACGATTACATCCGAGGCTCTTTGAAGTCCGTTGAATTCCAGTGAAAGCTGAGGGTGTGGAGTTATTTGGGAAAATGTTTGGACAGATTTCTGTAGGTCTTTTATCGCGTTCTGCTCGAGCTGCTGTCGTGTGATCGAGAAATGTTACGTAATGGAAATATTTTCAGGAAACATACCAGACCCAGGTGCTTTTCCTTTTTTCTGTTGGACTACGGGGGGTTAAATGTCATGTTCTGCTGCTGCTCAAATCTAATTTTCAGGTTATTATTATTATAGGTTGTGAACATTAATTAAGCTGTCATTCAAAGGTGTGTTTACCTGCCTACTCAACAAGCAGACAGTGATTACAGATCCGAATTTATTTAAAACTCTTAATAACATACCTTATTTTGTTTTCTTGCATCAGTGCTACTTGACAGGAGCTATTCTTCCCGGGGAATTATATAAAAAATAAACCTGTGGCACCACCAGTGGTAGTGAGCTCATAATGCAAATCCAAACCAGCATTACCAGCAAAACATGGCTGAAGGGCTTCAACAGTATGTGTGAAATAGGGCTGCCACAAACGATTATTTTGATAGTCGACTAGTCACCGATTATTTTTGCGATTAGTCGACTAATCAGATCATCATCCATTGGACGTACAGCGTACAGCTTATTGCACCAGCAGCATCTGGTCTTATATAACTATCATTAGCTTACAGCTTTAAGTGTTTGTGCTAACTAAAAATAAAGACAAGATGGTAGTTTATTAATTTTTAATGAAATTTGCAGATTGTTTCGGTGAAGTTTAATAAACTCCTTGCTTTCTAAAATATAACAGGACACCGGAGTATATTCTCCAGCGTCTCACACTTCTGATAATCAGCTGTCTGCTTGACAGTTTTAGCTGTGCAAAAACTATAACTTTAATCTCAGCCAAACCGATTTACTCAGGAACAAATAAAATACAAAAGAAAGCCAAACAATAACATTTAAGTTATCTAAGTGACTTATATATATGTTTAACCTGACTAGCAAAAGACGGCGGTGGGTTTGAAAACGATTTGCCGGGAGTCCGGTGTTCTCACGGCTCTAGTTAGCCTTGCCCCCGCCTAGCTAACGAGCTAGTGGGTAACAGACGTCTCCGAAAACGTCGGAGCGCTTTTGAAAATATGCGGTGTCTTGATAAACTGAGCAGATATTTGAGGTTTACACAGCTACATTCTTGCCTGAAAATATGTTAAACGTTTATTTTGTGACCCAGAAAGAATAATAAGAGTAAAGTTAAAACTAACTAGCTGCCGCCATTGTTGACAACTGCGCTGGGCTGCGCTATGAATTCTGGGACACAGCTTCTTCTTCTTCGGGGTTTAACGGCAGCTGGCATCCTTGGACATGCAGTGCTGCCATCTTCTGTTTCAGTCCGTTATTACACTCTTAAATCCTACTACTCATTCCTGCGTCTTTTGTGATCTTACAAAGCTTCAAACGATGCGTCGACTATTAAATTAGTCGTCGACGATTTTAATAGTCGACATAATCGTGACTAGTCGACTAATCGTGGCAGCCCTAGTGTGAAACTTATATGTGAAAGACAGAGTTTGTGGCAAATAAAGGCCTGACTTTTCATTCACAGAAACCCTGCAGGTTGTTGAGTTATAGGACAAAATGAACCATGAGAATGAAAAATAAAACACATGAAAAACTTTTTAACGTCCATCAAGTCAACTCTTCTACTGTTAGCGGTTGGATGCTAAACAGGCATTCAGAAACTGAACGACTTTCCAGCAAAGTCCTGCACTTTTATTTTGGCAGAGCTGCTTTAGTCCGGTGTTCCAGAGCAAAGATCCTCTGAAAGTGGTCGATGTTCATCTGACTTGCTCTTAACATTAGATCGTAGGTGTTAAGAAGTAGGCCTAATGTTAGCAACTAGCTACTAGCTAGCTAACTAATGGAGTCTTTTACTACAGTACTGCAGTCAGTTCGGCTTTTGTGGGGGTTGTAATGTTTGAGTTGAAACTATTTAACATACCCATTGATTTAGCTTCATGGCCCTTTTTGGAGGTGGCAGTTTGTTCTTAGTGAGAACTGTTTCTAATGTGAACGAATCAGCTGTTCTGTTCTTAGAAACTATTCTAACGTCTTATTTCTGACGCACTCGGCAGGTTTATTGCTGAGCTTCCAAGGAAGTATACAGTCGAGTTTAAAGCAGGTCGGAGTTGTTGACTCTAGACTGTTGGTGTGATTCAGCGCTATATAAATAAAACTGACTCGAAAGTTATAAGAGAAACATTAAGGGCAGTACTCTTGAATGTATAAGTGCATAAGTTCAAAAGCAAGATGCTAAAGATAAGTGGAAGGCAAAAAACTCTAGAAAGCAAAAGTCTAGAATGTTATCCGAGTTTAATCAACGATGAGATTCTAGAACTTTTATGAAGATGGAAAAGATTTCTAGACATTAGTAAAAGGCAAACTTGTAGAACATGGCCACAAATCAAAGCGTGTTAACTGATATCTGCAACAGTTTAACACTTTGAAATTTGGTTGTTACCATCACTGTATCTGACACTTGGTTGCTGGTGGACTTTCCAGACTCTAGTTATCTGGTGTAGATAACCCGTCTGTATAGTTTCAACCCCATCACATATCGGTCAGCAGTACCTTTGGCTACATAGATTATCACTTTAATCTCAATGGCTCAAAGATTCTAGATCTGATCTGTAAGTTGATTGGTTTAGCTCGGTCATTTATTTTGTCTGTATTTGCATAACTGATGTGAGTTCATTGAATTCATCGTGTAAGTCTCTGGTTGCTAGATGGTTATGGTAGTCATCTCTTGTGTATAGACCTCTTAGGATGTATGATCACAACATTGTCACAAAGGACGGCACTGTTGTAGTGAGGGTATAGGCCAGATAGATGGTCAGCAGCAGCACATAGTGTTGTCTCCAGATTGATCGCACAGTTGTGTCAACACAGCAGTTCAACTGAAAATGGAAACATATACTTGTGAATAAATAATCGCTGGATTAGAAAGTATTAGCTTTACATAAGTGCAGCTAATGCTAGCTAATACATAGGGCTCTCAGGTTGTATTTCGTCACTGTTTAGCTTGTTCTTTCTTTTTATGCTGGTTGTGATGCGGTTTTTCAGTGAGCACTGCTGTTGCCTACTGAGCTGTATGAGTGAGTCAGTCGTGAGCCTTTGACTTTTTAATTTACAGTTTCTCTATCCTCTGTTTCCCTTTAGACTATTTTTGTGCTCGCCTTTGCTTTCTGTCGAATATCTCAGTTCAGTTTCATTTCCAGGCAGTGCTCCTGAACACCAAACTGGATGTTACTGAATAAATGCAGCACAGAGATATCATTCATTGCATCAAACCAGCTATATTTAAAAAATGACTGGCGTAGCTCACGTTTAGGCTGACTGCAGCTGGAAGGTTCACACGAGCTCTTAGATCTGTCCGGTTTGCTGCTGTTGTTCTTTTAGTGTTTGTGTTGCTCTGTGAGATTTCCTCGTTTGCACTCTAAGTGTGTGTTGCAGTGTCTTTAAGGACCCGTCCCTCCTGCAGTGCCGTGTTATTAAACTGCAGATCTGTTCACCAGTATCGACCAGAAGAAACACGTCCAGCTGTTTTCAGATTCTGTGCCTTTAGAAGCAAGAGTGTCTTTATTGCTGTGATGGGTCCAGTCTGCAGCCCTGCTGGGAGCACTGGAAAACAAGTTCATATAATAGATCAGATAGAAACAGTAAGAGGCTGAATGTCACTGTAAAGTATAGCTGCAGGCGTCTGACTCACGGAGAAGCGAATGGTGGGGGGGGGCACCTAACTACATTTGTTTTACTTTTGATGACGTCGTGCACGTGCAAAATGTGAGCTGAGAAAAGGTCACGAGAAAACTTTAAATAGAGTAAGACAGTTTATATTTTTTCCAAGCAGCCAAACTGGAGAGGCTAAACTTTGACTTCCTTCCATCAGTTTATCACGTTTCCACCATCTAAGCAGGTCTGGGCCACAGACATGCCCACACCTTGCTCTGTCGAGTTATGGGGAACGCCAAGGTGTTCCTGAACCAGCTGAGAGACATAATCTGTCCAGGATGGTGCCCAGGGGTCTCTCCCAAGAGGGACATGCCCAAAGCACCTCACCTAGAGGCATCCAGGACACGTCCTAATCAGAAATCCAAATATATCTTCGGTGGAGTCCCTCCACTGATTTCAGACTGAGAACCGTGGGCTCAGACTTGGAGGTGCTAATTGAAACTCAGCTGCAGGCTGCCCAGTGTGAGCTGAAGGTCATTGCTCCATGAAGACAACAGGAACACATCATCTGCAAAAAGCAGATGTCTTTTGCCTTCTTCTCGAGCTTCTGTTTTCCCAGATGGACAATATCTCATGTCAGAATTGTAGCCTACAGCTCAGCTTTTTGTCTGCTGGGCCCTTTAATAAATTGAAAGTTTCCAATTTATAGAAAGGCGAGGACACAGATGTCCTCTGCTGTTTGTGTGCTCTGAGCAGCAGCAGCAGTTTCAGGCATTTAAGCCGAGCCATAAACAAAGTAAAGTGAGTTAAAGGCAGGCCTGCATCGACAGGGCCAATCAATAACACTCTGCACTGAGCCGCGGACGGGGGCAGCTAATGTGGACATGAGACCAGGGATGTCGTCTCTTTGTGCCGATTTCAGGAAGACGCATGAGAACAGACGGCGCTCCAGTCTGTCTCTCTAAACCTGTCAGCAGCTCTGAAACGCTGGATCCTGTTCATGAACAACAGCTTCATCATCTCACCTGAACACCACCCCTGCTTCACCGCACACGGCCTTCAGTTTGAGAAACCTGTGCTCCAAACTAGTTGAACTTTTCTGTATGTGTCACTTAATTTGGAAGAACAGGCAGAGAGAGCGCCCCCTGGTGTCCATTACAGTGAACAGTGTGTTGGCTTTAGTTTTCAAACATGGGTTGTGTCCATCATTTATGCATTCTGGGATCAATAACAGTAAAAAATGCCATATTTCAGTTGAATCATGGGAAACGTAGTTTTTAAGCTTTCACTAAACTCTCTAATCACCTCAGATCATGCATCACTTACATATATAACATGCATTATACACAGGATACAACATGTAGGCAGATGTGCATGTGTGTAGTTAGGATGGAGGTTAATTGCTTAATTGTGGGCTAATATATTAGGCAAAAGTATTTTTCATGACATGGATAAATACCAAAAAACAGATTTATCAGTTTGTTATGATTGGTTGACTTCTGGAAGCCTACAAGGGAACAGTGTCCAAGTGCTTGAAAGCTAAATGCAGACAGGAAGTACCTGTAATAACTTCAGGTGAGTCTATTTTGATAGTACGGCTGGGTCTGAACTGTATATCAGGAGGACTTGGACAGTAATGATCAGTAATGTCTGCAGCAAAACAACCGGGCAGCCTCCGAACTCTGAGAGGGGCCTTAGTGCTGATATAACAACAAGCCATTAGTGGTGGGAATATTCGGTCTCTTGTTCATCTGTTTTCCTTATAATAGATCCTTAAAATAGATCTTGGGGGTGAAGTTAATGCGCCTTCGGTTGGTGCTTGTTATCCAGAACACAGGATGACAAATAGCTCAACAAATGAAGGACTTAGAAAAGGGTGGCAGATAGACCAGAAGTGATTGAGGAGGCAGCAGAGTGCAGCATGTGGATAAACTCTCTACCTGTACAAAAGCTTTTAAGTCCAGCTCAAAGTAAAGGCTACGGGTGGTCTGCCTGCCTCTGTTGCCGTGCTGTCCGCCATGCTGCTGAGCAGAGGAAATGGAGTTCAACACCAGCGGCAGCTTTTAGAAAACATGACTGCACAAAAACAACTCCCAAACTCTTTTCATTCGGCCTGCGTCATACAAACTGGACTGCAGCTGAGTCTGGCTCAGAGAGAAAAGGTTCACACGGAGCCACAAAGTTCAGGCTCAATGTTTTCACACCTCTGCTGTTTAACTCTGCAAAAAGAAAACTGTTGGAGGGATGAAAAGAAAAGAAGGACAGACTCTGTGCTGCTCTTAGATCTTTAGCACTACTTGAGAAATTACATTAACGACAACAATAATATGGTTTTGTTTGTTTTCCCTGTGTGACGTTTAAGCAGAGTAAATTATGTTGCCTGAAATAATCTGCTGGAAAACAAAGTGTTCTTTAGGATGGATGAAGTGATGTTGTTTCCCTGCTGTGCTGTAAAATTACTATCTCAATGATTTCCAACCTGGGTTCAAGTACTTATCCCACTTCTGCATGCATATATTTAAACAACGAAAAACCTAAAAAACAAAAAAGAAATGAAAAGGTAGTAGATATATACAATTGGCTGAAATGGCTAGATTGAGGTAATAAAAACAGTAAAATCAATTAATCAAATCTATAGATAAGCCATTTATTTTAGTCTCCTTCAGTCAGGATAAAGTGAAATTATATCTAGTTTCTACATAAAATTCCTAACGTGTAGGTAGAAGTTATTAGCTAGCAGTTAAAGGTGTTAGCTAAAATCGATCAAAATAAGAATACTTAATTCATTCCAGATGAATTGATATTACTAAAAATTTTTTATTAATGTTATCAATTAACTAAATTGTAAAATATGTGGAAATGGATTCCTGTTTTATCCATATTTCTGTCTAGATACCTTTGTAAGCACAAAATTAGAAGTTATTAGCTAGAGTAGCGCATAGCCAGTGGAAAATATTAGCTAAAAGTATTTGTAGTGCTTGAAATGCTTAATAGTATAAAAAAATATTGAAATTCTGGATTCGTTTTCTTTAATCTAACAGTATAGTTAAACAGATTAAATTTTGGTTTAATTACCAATCTAAATTCTAAATATGTAATTATATATTTTTTTAGCTAACAGTTTGGCTAACCAATAAAATCTTAGCCTAAAAAGGCTAGCTGAGTAGCTACATTTTATAGTTAAAGAACTGTTAGCTAAAAATACAGCTAACAGCTGAAATTGTTAGCTAAAATATGGCTAACAGGTAAAATTATTAGCTAAAATTATGACTAATATTTGAAACTGTAAACAATATGACCAAAATAAACTTATAAATATGGATAAGTAGTTGCTGACAGTATAGATAAACAAATGAAGCTGTTAGCTTGCTAGCTAAAATTATCATTAACAAGTTTGAAATCATATGATGGTGCTGTTACAATAGTTGAAATTGTTGATAACTGTAGAAATAATCAAAAGTACTTAAGTGACATGCAGTAAATTAATAACGAAAAGTTACTTGAGTTAAGTTGATCTTGGTCTTATGTGCAGTTTTAAACTTCCCACTGTAAAAACGGGTGTTTCTCAGATGGCTTATATTCCTAATGAAGTTACAGATGTGCTCTTACTAGTGTGTCCATAGGCTTTTAGAGTTGTTGCCTAATATCAAAATAAAGGATAATTCGTGTACATCCAAAGACTCTGGATCTGGATAATTCACTTAAAGGGAAAATGGTTAGGAGAGAGATGAGCTAATATCTGTCTCACTAAATACTGTAATGCAGAATAAGCCGTTTTACAGGAACAGCAGGTGGTACAGTATCTGCCTGTAACTCTGTTTCTGATTCTGTCAGTATTGCAGAGAGAGACAGTGTTCAGGAAGCCTTCAAACACTAGAGGACTTGAAATATGCTCCAGTGAAGCACTATTTTTATCTTCCACTGATTTCCCTGCTGTCTTCCTTCCCTTCTTTGCTTCTCGTAAGCTTGCATGTCAGGCTAAATGTTGAAACAGGACTTCCATTCCCCACCTTCACCTGACGCTGCCAGGACGGTGTCAGGTGCTGACGTTTCTATTTCTATCCAGCATCATCCCAAACAAGAGGACGGTCCTGCTCCATCTGTCTTTCACATGTTTAGATGAAGGGTTACGGTTCTGTGTCACAGACCTGTTTCATTTGTATTTGATAAATTACCAAATTAATTTAGATGGTTTTTGACTTTTCTTTGATGGTTCTTCATTCTTTACAAAAATTCTTGGCACATCATTTTCCAGAATCACGATTTTGGTCCAAAGTTTGGGGGATGAACATCACTCGGTCAGGATTGGATCACAAATAGAAATAAACTAGATTATTCTCATGTATTGTTAGTTCATGTGTTCCCTGAATGATGTCATGAAGATATAATATTGTGAATATTGGAATCACCCTTTCAGTCCTTCAGGTTTCAGTAATGTTTCTTTAAATTCTTGAAATGCCAATATTTTTCTGCAGCTTTAAATAACGCCGCAGCATCGTCGAGGCCGTGCTGGTGTGTTTGTGAAAGCGGCTTTTCACAGCAAACCTATGTGATCCATTAAAATACGCCTGGATTGACCCCGAGGTTTAATCTCGTCACCACTGATTGCCTCGCATTCATCCTGAGCTACAAATAAAATTAATTCCCACAGATGACCTTTTCATGAGCAGCAGGGCTAAAAATGAATAAAACCTATCCAATCTATGTAAGTATGCGTAGACCAGGACCTCGACCATCCAAAGGTTCAATCTTCACCATTACTGGAAGAATTTACATTTTAAATGAGGTCTTTTATCCTTTGTCATTTCAACTAAGCAGACCAACACTGAGGGTCTAAACCTTTGCTGTTCTCTGCTGTGATAAAATAAGATGGCTTTAGCCTTTTTGGGTAGTTAAAAATAAAACTGGACCAGAACTAGTCGAGATTCTTACTTTGCTGATTGGTTCTGAAGTCATCCTGTTGCTGACTTCGTCAATAATATTTTTCCCAAAGTGTTTCCACTGATGTTCCAGCAGATATAATAAAAACAGGACTCTGGAGTCGGCTGTGCTGAAGCCACAGCTGGACCAAAACCCTCCCACAGTCGTAGATCGTGGCTCATTCGTAGCATCACTCATGATTCACAATTTCCAGGAAACCAGTTAAAATACCTGAATCCCAGATGGTTCCTGCACTGGGAGGATATCCAGCAACAGCAAATCCAGCCCAGGTCTGGACCCGTCGCCTTTGTCCTGAATGTAGAATATCTCCTACACTGAGCGCGCTCAGAGACTACAAGTCCAAAATGTACTGGAGCTCTCAGTCACACCTCCAGGCGGGTGGCTGAGCCTCCAGCTGAGTTTAGTAATTGGAGGCTGGGTGAAGCAGGTGGCAGTGCCCCGTGTATATGTCAGTGTATGTGTCAGAGCTCGCGTTCTCCAGCCTTTAATTACCGCTCTTCACCGTCTCCGTCACTTCAGGACAACAAGCCAGCGAGCTGACAGGCCGCCACGGCTCGCCCGGCCTTCCTGCCGCCTGAGCGAGCCGGGAGGGAAACGGGCGATTTCTGATTCGATAGCGATCGCTGTTGTCTGAGATGTTTCGAACACGCCGCTTGGACGCTTTCCTGTCAGAGCTAGAAACAAACCCTGTGGAGCTTGGAGCAGCTAACGGGGCCTCCGTCGAGCTGCAGAGGTGGCGTGCACCTGTCGTAAATCTTATTTGCATTTAACCACAGGTCACATTTTATAGATAATTTAATCTGACACACACATTTTAGATCAGTGTCACTGTTTAATGTCACCTGTTATCCATGTTTATGTTTAGCTGTAGTTTTGCTGGTTTGTCCACACCAGTGTTAGCTGCTAACAGTAACCAGCAGCTTCAAGTATCTCTTTCTCTAACTTTGTCTATCAGCTGTCCCTGATGTTCCCGCCTCTAATCCTGTCCATCCTGGTCAGGACTCATGAAATCCCATTCCTGACGATCCACATTTCCAAAGATTTAATGCCGGATTCCTTTCCTGATGCAACCGTCTCCATTGGGACTAGGACTACTGCACTGGCTCTCGGCCTCCCTCATGGCTGCGTTTAACCGTTAACCTTTCTGCTCAAACTCATCTACTTTATGTCTGCTCAGTTCTTTAATTAACTGTAATAGCTCATCTTTCCATGCAGCCCCTGGTTAATACTGCAGAAGTATTAACCCCCTGTGGTCCACCTAAACTAGCTTTGATGTGCTGTGTAGAATAGTTTTGGCAGAGCTGCATTATAAAGCCTTAATCTACGCAAAACTCCAAGCTGATGTTTTGAAGCTTAGCTACTGGCTGTATTGGGAATTTGGGAACATCAGGAGACGATTAGACCCTGTCCCGAAGTCGGGGGTTGAGGGAATATCGAGAACGAGCGTCGAGAATAAAAGAAAAAGGTGTTACAAGACATGTCAGCCATGTAAAACAAACACCCGTTCTCCTTCCACCTCCTCTGTTTTCCATATGTAGCTACCTCCCACACACACACACACACACACACACACACACACACACACACACACACACACACACACACAGTCTTGCATGGCAGCTGTATTCATTTCCATGCAGGCACATGTGTAGGTTCATTTGTGAGCCACTCACACGAGAGCAGCGTGGCCTCGTGTGGTCCAGCTGCTGCTGGTTTATATTTAGAAACGCGCTGATTTCATCGCCGCTCGAGCTGCAGGTAAAATCACATCAGTGGGAAGTTAGACCACCAGCTCGGCTTTTAGTCCACCGATGTGCCACAGGAAACATCACAGTAATGTTCACACAGTTGTCTTACGTAAAAGATATTCACCACGGCTTTGCTGTGTTGTGTAGTTGGTTCTGTGCTTTATTTAGCTTTCTGTGCTGCTGTGCATCATCTGAAATGAAACCTGAATTATCTTTGTGGGTTATCTGAAGAGTAATTTAAAATGTGGACCAAACTGACTTGCAGGTGAATTTTCAGATCGGCATGTGATAGATTTTTCAGAATTTGAATGTTTTTACGTGTTTATTTCCTCACCTTCTTCTAAATGTTCCTCGTTTTCTTCATAGTGCTAATTTAAATCGTACCCAGCAGGACCAGTAGGCTGGACGGCCCTGTCCACACATGGACGGGTGTTTTTGGAAAAAGCCACTGCGTGTGCGCATGGATAAGGAAAACAGATTTTAGTTTGTGATATCAAAGGTGTGCACCTCTATCTCCTTTTTGTTTTTTTGTTGTCAGACTGTGTTATTGTTTGTAGGCTGTAAATGGTTAGGGTTATATCGCCAGAGTCGCTGGCGTGACAGAAGACGTGCTACGGATGGAAAAACGTCCAGTCTGATATAAAACATGTGGTCTGAGGTGGACGTGAAGTCGTCTTGTTTTTGTTACTCTGTGCTCTGTAGGTTACAAGTTGCTCAGGAAAAATGTTTACTCTCTGACTGGTTGGTAACTGGATGACGACTGGTTGGTGACTGGTTGGTGACTGGATGACGACTGGTCGGTTACTGGATGACGACTCGTTGGTGACTGGTCGGTTACTGGATGATGACTCGTTGGTGACTGGATGACGACTGGTGACTGGTTGGTTACTGGATGATGACTCGTTGGTGACTGGATGACGACTGGTTGGTGACTGGTTGGTTACTGGATGACGACTGGTTGGTGACTGGTCGGTTACTGGATATTGACTCGTTGGTGACTGGATGACGACTGGATGGTGACTGGTTGGTTACTGGATGACGACTGGTTGGTGACTGGTCGGTTACTGGATATTGACTCGTTGGTTACTGGATGACGACTGGTTGGTTACTGGATGACGACTGGTGACTGGTTGGTGACTGGATGACGACTGGTGACTGGTTGGTGACTGGATGACGACTGGTTGGTGACTGGATGGTTACTGGATGGTGCCTGGTTGGTTACTGGATGATGACTGGTTGGTTACTGGATGACGACTGGTTGGTTACTGGATGACGACTGGTTGGTGACTGGTTGGTTACTGGATATTGACTCGTTGGTGACTGGATGACGACTGGTTGGTTACTGGATGACGACTGGTTGGTGACTGGTTGGTGACTGGTTGGTGACTGGTTGGTGACTGGTTGGTGACTGGTTGAAGGAGGAATCAGAAGTAAACGTGTCTTTTCAAACTTGCTGGTTTTAGCGACAGGACTTTAACTTTGAAGACAAATGGTTTCAGGTTTCCATAGCACCTTTTCCGAATTTTACTGACACTCGGTGGTTGGGGAGTAACAAGTAACAGTCTTGCATAGACACGGACCTTTAAACAACAGGTGATTGCAGTAATATGCCAACAACCAAAGAATCAAAAGGAAGTTGTTTTTTTTTTTTAATGCAGCAACATCCTCACAACTGATTTCAATCAGCAGCAGCAGTCAATACTCAGCCCATGTTTATTTATTGTAACTCTGACATCACTGATTAAAGACGAGGTTTTTCTGGGTGATTGTGTACAAAACATGTCATCTCTTTAGACCTTCCAAGATCTTATCTTTACTGAAGCTAATATATTCTTGTAACCAGCTCCAAGAAAGAACAAACTTCATAAAAATGCTGCTTTCATTTCTTGATTTATTGGTATTTTTAACCAAATTTGTCCTTGAAGGTCCTTCTGTTTCAAACTTCCCTTAAAGCTTTTGAACTTCCTGTTTAGTTTTTTTATTGTGTGTGTGATTATTATCAGTTTCCTGTAGTTCTGAATTACTGTCACCATCCTCCAAATACCCCAAAGACCAACTTTGTAACAAAAAAGAGAAAGAAAAGACTGATTGTATAAAATGTCATATGAAACAATGTTTATATATTTCATTTAACTGACTCGTTTTTTTGTTTTGTTTTTCCTTTATGTGCTGGTGGATTTATGTTGGCATCTCTGATAGGTTACAGTGATGTTGAAGAAAATATAAAAATGTGTTTATTATCAGGCAGGTTCTGCATTTTTAGCAAAAATCAGTGAGCAGAGCTTTAAAAAGGCGCGCTTTGATAAACTGCAGTTCACCTTAGAAATAAAATGACCCCAATGCTCTTTAAATACCCACTTCATGTCCTCTTTTACCCCTGCTGCTCCGTTCTTCGTGGGGCTGAAAGTTAGTTTGCTCGGACTTAACTTTCCATTTGTCACTCCTGTCTGCAGAGAGATTTCCCACGGGTCCCAGACATTTCATTTGGGCAAATAGGACAAATCACACAACTCAAACAGCTGAGCAGGAATGCACATACACCCACCCTTTATAATAGTTCCTGTCAGATGTTGTCAGGCAGCCAAGAGGATCAACTTTTAGGAAATAAAGTTCCTTTTCTGAGACAAACTAAACAAAATATGTCTTCAAAAGAACCCTTAAAGTGAATTTCTGCTTGTTCTTTGTGTTTGGGGATGAGCTCATGTTGAGGATGTGAAACTGCAGAATCCCATTATAAGTGTGTGTAGGGGTTGGCAATGGCTCTCTGGAGCATGACATCATTTCACTGGGTGGTTTCTGAGAAGGAGTGAGCGATTAAGTCATGGCCCATGTCACGATGGACCGATGCAGGAACGTGTTTGTGCTGTTGGGCTCGAAATAACAGTAAAAAAAGGAAGCAAAGAGCAGAAAAGATGGATTTGTAGTTGCACCTCCAGTATCATGAAACGGAAGCTGCACAGCAATCAGGGCTCTGTTTGAAGCATCAGCTCAGATAAAGTGTGACGTATTCATCTGATATAGCCAAAACATTAGCCCAGTGGTTGGAGAACATGGCGAGTAGAAAAGTAACTGAGCACGAAACCTGTTGCCTTTGAAATGGTTGCTTCAGGTCTGCGAACACTTTCAGTCTTCAGAGCAACTTTGATGCCTCAGGGTGGCGATAAAATGGTCTGTCTGCTAAAATATTACGTTATTATTATTAAATGTGAGAAAAATGGAAATTGGGAATGTGTTTCTTTCACCATACGCAGAGATTCACATTAAAAATACAGAAATGTCTCCATAAATGGTGACGTAGTTGCTGCGGGGCGACAACCTTGTTTTCATATTGCATTGTAACTAAAATATAATCAGTTGGCAACCAGTTGAGACGAGTCCCCTGTTGCAGAGACCTGTTGCAGATGAGTTGTGCTCGGCGGTGGAGACTGCAGCTAATTTATAAACGCAGACAGATCGCCAACACGTTGCAGTCAGTCTCAGTTATTTGCAAATGTTCGCTGAGCTGTCATGTGACTGCAGTGTGATTACAGATTGTTTGGAGACAGGTTGCCTCCCAGCACGCGACCTGTGAAATCACCTTGTGGGTGAAAGTGGTCGCCCAGAGGTTAAGGGTGTGGTGCAACCAGTAGAGAAAAAAATTCAGTGCTAACACCAGGCAGATTATTCCTAGTTGCAACGAGGTTGCTCCCCACTTTTAATCTCAGTGACGGAGTCATTATGTTTAGAGGACAGAGCTCAGAGACTGAAACCAGCCACCAGTATATTTCCTCTGTATGCACGCAGTGATCCAAACGCAGTGGTGTGAGCATGCTAATGACGTTTTTATAGCTGTTGGATTCATTTCAGAACATGAATCGGTTCACAGCCAGTTAATTACGAAGGCTTGCATGAAAAATGTGACGCAGGTCAGAGTGTGCGAGCCTTAAAGACTCACGTTTGCCATGTGCACATGTTATTTAGTATGTTAGCATGCTAACGTTTGATAATTAGCAGAAACATGACCCTCTTTGTCTGTGGGGAGTCTGTAGGTCTTCAGTATGTCAGAGATATTTCAGTAAAACCTCCCCGAGGAGCTCGAGGGTCATGAAAGTGGGGACACAATATGAAAATCCAACCTTTTGATTTCGGGAGATTTTAGCCTGGAACAACCAGCAGTCTGACGCTGCTATTCCTTAATTAAGAGAAGAGAGGAAAACAGCACAACAGGCCACCTTTCAAATGCAAATGTGCTGTGAGAAATAAAGCTTTTCTATAAATAAAGCCGTCCTCAGCGGAGCGCTCGAGTCTCATGACATAATCGTGTTTTTCAGCAGTTTTATCCATTTGACCAAGAAATCCTATTCAGGAGGGAACTCGCACACGGCCTGCGTGACATTTTCCAGCCTCGCGCTCCAGTTAAACGTCTACGCCACGTTTAATTCAAATGTTTAATGCGCCCCTCCTGCCCGGCGTGTGAATCCGACCTACTTCACATTCAGCTGTAGTGTGCGTTGTGTGTGGGGGGTATGTATGCGTAATTGTGCGAGATGTTGTGATGTATGGGTCGCTTTGGCAAGTCGCCGCTCGTCCTCACATTCAGCGGAAATTAGATGAGGAGAGAGAGAGGGAGGAGGGAGTGAGATAGAGATGTAGAGTGAGACAAAGGCAGAGAGACGTGGAGTTTGTGTGAGAGTGAGAGGGAGGAAGGATGAAAGGCTTCTCTGGCTGCCGGCCCACAGCGACCCACCGTCAGAGACGGTTCGATCACAGCTCACAGAGGTCTGTGTGTGCGCGCGATGTCCTTTGAAATGCTCTCGTTTTGTTTTAAGCTCGGCCTCATCGACACAGACGCCTCTGTTCTGAGAGGCTACTACGCTCAGCCAGAGGAGCGTGAATGAACATGTGAATGAACAGAGGCAGAAGTCGGCGCAAAAAACCCCAAGTCATGCAGCTGAAGGAGGGCGCGGGGCACCTGTGCATCTGTAACTTCATTAAATATGCTGCAGCTCTGTGAAAAGTCTGGAGCCAGTCCTCATGTCTGTATATTCTGCAAGGAAAACAGGAAAAATGTGCAGTGATCATAGAAATAAGTTAGAAACATAGTTTGTACAGGTCTAACGAGCCTAACAGTCGGTAAATGGTCCAATCATGGAGACAAAAACTGTGACACTGACTGAGATCAGAAACACTAAGAGACTACTGTAAGAAAAATACAGCAACTCTGTGATGACAGCAGGGGAAACTCAGGAAAACACACAACTTTAATACACCGGGGAGGCAATTATACGAAGGTGAAACACTTGAGGACGGAGAAGGTAACCACACAGGAGGTAGATGCGAGAGGGCGGAGAGGAGGCCGAACTTGTGGAGTCTGCTGGGATCTCACATTTACGCAAATGACTTCAGTGCAAAGTACAACAAATACTGTGGAGAGATCCAGTTCACTGACTCACTGACGGTGTTGGAGGACACCTCACGTAGGATGGGAAAAGCCAGAAACCTGGGGAATAACCAGGCACCCCAGTCCAGATGACCACAGAGAGCTATCTGCTCTATAGCTTCTGAGAGACAATGACCTCGGTACGGTTTTTAAATGTCCATAAAGCTCTGACAGTCCTGGAATACCTGGATTTGATTAACACACTTTTTTTCACTTTTGTGAATAAATATTTCTTAAATGATAAAAAATGGTTTTAAGTTGTGGTTGTGCTGCTGATGGGTCAAAGGTTTGTAATCTCTCTGACACTTTCCACAGACGGCTGTGATCATTTCAGATCGGGTTTAGCTGCAGTGATCACAAGCTCCATCTTCTTGTTAGTGATGATGCCTTAATTATGGTTTAAAACATCAGGGTTGTTGGTTGTGCTTCTCCTACAAGTTAAAGTATAGTGGTCCTAGAAGTGAACCCTGGGGAACACCACGTGAGATAAAATTCACAAAGTCAAACGCTTTGAGGTGTGATTAGCTCACCTGTCTAATCTGTCCATTAAAATATTAGTCAGTGCTCAGGCGCCACACTTCAGTCACCACGTTTTCACACATGTCACATAGATGATGGTGTTCTGCTCGTTTAAAATATGGTAGATTCAGACGTAAACTGCTGTGTGACCGTGAGGTTTGATGCCGAGGGCGATGTGTCGCTGAAACAGAGGGAGGACATCTGAACGACATTTACAGGACAAAGAGGCTCAGCGGGAGAAATGTTTGACATTTCGCTGCAGTACCGCGGGTCAGGACTGGCCGTCACCTTCCTGCTCCAGCAGCGAAGGGCACCTATGTCGCTGACAGGTTACCCTTTTTTCTGAGCCCCAACAGGTCAAACGGGAAGTGTAGGGAGAAGAGGCCATTAGTGCCGAGTGGCTTCACGCTCCGTCGAGGGTGTGAGGACAAAAGGGAAAAAGGACTGTTATCAGCATGTAGCAGCTTCAGCTTATGAAGGTTTATCTGCAGCGCCAATCAAAAGTCTGCAACAGACTCAAACTCGAAACACCTCAGTGGGTTCTGTAGAGATCTGATCCCGATATCCACACTCGTAGTATTTCATAAGCCAAAGCTTTCACTGTTTTTTTTTGTCTCCTCTGCTGTTCCCGTCACTGGATGTGGCTTATTTAACCCATAAAATGGCGTTGTATCCGAGTGAGGACGGGAAGCAGGAGAAACAGCCCGTTCAGACTGATTTATGAGGAAAAGTGAGCGAGCAGAAAAAGCTGCGGGTTTGTTGTTTTAGAGGCCTCGGTTATCTTTGCAGACCATCAGGTCCCAGTGAAACGTCCTCTCGTCTGTTTAAACACTTTGTTTTCCCCTCCTGTTTACACTCTCCCACCTCTCGTGGCAGCGGCCCAACATTGTGCCGGACGCTGTGTTGGCCAGTGCCGACATCTGATTGGTTCAGATGAGACGGCGGCTCCACAGCCACAGGAAGTCTATTGTAACCCTTGCAGCACACAAAGCGGGGCTGTGAGGGCTCCTCGCAGGGACAAGACTGACCTGTCTGTGCCACCTAACGTCCACATTTATTAAAAAAAACAAAAACAGGTCCAGTGTCTGCACGGAGAACACTTCTTCCAGCTGTGCGACTGCGCTGTTCCTCATATTACGTTTCACGCTGATTACAGAAAATGAGCTGAGAGCTTTTGTAGTTTTCTTCTGGACTTTCAGCTTTGCTTTGTTTGTCAGTTCTGTTGTCGTCAGTCCAAAGAAACAGTGTAACTGAGCCGAGGCTTAAACCACCGTCACAATCTGCACACAGTTTAATCACAATCCACCCCGTCGACTATCAGGGCGATAAAAATGCCTCATATGTCAGATATTCCTATTTGGAGTCTTTCTGCTCTGTACCCTGCATAGTTGTGTAATGTGTGATCTTCGATCAGGCCGTGCTGTCTGAACTCAAACATGAGTTGTTCACTTACTAGTAGTGATGTTGTGCTAGCCTCTGCATCGTCTGAACGTATGAAACTATTTGTACCTCTCGCCACACAGAATGTTACCTTGTTCCTCAGTAAAGATATCAGTCATGTAAACACTATGGCCCCGCCCCTCCCTGAGCCTGGTTGGAGGTTTCTTCCTGTTAAAAGGAAGTTTGTCTTTCCTACTGTCGCCAAAGTGCTTGCTCATAGGGGGTCATATGATTGTTGGGTTTTCCTCTGTATGTATTATTGTAGGGTCTACCTTACAATATAAAGCACCTTGAGGCGACTGTTGTTGTGATTTGATACTAGATAAATAAAATAAAATAGAATTGAATTCATTTGAAAGAATTAGTTGTTCTAACAAACTTACTGAATCAGAATAGGATACAATTCCAGATCTTCGAAGATCGAGTGTTGGTGGTATTAGCTTCATGGTCAAGCTGTGCAGTGCTACAGTACAGCTACAGGATGTCAGCATCTTCACCGTGCCAACAGTCTATAATCTAGTTTTTATGTGTCAATTCAAGAGTCTTTTTCTTTTTTGCCTCATATGATCTGTATGCAGTCTCTACAAGATCGTTTAGGTACCTACGAGAGTACAGCATACTACTACTAACAGAGCCGTGAGAAAATCTGGCTCCATTCTTCGTTTAAGACGTCCTGTCTTTGGAAATCGAACAGCGTTCTACTTTCTGAAGAGAACAAACTTTTCTTGAAGCTCAATATTTTAAACAGTTTCTCATTAATTTTGTCAGCATCCACTGCTTTGCCTCGAGTTTCTTCCCGGCATTGTTACCTGTATCCATACTCATTGGCTGAAATATTTGTTGAGCTGTATTCAGAGTCAGGCTCTTACTGCTGAGCCCTGAGCTGAATCTTAAACAGAGTCTGCACTCATCTGTCAGGATATATTTGCTTGTTTTTTGGGGAATAATGGACCAGTAGCTTTACTTCTCCCTCAGGCACTTTTGCATTTTTCAATGAAACCCTGGAAACAATCCAGCATCTCTGTCAGAGAAGCAGGGAGCTGGGAGTAGCTGTAATGCTGTCTGTCCTGCTGAATCAACCATACCTATCAGTCCTGGGAGGAACACACACACACACACACACACACACACACACACACACACACACACACACACACACACACACACACACACACACTTACTTGCCTTCCTCATTCTTGTCCCTAGGGATCTGATTAGGGTGAGTGTACAAGGACCCAGGAAGAGGTGGTGTGTGTGTGTGTGTGTGTGTGTGGGGCCTCAGTTCTGCTGACTAAGTTTTTGTGACAGAGTTTAGGTCACAGCTGAGGCTGCTTCGACTGTCTGTCCTTCTCCGTGTCTCTGATGCATCCGAGACTCCCAGGACAGAGTGGACTCCTGTCTGGATGGGGGACGAACTCTCCCTCATATTCTTGCATTTGAGTAACATTTGGGACCTTTCTAGTAAATAGATTTTAGGCACATTTCCACAGTGGAACTCTTTTGAGGAAATCTTTTGAGGAACTGTTTTTGGGGGGGGGGGTTGGGTTTTCTTTGGCACGAAACTTCAACGAGCTGCAGTGTGGGGAAAAAACTCACCTGAAAATAGAAAATACAGAGATTAAAGGAGCGCACACTGTAAGGAAATGTGCTGAGACGTGACTGACGTGGCTGCCACAGTAGTTTGTAACCTGTGATGTTGACTAACCATTCAGGGCGTTAACCTTTTTAGTGCCCCGCTGAATATAATTGTAGTTTCTACTCTAGTTTATATTTCATGTTTTTTTTTTTATGTATATATGACAGCTGGGATAGGCTCCAGCGCCTCCCGCGACCCTGAAAAGGATAAGCGGAAGTGAATGGATGGATGGTGTAAATGATGTAGTTTCACCCACAGAAAAGTTGATGATGTTATTACTCAGAAACTCAGGGGAGGTCTTTAGGATCTCTATATGGTCTGTTTTGGAGGGACGGGGTAAAAACTGCTGCTGTATTTAGAATTGTTGTCATTGTCAAATAGCAGCATCACTGCATCATCATGTGAGTCAGATGGAAACAGAAGGGCCGGATGGAAATGCTGTAAAAGTTGATCCCAGCTTCTGCTTTCCCCACATTCCTGGATAAGAAAGCCAACCTGAAGGCTCAGGAACTTATTCACATGGTTGAAAATCATTAATGTGACATTTAACAGTGTTTCTCCCGTTTAATTCTTTGGTCTAAAAGCCACAATATGATACAGTTTTGAAAGTGTAGGGCAACTTTCTCAGCTGAATTATACAGAAGGCTCAATACAAGACACACATAAAGTAGCTGTTAGCTTATCCTTTACCTGTTAGCTTGGAGCTGTTTAATGTAATATTAGAACAACTGCACTCAGTAGTAGCATAAATAACACTAAGACGAAATTACAAACATAGTCAGCTTCCCTCATTGAAGACTTTATGAGACTAACCTCATCTGCAAACCTCAGAAGCGTTTGAGAAACTGTTTTTACATTAGGCAGCTTAAAAGAAGATCTCTTAAATAAACAGATTTTAAACATGAAACAAACAGACTGGGCAGCATCACCTCATCCCCCATCACACTGAACACTGGTGCTCCACAGGGGTGTGTACTGAGCCCTCTCCTGTACTCACTCTACACCTACGACTGCACAGCCACTAACAGCTCCAACATCATTGTGAAGTTTGCGGACGACACTACAGTGGTGGGTCTTATCACCAACGGTGATGAGACGGCTTACAGGGAGGAGGTCAGCGCCCTGACCCACTGGTGTCAAGACAACCATCTCACCCTCAACGTCGCAAAGACAAAGGAGTTGATAGTGGACTTCCGGAGGTGCAGAGAAGTACACACCCCCATCACCATCAACGGCGCTGCTGTGGAGAGAGTGAGCAGCTTCCGGTTCCTTGGTGTACATCTGGCTGAGGATCTTACGTGGTCAGTACACACAAACAAAACAGTGAAGAAGGCGCAGCAGCGCCTCTTCTTTCTCAGGAGACTGAAAAGATTCGGCATGAGCCCCCGCATCCTCAGGACCTTCTATCACTGTGCCATTGAGAGCATCCTCACTGGATGCATCACCACCTGGTATGGCAACAGCACCGCCTACAACTGCAAAGCTCTCCAGCGAGTAGTGCGGTGCTCTGAACGGATAATTGGAGGTGAGCTTCCCTCCCTCCAAGACATCTACAGGAAGCGCTGCCTGAGGAAAGCGGGGAGGATCATCAAGGACTCCAGTCACCCCAGCCATAAACTGTTCAGACTGCTTCCATCAGGAAGGAGGTTCTGCAGCATCCGGTCCCGTACCAGCAGACTGAGAGACAGCTTCTTCCACCAGGCCATCAGACTGCTGAACACGTCATAGACACCTCAGCTTCACTACTGGAACTTCAACATTATGCACTCCACATAATGCCACTGTTTTGCACATATTCAACTCTGTATATTTTATATATTTTATTATTATTATTATTATTATTATTATTATTATTATTATTATTATTATTAATTTTTTTTTTTTTTTTACTATTTAATTTGCAAAAATGTGTATACACACACACACACACACACACACACACACACACACACACACACACACACACACACACGTAGGAAAATATTTAGTATACACATCCAGAAATGCATACACTATTATTGTACATATATTTATTAGTTTCAGGTTGGCCATTCTTGTATTTTGCTCGTTTGTGTTGTTGTGTTTGCACATCTCTGTTGCTTGTGGGGCTCGCACACAAGAATTTCACTCGCATGTGCTGTGCCAGTGTGCCTGCACATGTGATGTGACAATAAAAGTGATTTGATTTGATTTGATTTGACAGAGCGACCAGTTTATTGGTGGGACAATAATTATCTGCAATATTATATGTTCGCTGATTTGTTGTATCGGCATTGATAACGTCTGTTAAATGAAAACAGAAAAAAATAACAAAGAAATTCAACAGTGTTACGAATGTTGTTGTTGCATAGTTTATCCACCAGAGGGCGCTCTGCAACTTCCCCGTTGGCAATATGTGTTTGGAATGCCAACCGTTACCCAGAGTCGGAAAGAGCGTGAACAAGTAAATCAGTGCACATGAGAAATATTAGTAAAAGCTGTGATTCGTCTGAAAGAAAACAAATATCAGCCGACGTATTTCAGCACGTTGGTATCGGCCTTAAACAGTCGTGTATCAGTCGAGCTCGAGAAGCGAGTCACACTGTGACACTGGCTGGATTTTTTTCAGTATTTCTTAATGTTGACCGCACAGAAGTCAGGTTCAGGTTCAGGAAATCCTCTGAGGCGACCCGGATTCAGCTTCCAGCTTCACTGCTGATGTGTCGCTCCACATTCCTCTTAACTTATTTCCCTACTTTTGGTAAAATAGGATCACATCATGGATGCCCATTCTCAGCCTGAGGCCCAAAAGAGAAATGAAAACGATTGTTTGGGGACTAAAATTAATTTCCTCTTATAACGGTCACGTCTAACTTCCGTGTTTTATTTGTGCTGGTTTCATTTCTGTGTTTAGGGTTCGAGGCCTGTAAACATTTTCTCTGATTCCTCAATCATTTAACCGAACATCCTGTAGGAAGCACAAGCTCGTGTTTTTTCTTTCTTCTTAGAACCTGAAGCTTTTGTTTTCCAATCCTTTCCAGGCTCCAAGTCCAGGTTATTATTTACAGAAATCCTCGTTTGTTTAATCTGTGCTGTCCCAGATTTCTAGGATAGGTTGTTTTACATCATTGAAATGATTTAGAAGAAATGCTGATGTAAACCAAATTCCTCCTGAAAATTAAATGCAAGTCAGCCTTTTCCCGATTACAAAGAGCGCCCTGCCAAACACGGAGACAGACAGGGAGGCGAGTGGTAAGCCGGCCGGTTTGCTCACCAAATTTTTGCGCATTGATGGAAAATGTTCCCTCAGTGATTTCAGTGCCTCGGCAGTTACTGGTTCGGGGAAATGATTTTCCATGTGGTGAATCCATTATTGGCCAGGAACATGTAGGATGTGTACTGGAAGTGTGGTGGGACACATCAGGAACAGATGTGGAGATATAGATGTCGGGATAAAGACCCAGGCATTTGGATTCACTTTTGTAGTGTCA